>NC_049169.1:158023521-158623521 GCF_009769625.2 Cygnus olor | reverse complement strand
AGGTTTTCATTCAAATGAGAATATTTTTGTAATGCTTGGACAGAGAAAAAGATTTTAAATTTTAAACCAATTACATCAGTTTGGACTTCACTGTAACTGCTATATACAATAAGAAGAAATAGCACATGCAATTTTTTTTTCTCCCATTTTGGGGGGCTGATTGGAAAACAATCTGGAGTAGCTTTATATCATCATTCAACCATATTTTATAAGAGGGAAAGAATATAGCTAAGACATGATAAATGGAAGCTATTCCCAATAAAAAGACTACCAGAGGAAGGATAGACACCAGTGACACAATAAGGAAAATTTTAAGCATGTGGAAGTGATATTAAGCACCAGAGTCCCCCATGGCAATCCTGATAATTAAAAAAAAAATAAAAAATAATAAAAAAAAATTATTCTGTGAATGGGAATTATCTCACTTAAATTTAGGTGTCTACAATACATATGTAGGCTTTGTGATATGTTCTATCTGTTTTCCCTTTGGAGTTAATATAAAGAGGAAGTTTCTTTCCATAGGGAAATAAAGTGTTATTACCCTATCTGATATATTGTAGGATGAGATGAAGTGTTCTGTTCTATATGCTCAGTAAGGGAATTCAAACACCTAGGTCAGCTGGGAAGTTTGGAGAACTGTTGCAGGAACTTCATGAAAGAGACAAGGCACTTACTTCTTTCCTAAACAACCTCTAAGATAAAGGACATTTGTTCTAAGTGGAGAGAGGGAATTAGTGGAAATTAAAGCCTATTTCATTATACTTTACTAGAGTTCTTGCAAAGGTATTTACAGAGTGGGTGGAACTGTTTCTTGCAGAATGGATAAAACGTATACTAGTCTCTGACGGTGTGCCCTCTCCTGCCCTGAATTCTCGCATTTGATCTGGTCATTGCCTTGCTCAAACACTGGCTGTTTCTCCCAAGGCAAATAATCATGTGTACTGGCTACATCCACAGCCTTGCTCAGGCAGATAGCGACCACAATATCGGCTCAAGTTGGGTGCTGGAGAAACTAGCAGATGAACGTCTTGCTCGGCAGCTGAGGGCCAATGGGCCATATGCCAAAAAACAAAACAAAACAAAACAAAACAAAACAAACAAACAAAAAAAAAAAACACCACAATATGACTATTAGTCCATTATCTTGCCCTATAAATAGTGAGCAGGCCAAGAGCCCTTTGAGCTCTTCTGAATGGCAGCTGGCTGCATGACAGGATCTCCCCATGTGTAAGGGTGTCTTTCAAGGTCACACCTGATGCAGAGATCCCTTACTCTTCATGAGAGATTCCTTGCCACAATAAATCCTTGGTTAATTAATAGCTTTCTAAACTTTGTAAGCTTTGCTAAGATTATATCTTGGATTGATTGTGCACATAGTATTCTTTAGACGTAAACCGTTCACTATGTCTGGGACTAGGAGTGTATTCAGTTGTGCCTAGGCTTTTTACCTCTTCGGTTCAAGGAGTTTAGAAAACAGAGGGTCCACTCTGAACCTTCTGACTCAATGGAAGGTTGTCCCCAATATGTCTGACTTACTGTGTCCTCCTTGCAGTAAATAATCAAGTGTACTTCGCTATCTCAAATCTTAAGTCACTGTCTTATTTATGTCTTACATTATATCAGTAAATATATTGCTGCTTCTCTGAGTACGTAATTTCATCTGTGACATAATCCCATAGCTTCTTTGCATTTTCAGCAGTTTCATACACACACACACATGCATGTACATATAACATTCAATCACTCAAGACTAGTACAAGGCAGTTTTCAAAGGAATTCAAAAGGCATTTCTTATCAATGACTGTGGGCTAATTGAAAGTCAAGTTAAGCCAAAAGAAATTCCTTCATGGATATAAATAGACTTTCAGCTACTCCCTTGATGATTGTGTCAAGAGCAGCATTTACAGAAAGGCTGATAAGACCAATATTTAGAAGTTGGCCCTGCTTTGAGTGGGGAGTTGGAAGAGATGACCTTCAAGGGTCCCTTCTGACTTAACCTACTTTATGAGTTTATGATTCTAGGATTTGAAAAAATTTATTAACTTGACCGAACCTTTCCAAATTCCACGTGAAATACAAAATCAGAACCAGAGAAATAATTTTTAATAAAATATTTATTAAGATAATAGAACCTTGATAAAAACAAAACTGATATCTCCCCTCCCTCCCCCCCCCAAAAAAATAATCTCATTTATTCATTGATTTTACTGGTTCATCATTCCACTACAGATGACCTGAAGACTAGATATATAGGTGTATAGGTAAAGTTCCTCATATAACATTTTTTTTCAGAGCATAATACGGCTGCATAGCACCATAACAAAAAAGCTTACAAAAATTTATAGATAACATTTTAAAATAAAGAGAAAATCATAATACTTAAAGTATTATAAAGTATTCTTAAAATGGAAAGTGTGTAAATATGTCTTTATATTTATATGCAGAAAAAGAAATGGGTTTAAAAGTGGCTTGTTATTGCTTAAGGTAAAAAAAAATAAAAAAATAAAAAATAATGCAATATCTCATGCAGCCCTGAAAAGACAAGACTTTGCTAATTCTTGTCAAGGCACTGACATATTTGGTAAGGATAAATGCTCCTAATTTTATATATATGTATATATATTTCTTGGAATTATTAAATTGAATAGCATATTCTACTGCTGACAGGGAAAAAAAAAAAAGAAAAATAGGAAAAATTTCAAAAAAAAAAAGAAAGACAAAATGCATATGTATTTTAACCATATCCAGTGGAAATGATTAAGCATTTTATCTTTAAAAGTAAATTATAATCTTTTGATTGGTTGTTGCCAGAGGTCTCAGTTTTTACTTGATTCAATTTTGTAAAAAAATATAGATAAATACCACAGACATAATTATAGACACATATTGTAGACACATATGTTGCCTGGAGAGATTGAGGAGTGTCCTTCCTTGGAGACATTCACAAGCTTTCTGGACATGGTCCCACAGCATGCTCTAGGTGGTCCTGAGCAGGGGATGTCCCATTGAGTAAGTAGGGTTGGACCAGATGACCTCCAGCAGTCCCTTCCAATCTCAAATATTCTGTGATTCTGTGATTTATCTGTGGTCATATGTATATATCTATAGATATGAACATAAACATATTTGTTCATCTCTTTAGGGAACATTTGATGAAATATAGTATATAAGTTATTGGAAGTCATCAAGCCAACATCTTTCTGTTTCCAAAGGAAATATAAAGCTGTCTGGGAATATATTTTGATGTATATTTTTACTTTCAGTCATTACTGATTATGTTTATCTGAACATATTTATTATGGTTGTTTTTGAGTAAACAGTATGCATATTTTGATGACAATTCTTATGACTCCTTGGTCTCAGAAGAAGATCAATCTAAAACTTTTAAAACAAATTTTGAACAGTGTAGCCATCCATATGACGCTGTTTTAGATCTGTGACTAAAGCAGTGTTGACAACGTACCAATGTTTTAGCTGTTGCTGAATAGCAAGTTTCAAGGACTGCAGTTACTTGGTCTGCTCTGTTTCTCACACTGACCACCAAGGGAGTTGGCTAGGGATGGACAAGAGCTTGGAAGGAGACACAGCCAATCCGACTTTACGAAAGTGATGCTATATAATGTCATTCTCAGAAGAAAAAGAAAAAAAAAAAGTGTGTGTAGGAGGTTGGAAATCGGGGGATTTTTTTCTATGGTAGCCATTGCTCAGAGACTGTGGGCATTGGTCTGGCAGTGGGAAGTGAAGAATGACTGAATGATTAACCCTGCATTTCTGCGTCACTTGTGTTTTGTTTTGTTTTGTTTTGTTATGTTTTTCCCTGGTGGAAGTGGTGGGATGGGAGAGGGGGTCCCTTCAATTATCAAACTGTTATCTTGGTTCACAAGTTTTTCTCACTTTTGCACTTCTGATTCTCTCCCCCATCCCATTACAAGGGAGGGTGAGCAAGTTACTGTGTGGGGGCTTAGCTGCCAACTGTGGTCAACCCACCAGAGGTATTAGAGATCATCCCTATTCCAAAATTCTTGTCTATTTTAATGGTTCAATTCTTTTTTTTTTTTTTTTTTTTTTTTTTTTGCATAATCTATATGAAATTTAAATCTCTTTCAAATCTTGATAAACGTTACTCAAGGGGTACCATGAGTTGCCTGTACTAACCAGGCATTGTTTAAGTGTTTTCATATTCAGCATCTCTATTTGTCATGTTTCAGCTTGAGTTACAGTTTATTATTGTGCTAGAAAACAGTGTACAATGTTGGGTTTCACAAAGAAACAGTAATACATTTCTCTCTCTATATATATACACATATATATACATATACACACATATATATACACACACTTTTTTTTTCTTTTTTCTGTTTTCTGAGTATTTCACCTTCTCTTCCATAAACAGTGGCCAAAGTGGAATATAGCAACAAAACACACCAAATATCTGCTCTTGGAAGCCTAGTCTTTTAACAACTTGCAAGACCTGAGATGATGAAAGGTGATTCCACTTGGATACTTTTCTACCTAAAATGGGCATGTCAAACTCCATGAGACCAAGATTTCCCAATGAGTGCATCAAGGCTGCTTAGAAACCTGTGGCAACATGATGGCAATTCAATAACAATGTGCTATTCTTCGAAAGGTTTAATATAAAGATTTTCTTGGACTCCATGGGGTAGAGGAACATTTGTCATCATAGCTTTTACCTCATTCAGGAATGGGAAGAAAATTTACTTACTAGGATATCTGTTGAAATAAAATATCCATTTTTTTTTTTGAGCTCCTCTTTCACCACTGAGTTTCACATCCTTTTTACACAGTGATTTTTGAATATTTCTCTAAACATTATGAAGGTCATCTCAACCATTATACACAGGTTACAATGCTTAGAGTGATTTGATAATGTTGAATGAATAAAGTACTATGATTTCAGTTTTACTTTGAAAAAAAAAAAAAGACATAGTAGAAGCACAAAAACAAACAAAGAAACAAAAAACAATCAAAAAATATCCTTATTATATAAAACTAATAAGCAATGGCATCACAGAAGGAAAGTAATTTTTCACTGAGTGGCATCCTGATGCACAGTATACTCAGAACATGGAAAAATATTAAATTCCAAGAGACCATCTTCCTGAGGAAATTCTGTGCACAATGAGACACAGATTCATTCATACAAATTCTTCTGTGTCTGTGAAACAGATATCACAGATATATCCAAAATCATTGGCCTGTGGCATCTACTTCTTACTACAGAAGAAAAAGAATCTTGGGAAAAAAAAAAAAAAAGTTTTTTTTAGAACATCTAAAGTAGTGAAAACACAAAATTAACAAGTCGTATGGTTTTATATGAATACAACCCATTAATTTATTTCTGAAAATTCGTACGGAAATTGGGGAGATTTCAAAGATAGTATCAGTGGAATCAGAGAAGCTGGACTCTCACTGAGCAGCAGTCAGTTACTGTGCCATAGGAAAGCAGCTTGACAGCCTGATACACCCAGCCATGATTGCAAAGGGGTTTTCGTTGTAAGTCTATGGGGGTCTTCTACATTTCTGTGTCAGCCTCAAAAATGCAATATAGTTAGAAGCGATAAGGAACACATAAGGTGGATCAGGGTCAGGAATAACAAAACAAGGAGAAGTCATGGTTCTTAAAATGTCATTTCCCTTTTTCCTTCTCTCCTTAACAGTGATTCCTTGTATGAACTCACAAGCACTTTCAGCTATTTCCAAGTAACACAAAGAAAAAAGAGACTTGAGCCAAGGCTCTTTTGCTAAGCTTGCAATCCTCCTCTGCATTAACACCTAAAATTTTCATGCATAAAATTCAATTGGCCTGAAAACTATCAAATTTACTCAGGGGATGGGGGCAGTGGGAGTAAAACAAAAAAGCTTAGTTAAAAGAAAAATTTCAAATGGCTTTAAACTTAAAATATAGATAATACAATTATCTTGATTTTAATTATTTAATTCTTTTCTAGTGTTAAATGTTTGATTGGATCCCACTGGCTTCATTTTTTTTGTTTATTTTGTTTATTTTGTTTGTTTGTTTTCTTTCTCTCTTCTATCCCTTTATATTTGACATATTATTTAAAATGACGTTCTGGGATATAGCTCAAAAATTCCTAGTGCTTATTATACGCAGCTTTATATTATTCTAATATGTACTGTATGCTTCTCAGAAGAAATAAGAAATTACCAAATTAATTTTGGTTCCCAATTAATTGCCATCTTCTTGCTATGATAATGCAAACTTTTCAAGGAGACAATGAGAGATGGGTTTTAGAAAAAAGAAGTCAAATAATAGGGCATAACACATTTTAGTTTAGGTTAAATTTCTGAGAAATGCAATTACAGAGGTATTCCACAAGTGAAAATGACACTGCACTACATCACAATGCATTTGTTTCTCTGTATCTTATATACATATATATATATATATATATACACACATTCAGAGTGTCTTCAGGAGAAATGGAGTCATAGGCGGTATCCTTACAGAAATAAAAAAGAAAGATATCTATATACGTCCAAACGTAGCAAAACTGGGACAATGCACTCCCATCACTCCTATTTAGTTTAAATTTTGCTGCTCTTTCTTCTTCATAAGTGCCACAAACTTAATTTTATATGTTGGAGAAAAATGAAAAATGAAAAAAAAAAAAAAAAAAGAGTTTACTGCTTTCTGTTCATCTGTTCATTATGGAAACTTAAAAAAAAAAATAAAAAATAAAAAAATAAACATTTTATTTCAAAATGTGATATCTGATAATTTCCCAAGTTTAGAAAGCAATGCAGTATGTCATTAGAATGCAAAACAATAAAGGAGTAATAAAATCATAAAAATGGTAATTACAGGCATAGGGGACTGAGACTTTTCTGATAAAGCTTCAGGAATCCCAGTACTACTGAACAGACTCTGGTTGCCACAGAAGTTGTCAGTATTCTGGAAAAACTGCAGCTGTACTTTGAGTTCCACAGACAGCTAACTTCTGACAGCTGTGAATGGTTCTTTGTAAATGTAGACTTCTCTCTTTGAGTCAAAGCTGAGCTTCTGGAAAACCTCCAAAACTCATTCACTTGTGTGGCTGAAAAATGCTCTAAATGCATGCTAGGAGATGGCATGGCAGACTAGGCATATCTAAAAATGTGCAAAATCTGCCAATGCTCTATCCTTCTTTCCTCATATAGGGATTGCAAGTTTTTTGTTTTGCACTCTATATATACCTAAAACTGAGGAACTTTAGTGTGTATAAGGAATATTGTAAAAACGTGGTGTCATAAACGTGGTGCAACAGAATGCTGTTGCATTAATGTAAAAGGTAACATAGGTTTCAAGATGAATAACCTCAGAATGTTTAAAGATGTTAGGAACAAAAATGAATTCTTTAACATCGTGATATACTCAGCTGAAATAGAATTTATTTCAACAGTATCTTTTTCTATCATTATTTACTTAATCCTAATTAAAATTGATGAGATTTTAGCTGTTTTCTCTTCTTCATAAGGAATTAATAAAAAAAAATGTTCTTTATCCTGAATTTTCCTTTCTTAACCTTACGACCTTTCAACTTAGGAAGGATCATATGCACTGAATTATTTTTCTCTATCTTGAGGATGACACAGTTATAGCATTCTTAGTAATTACTGTGATGCTGCCACCTCAGATATCATTTAAGCAATCTGAACACTCAGATTATTCTCCAAGGTATTTAGACACTGAGCTTCCACTGCTTTCAAGGATGTTTTCAAAAAGCTGTTATATCCTTAACATATATTAACTTATATATCTTATATTGTCTCCTCGGTGGCCCTTTCAAATCCCTCCCTTTTCTCTAGACAGTGTCACAAAATGGCATGTAACATTCCACTTGCAGTTACAACAGATATACTCAGTTTTTTATTGTGTGTAATTTAAAGAATTATCAAAGCACATGAACTGACACCTGTGTCATACATGTGAAAAAGATTATCTGAAAGGGCAGATTCTGCTTTACTGTTATGGGGTCAAATTAGCAGTGGAGAGTGTACAGTCTTTATGCGTATGTTCACATACCTTACATGTGGAAAAGGAGTCTTGGGAACTGTCTTGGCACAGACAGTGCCAAGACACAGAATCTCTTGGCAGTTTTCCTCTGTAGTTGTGTAGTTGTGTGGTATCTTAGAGAAGGCATAAGTGGAGTGATGCATTACTATCGGGCAATAAGTTGTCCCCCCGCACCCCCCCCCCCCAAAAAAAAAAAAGAATTATAGTTCTAGATATAATATAGCAGTTATATACATAAGATGTATTATATTTATATGCTCTCCTATACATATACAACACACACACATATATACATATAGGAGAGTTATACCTCTAGGACCTTTATATGCACTTTGCCATCGACAGAGCTACTCCTGTCCATGTCTCTCATGAGTGGATGCTGTAAGCCTTTTCCTCTCTTGTCATGCAGTTATATCAGTTTTCAGTACAGAAGAACCTTATTCAGCAGTCAAACTGATCTCAAAAGACTTTGGGAGATGAAGGTTCAATAATACGTCTGAAACAGTACGTGACCACAGGCTATGCAAAACAAAAGCTAGTGTATATACTTTGCACTTCCATTGCTACTTTCTCATATCTGTAATATAGACTTATTGAAAAAAAATAGGAGAGTATATCTAAGAAAAAATGTGTTTAAGAATTAAAATAATCATGCTATAGTGTACAATTCCTTATCAAGACTCCTTCGCAGGACTTTTCAGCATGCAGTATGTATTCCAGAATGTGTTCATAATTTTTCAGTATGTATTAGCAAGCAGATTTCAACGAATTGGATAACACCTATCAGAAAGTTAATTCAGAAAAGTATTGCAAATTCCATGCTTGGAAACTTAATTCTGAAATCTTACTCGGTTATGTTTTGGCAATTATGGTCTTGCACATTTACACTGGGTATATATCCAAGTATGTATCTTGCAAACAAATGATCAGCTGGAAACACATAATGCCACACAGTAGACTTCATTTGGATCTCAAATTTCATCTCACAGTAATCTTTACTTTAGAGTATCCAGAATTGGTATCTGTTTATATGAGAACATTCAAGAGTTTGGTAGTCAAAATCTTTTATTCTCCACTGAAAAAGTAAGATATGCATGTCGTGCGGAAGGAAAGAAAATAATGTCTGCACATTCTATTTTGATAGAACTGAAGACTTTTCCCCTGACTGAGGAGTGATCTTTCCTAGATCTTTTTAAACTCTGTGATGTTTTCAAATATGTTTTTAAAGTTGAAAATGTAACTGCAAGCACTGACCTTCAATGATTCAAGTTATTGGGTCATTTCACATCTTCGGTGAAAAAGTCACCAAAGGAAATTATAGCTTTTTAAAATTGTGTTGTCAGTGTGCAGAGGATCAAGCCAACACTAATAACCAGTATTGTAAGCACTGTGGGTTCACACAAACCTTGTTTTAATGATTAATATAAATCACTGAAAAAGTAACCCTGCCCTTGTTTGTTTAGAGTTTGAAAAGGTCATGTTGAACTACTACCTAAACAGACTGAATACTACAAAAAGCTAGTGACTAAAAAGGTATTTCTGAAGTGGAATGCTAGGCCTAAGGCTGCTCAGATCATTTGAAAAATTATTAACTAACTAACTAATATAAATAATATATAGACATACCTTAATCAATGTCTTAATAAAATATAAAAGCCTAGCCTGCTAAGCTCCCGGTTTGCTCTGACCGGGAAGAAGTGAGCTTGAAGCCTATCAATTTGAAAATGCCATTAAATTAATATTAATATTTGACTCACTAGTCAAAATTTCATATTAACTTTTACAGAAATGTATGTCAAAAGAGAGAGTAAACAACAATGTTAATAATAAACACTACATGATGCATTTTCACAGGTGTTAATTAATCTAATGTATGTGTCAGATGTCTAAGGAAACACTTTAAAGCATTGACACTCTGTAAATTAGCAGCTTTAATTAACAGTTTCATTCATGAAAACCGCTAAATAGATGCTATACATACTGGAAGAGTATGCAATGCAGTAACTTCTGCAAGGGTGCAAATGGTGAAGAGAAACTGTATAGCTTTTCCAGAGCCATATCTTATTAGTATATTTCAAGTTTTCAAATTTTACTACTCCTTGCCAAAAATATTAAAAAGAAGATTTGGTGTGTGTGTGTGTGCATGCACGCACACGCGAAATAAATAAATAAATATGACCATTATGATTACTTTGAAACTACTTTGAAAGAGTAAAAATATGAGCTTTTGAATGAGAAATACCAAAAAGACAAATGAAGTGTCTCTGCTCATAGATTTTCTTAATGGAGTTTGCATTTTTCTGGACTAATAGTTTCAGTGAAGTGAAGTGTCAAAATTTGCTCCAGAATGAGACATGATTTATACAAATTGGGAAACTCTGCATGAAAACTCAAAGATAATTTTATTGAAAAAAATAAAAAGTAAAAAGAACTTGTAGCAATATGGTTATACCTCAAAAAATATTAATACTTATAAAAATATAACCACAGTTTGTGTCAAGACTAGAAAAAGAGACCCAAACCAGATCATATCAAATATCAAAGAAGACATATCAAAATAATATGTGGTAAAAGTTTATTGATTTACAGTTTAACAGCTATATGATAATGTAACATGAATCCATGATAAAATTACTTTTTTTCACAAGATATTTATTTCTTTGTACTCTACATAAATAATAGATATTTAAAATACACTCTCTGTTTGAAAGAGTATGCTGTAAGCAACAGCATATGATGAATGACAACGGTTTCCATAGTTGTGATATTTATTAGGATCAGAAGGTTTTTCAATATAGTACTAGATTCCTCTAGTTAAGAATTTGGAGCAAGGATTCTTATATTAGTATGGACGTGCAAGTCAATTAAATGAGTTTTTATCAAAAGCATGGATAGAAAATAAGCTATGTTTTATACAAGTTTTGGGGTGTTAAGGTAGCAAGTTAAATTATGTGGTAGCTAGTAGTTGTTTTATATTGATAAATCACACGTCAGTCATTGCTCTGGATATCCAGATATATCTGCAAATTTCAGGTGAGATTGATGATAGCATTTTAATATTGCTTTTATTTTATTTTATTTTATTTTATTTTATTTTATTTTATTTTATTTTATTATTTTTTCTGCTTTCCTTTCATTGTAACTATGAGAATTATTCGTGTCCTTCTCTGACATGAGGGTTAAATGTTGAGCTCAAGCAACTGTATGGAAATAAATTCAGGTGTTAGAATATTATTAAGAAAAACAAAGTATGTAATGGAAGAAAAGAAAATATGAATCAACAGAAAATTATTTTCATTAAACATCATTTGTTTGCTAAATACTATTTTTTTATGATAAGGAAAAGTAAGCACAAAGCAAGGAAACAGATTTCCTATTATGGCATCCACATGACATCTTAGTCCATATATAAAATATATAAGCAAGAAAACAAACAAACAAAAAAAGAAACAGTTTCCCCCTCCCTTCCTGGCTACTACATGGGTCTGCTAATGTACTATTAATGATGACAGCAATATTCCACAATCCATATGTTCATCCACATCAACTTAACAGAATAAAAGAAAAAATTAAAAATATATGTTATTATAAGTATAGCTACATAAAAAAAATCTTAGTCCATGCAGAAGTTTTCATGTGCATTTGCTAAGAATGGTATGATTATTATTATTAAAAACAAAAACATAAACAAAGCTTTGAGATATTTCCTTTAATATTAAGTTTTAAAAAGTGCTTTTACTAATGTAAGTCTTGATTTTGATAAAATATCTTCCTCATGATAAGTAGCATTGCATTTCCCCCAAGGTCCTGCCTAGGTCAATAAGACATAAATTGTTAATATATCATAATCTTTTTACAGTTACTTTTAAATATCTCCTTTTACTACATTGACTGAACATTCACAAAGCATTTATTAACTGCACTTGATTTTAGGTATCAGCTCAGGCTGATACTTAAAAAGCTAAATGCATTAAGTTCCCACAAGTAGCGGCGAGGGATATATATCTAAAGCAGACTTCAGATAACCTAAGTAGAATTACCTTTTGGAGATGTCTATTTTGGATATCTATCTATAGGACAGTATTTAAGATGAATTGAACCTAATTTAGACACTGTGCTTGTTGCCTAGTAAGATTATGTAAAAATCTGGTGCCTGTCTGCCTTTAAAACATATGGGTTATTTTTTAGAAACCTAAGTAAAATATTTTTTGCCTTACTTACAAAAGCTGGGAAATTGTTCAAGTGGAAGGAATTAATTTAATTTAACATTGCATAGATGCATTTTATAAGTAGGTAACATTTTGTAATGGATGACAGCTTCCTAACAAAGCTTGAAGCTTGCAGAACCTATGTAGGCTTCAAAATGCTAAAGTCTATCCTAGATCTTAGACAAGACAAAGTTAATGGTTTAGGTACTGATAATGTTATTTATTAAACTTCTCTGCTGATGTTCAATTCAGCAATACATTGTCAGGAAAAATATGTATTGAAGCAAGAGATAAAAGGACATTAAACATTGCCAGTATTTTGCTATATTAAGTGTCAGATTCATTTTCCGGTTGAGATACTGGAGAGGGAATTCTGAGAAACAAATTGAATTAACTCAGTAAAGCATTCCATATTCCATATGCAACATTTCAGTTAACTGATCTCATTTTGCTTTCTCAAATGAAGACTAGGGGTGATATTTCCTTTCACCTCTCCTTCATCTGCTTTTTCTACTTTGGCTGCAAATTTCCAGGTAGCAAAGTAGAATTAAGTAACTTCACCCTATTCAGTTTCAAAAGGACTGATACACTAACTTCCACTTTTTTTTTATTTCTTCTAAGTCACAGGTTGTATTATACCAATATGTATCATTAATATTCATTAGAGGTGTCTAATGGAGAATCTAGATGCTATTTGAAACTTCTAGGTTGCATAATAGCAACATCCTATGCAGTTTTCTACTTAAGCTTTGTAGGTTGTTTATATTCCATAGTGACATGGATAGAAATATACAATAGAATCATAAATCTAGAAATAATAAATAGAATTAGATCATAAATTTCATACCACTTCTATGCAGAAATAAATTGTTCATCATCAATTTTTCCTCTGCAGATTGCCTTCTGCATATGAAAGGATATTTGAAACAGTATAACTGTGGATGGAATAAGACTTAAATAATGTTTGCAGAGCATTTTGATATTCCTAACTACACTGCATCATGTAGTTATAATGACTTTTTCTTTTTCTCTTTATACAGTATATTGTATTTTCAATGTCTTGTTAGCTGCATATTTTTATAGAGATTACATTTTTCCTTTTGACATAAAAAAATAAAAATTTAAAAATTACAAAAAGTTCTTATGTGATATCAATAGCTGCTGACTTAAGTGTAACAACTGGCCTACTACAAGACCTTATCATAGAATGATAGAAAATCCCGAGTTGGAAGGGACCCATAAGGATCATCGAGTCCAACTTCTGGCACCACACAGGTCTACCCAAAAGTTTAGACCATGTGACTAAGTGCACAGTTCAAACTTGTTAAACTCCACCAGGCTTTTTGCCATAACATTCAATTAATAACACCTTTGCCATGACATTCAATAATAACTTGTTTCTGAAAAGAATTATGGCATTAACCAAATTATTTTACATTACTAGTCATCTATTCAAAAATTAATTGTAAGGATCAAATAACTCTACAGTCTATTAAAGATCTTTAATTCTTGAAATATCCCATTTACCAGGACGTTCTAGAGAAGTTAATCACAATACACGTTTCTCCATCGCTCTTAGACTCATAGTTAATTAAAAGTTTTTACTATCTGTTAATCTATTTTTATACAAACCTGTTTGAATTATTTAAACATTATAATAAATTTACTAAATAGAAAACTTTGACCTGATTTTCATTTTTTTTCGTTTTATATATGTCTATATAATATCAGAAAGACCACACTAAGACTACATTAACATCCATTTTTTTAAAAAGTTTAGTTTGAAATTTAACTGCACAATCATGAATCTTTTAACATGCCCTCTTCAGTAATCTTCAAGATAGCTGTCAAACAAAACTCTAAACGTCATGAATAAAGTTTACTATCATGTTTTCTACTACTCCTGCTCATTTATTTTAAATTAAATTAAAAATAAATTTTATTTAATTTTTATTTAAGTAGGTTCCTACACATAGGTGCATATAGGGACACCTAGTGGCAGTAATTGGTGAAAACTTCCCACTCAGAAGACAGACAGGCGTCACCAGCAATATGAAATCCCAAACATCATGCTAAATAGCCAGAACATGCAACTGTAGTTCATTATATCATGCAGTGTGCTCTTTTACTGTAGTGAATCCAATTTAAAAAAAAAAGGCAAACAAACAAACAAACAAAAATATTCCTTACTTCTTAATACAATAACAATAAAGCTATCATTCTTATATGGCAGAATGGTTAAATAATAGCTTGATTTTTACTCATCATTATGTAAATAGGCCTTATATTTATTTTAAATAATAACCAAGCTGTCTCATTAAGAATCACTTATTTATTAAGTCTGTCTATAAATGTGTGAAACTAACATATAGTATGTTAATATTTTACGAATACACATCTAAAATATATGTAGAAAATCATATTACTGGATTTGATATTGAGAACTTAGGTTGAGGTCTTAGTGTAATTTTTACTTTTATAAATTACTGTGTGTACAGATAGGTTGTCTTAAATAACATCTCAAAAAAAAAAAAAGTAAAAACCACCCAAACAACAACAAAACAAAACAAGACAAAGCAAAAGAACACCACCACCACCAAAAACTGATTATTCTCAGACAAAACTATTCAAATGACAAAACATAAAGCTAAGCACCTACATTTACATATAGTCACACAAGGCTAAGTAAACAAAAATATATATGAATCCTATCTATCTCTAGTAGTGGCTAGATCCAGTATTGGGAGACCATTAAAATCACCAAAGTTCCTGCTGGGTATCTTCATGTACCTCATGGACCTTCATTCCTTGCTGTATGTTGTTTTGGTGATAAATTTCTCTCTCTTTTTTTTTTTTTTTCCTAGACATTAGGAGTCAAATTAGTGCTGTTACTAAATAGTCATTAAGAATTCTAATTTACACATAGTCACAGATTTTGTTTCTAACTTCACCTGTTTGTTTTGTTTGTAAGAATCTGTTAAATAGAAATTCTCAGAGGATGCCTAACTGCCCCAAAATGAGCACTGACAAGATAGGTCAGTCAGTCTCTATGTCTGTATACTCATCATGCTCAAATTTCTATTAACTAATCTTGAGTATGAATTTGAATCCAGCTCTTTCTACTGAATACTTTAGCCATTAAGACTGAAAACACTTGACAACTCTGAATTTCTCCTGTTAAATCTATTTTACTTATTGTAAAAAGAAATTGAAGCACAAATAAAAAGAATAACCTAATAGATTTGTACCTTACGGTTAGTCCTATGTGTATGAATATGAATAAATGTCTTTATAATTCCTGTTCTACCTCTTCAAGAGAAAAAAAAAAAAAGCTAAGAAGCTACCCCATGAATCAGAATCCTTCCATTTATTATGACTAGATTTAGATACCTAACATTAAACATCTGATACAATATAATTTTAATTTTTTGATAATTTGATAATGAGGTAAGAGAGATGAAAAGTCAGATCTAAGGTATATTAGGACAGTTTTGGAAATTTGAGAGACATACTTAATCCATGTCATGTCCTACTGAAATTGATGAAAGTTTAGCTAGTATCTTTGGGATAATGGAACTGAGCTGAATATGATTTTAATCATTTTACATCATATGTAGCGATAGGGAAACATAGCCGGAAGGGACTATCTAAATTTATAAATCCTCACAGTTCTGGGTAACCATATACTAGACCTTTAGAACATTTGCTTCACATGCACACTTTCCAATACTTAAGCAAAATCTTAACTTTTCTAGTAAAGACCAAAATCTAGACCAGATGTTCTCTGGAAAAAAAAAAAAAAGGGGGGGGGGGGAAGGGGAACAAGGACACTGCTAATAGTCTTCTCAGGAATAGGAGGAAACATACTAGAAAATGCATGCAAAGTGTTCAAGGTATTAAAACATGTTCCACATTACAAAGGAGAACAAAAGACTCAAGAATGAAAGAAATTAACAGAACTCAGAATCTAAATTATACTGTAAGGGAGAAAACATCCTTTCTGACCTGAGGGCCTGCAGTAAGCCCTGAGGCAGAGAACAGATACAGTATAAATGTAGAACAACCATATTCCATCTTCTTCAAAAAGCCTTTTCTTTCCCAACTCAGCATAAATGTAACTTTCCTCCAGTAACTGTCCTATTCAATTACACATTTTTTTTCTATCAGCCTTTCAAGTTCTGTATTTAAAATAAAATTATAAATCCACCACCAACAACAACAACAACAAAAAAACACTTTGTTTTTTTTTGGCCTCATTACCTATTTGGAAGACCTTCCTAGTATCTCACTTCTCATGTGGTCAGTAAATTTCTTCACTTTTCTAGTCTATGTTAAAATATAATCAATGCATAAGTGTTTGATGGCACGCCAGCATCACTCTTTAGTTCAAACACTTTCTGTCTCTTTTTAGTATTTAACTAAAAATGAATTTGAAAGGAATCACATGCCCCTTCAATATCTATTTGGCTATGTATGTCTTAAAAAAAAATAAAAAATCTCTCTTCTGAAGACACATTTTCCATTCCCTAATTACTCTAGCTTCTTTCTGATCTTTAAATTTCATTTTAAGATCTTCTTTGAATGTATGATTTGAACCATGCATAATACAACAGGAATTCATCAAAAAGCATGCAAACTTTAGTCCTGTACAATCGTATTGACACCTTCACTCCTACTAGAACAATCGTGCCTAATACATCACTGAATCACATTACTCTTTTCCCATTATATCCGTATTTTGATTATAATGGCAACATATATTTACTTTCTGATTAACCACTGCCTTCAGACTTTTAGAATATTGTTTAATCTTTTTTTTTTTTCACTCCAGTTTAAATCAAAAGTTTTCATTCATGAATTTGTAGATTGCATTATTCAATTTCTCATCATTCCTATCTGTCCAGTACAAAATAATATGTTTTGTGTTTATCGTAATATACATATATATACATACTAATTAAACGTATAAATATTCAAGTGTTAGAATATTGATGTTACAATATCTATAAATATTTAAATAGTATACACATACACACATATAAAGACAGTATATATCTATATATATGCATATATTTTTTCCTTGTCTGACTACCTTGCTCTCCTCAGCAAACCTTCCCTTTTTTTTTTTTTTTTTTTTTTTTTTTGTCTGCAAACTCTATCCAAACACACTCACCTCTTCTTGAGTTCAAATACTTCCAGTTCTTACTTATGGACTTACAATTCTTGTTGTGATCCTTCCAGTACTCTAGGATATAATTTTTTTTTTCTGATCCAAATGCTTGCTCCACACAGTACCAGGTATGTACTGCATGTACACGAATGATGACATGATTTCTCTCCCCTTGCTCTTTCATTATCAACATTTACATATACAGTCTTAACAGAAACAGAGGCATTATATACATTACTTAGTCCATGCCTCATATATTTTTTAATGTTCACACCATCCTTTAACATGCATTCTACTTCTTAGATTTTTCTTATTTGTCTTAAGAACTTCTATTTTTAAATTTTTCAGTGCAAGATTTGGTTATACAAGGTTTCTGACTATTCTTGGTTTGCTTTTATACCTTCTAACTCCTGATGCAGATTTCTCCTTGCTAATCAATATATTTTTTTCCATACTTTAGATTTTCTTGAGAATTTGTTCAAGTTTTTATCTTCTGGGAATTCTTTTTCATCACTGTATTTTCTCCCACATGTTTTAAATGTAAATATAAAATAATGTTTGTGCTTTTTTTTACGTAAGGTAATATCATGCCTTATCTGAATTTTAATTCTTGTGCTCCTCACTCAAGATAATCTCACTAATTTTTGTTTCTAAGTTTGCCTTCCTGTAACACTGGACTATAGTTTAAGAACTGCATTTTTTTCTGTCTTGCAGCTTCATATGAACTGGTAAAAACTCAAAATCAACTGACCTAAGATAACCTAGGGTTTTTTTTGTTTGTTTTTGTTTTTGTTTTTAAGATATTATTAGTTTTTCCTGTGGATCCTATTGTTCATTAAAACTAATATAACCTTGTTTTTCAATGTTTTTTTTTTTTTGTTTTTCATAAAGGAGCTATTCTCTGTCATGTTCGAATTCGTATTTTCCCCAATATCATCAGTTCAGTGTTTTTTGTTGTTGTTATTTTTTTTTTCCTAATATTTGTCCATTGGAAATTACACAAATTGAAATAATTGCACAATATCCATTTTTACTTTATTTCCTCCCCTAATATTTATAGGGATTATTATCCAAATCAAATCTGTTCAAAGAGATTTGTGATAGATTACATCCTCATGAAGCTTTTTTCCTACCCTTTCCTCTATGATTTTCAATCTCATCTTCACCATCAAATTTAATTTCTTTATTGCACTGTTGCTTAACAATCTTTATTTCTTGAAAGTTTTTAGTCCATTAAAATGAAATTATTCCACCACCTTTTTTTCTGTCTGTCCTAAAGAATGTGTTTCCATCAGATCCAATTTATTTCATTTATGACTTTGATACTTCTGTGTTTCTATTTTCACATAATGTCTGGTTCCGTGTGCTACATCAACTGTTCCTGCTACTCTTATTGACTGAATTACTGCAATAGGTCTACCGTAGTAGACCTTAAAAGTTGTTGTAGATATAATCTATGTATTCCTAATATTCTTTTATCTATCTATTCTGTTGTTCCAGTCTAGTTCACTTCTCTCCATTTGTATTTCATGTGAGGATTACAGAAGTAACATCCAACTTTCATCCTGAGTTTTTGAATACATTTTTTTGGATCTCCTGGTTTAATGAGAAACAGATTAAAAATTAAATTAGCAAAAGGCAGCACATTTCGATAGTAATAAAGACCTCATTATTTCTCATAAATTCAGCAGCATTTATTGTTTGCTGTTCTTGTGCTCAGGTTTATAATGACAATTCTAGTTCAAATATTCAGATATAACTTTTCATTATAAGGAGTACTTTCAGGCTATGTAGACTCCATTCAAATAGCTGATTTCAGTAAGGAATACAGAGCTGTGTTCTCATGCTACACATGCATATTGAAATAAATTTTCTGCAGTATTCTACCAAACTTTATGGCACTTTACAAGAAGTATAATATTAATCATAATAAGAATGAATGGAAAAGCAGTATGATAGTTCTTCAGTAATAACTACTTAAACCTCATGTGTACTACTAAAATTATCTAACTGTCTAACAAGATGAAAGTAAGATTTTATTAAATCGGATTTTCTATTCATTATACTTTTTAATATCTCATTAGCACAAAACTAGAATAATGAAAATGAAACATATGTACAATACTCACTTTTACACGGCATTTTTAACATTGTTTCAGGTTTATGAAATGTAAACTTTTCCAAAAATGTTTTCATTGAAATAGTTTAGTCTAGCTACCAAGGTTATTTGAAATCACTTGCTTTCTTATTAATAAAAAAGTATTAATGTCTATCTAATTTTGTGTGTAAGAGAAAAACAGGACAGAAATACAGACAGATGCTACATATATGACTGGCCCTAAAAATGAAAGCATATATGCATAAAATCCCATATATTCAAAATATAGAATTATGAATTCAAAACAAAAATGTTTTTCAAAAATAGTGAGTTCATAAAAAACTTCCATAAAACAGCACTAGTTGCTACCTATGAATTCTTTTCATTTCACCTATTATCATATATTTCAAGTGGAATAGTAAAGTCTTAAATAGTGATGGGGTGGGGGCTAAGGGAGAACAGAAGTGTCTAGTATGCTTTTGATTTTTTTTTTTTTTCCCTGACTAAACATTGAATCTTGGTGCTCAATCTAAAGCCATTTAAAATGTTCCCCTGAGTCAATTGGTTTTGCATCAGAACAGGAATTTCACAGATTCTTTAAAAACACAAGTAGGTATTTTGTCCCACTGTGAAACTTTCCAAAAACTTCTCCAAGAACGGGAGTAAATACCTGATAACATCTAAATGAACAAGAATGGTTCAATGGTACCAAGGTACCATTTGATTCATATAAGACCATTTTGTCTTTCATCCAAATACCTGGTCTTGCTTGTTTCAGACCCAAAGAAAAAGGATTAGCGTCATACTGCTTTTACATTTGCAGAGAAGAACACACCTTTTGAGAAAGGCTGAACGTTGAGGGAAAGGTGATTATTTACACTATTTCTTTTGCACGTTTGCATGTTAAGACACAAGTTGCCATAGGTGTGCTGAAGATGTAGATGTGATGAATTCTTATGGGGTATGATGGGTCGTCTTCTTCCTTCTGCAATGCTTAGACTCACACATGAGTCCATGAAGGCACAACTGTATCTTAGCATTGCATTTGATGCATAATTGTATGCATAATACTGATGATTTAAGTACTGAAATGTGCACAGCACGAAGAGTAATAAATACACAAAGGCAAATGTGGACATCTTTGCATATATGCAGTTAAATATACTTTTTTTTTTTTTTAAGATCAGCCAAACACCTATCTTTCCGAGAAATAAACCTAGAGCTAAACTTAATCACCAATGCCACATCCAGTTTTGTACAAGGAAAAAAAAAATAAATGAAAAAATAAAAAAGCTCCATGTGTCCTGGCCAAGCGGAATAACCAACTGCAGTTCTCCCAGCCGGTGAGGGAGAAAGGCAGTCAGCACAGTAATGCCGACCCCGCCGCCTCTCCCCGCCGCGGCCACCGCCCCCCGACGGCAGGGCAGTCCCCCCGCGGGGCCCTTGCGCGGCACCGCCCGCTTCGCGGAGCCCCCGGCGGCGCTGCACTGCCACCTGGCGGCAGCGGGAGGAGCCGCACCGCACAGCTCCGCTCAGCACCGCACCGCGGCCAACCGGAGTGGGCCCGGGGATGGCCCCCGGCCTCCAACCGCTGTGGGGGGAGCGGTCCGGCCCCGGAGTCCCTGCGTTGTCACTGCTGCATCCCGCGGCTCGGGTTGGCAGAGGGGGGAAGCAACGCGCGCGACCCCCACACACCCCAGCCCCAGCTGCAGAGGACGCGCGCACTGCCAAACCCGCTGCGACCCCTCACCGCGGCCACCCGGTCCCCCGGCGGAGGTTCCCGCACGTTCCCCGGGGGCAGCGGCTCCGCTCCGCGCCGCTCTGCGGTCAGCGAGCGCTGCTGGAGGACGGGGGGTGGGCGGCAGCGCCGCCGGGACCCGGGACCCCGTCCTGAGGGACTGGGGTCGGGCTGTGGGGGCGGCGGCGGCGAGCGCGGAAAGTTGCCCGGTGCCGCGGGCGGCAGCGGGAGCGCGCCGGGGGCGGCGGCGCGGCGGTTGTATCGGCATGTGTGCGTGTGCGCGCCCCGCCGTGCATGTGCGCTCTGCGGGACCGCGCGGGCGGCGTGAGCGGCGCTGAGCGCCCAGCGCGCTCTCAGCCAGGGACACCCCCTCCGTTGCCCCGCCCCGCCCCCCGGTTTCCCCCTCCATCCCCGGGCCGCATTCTTCCCCCCGAGCCCCCCTCTCTCCCTCCCGCCTCCCTCCTCCCCTCACCCCTCACCCCCGTCTGCCTCTCTCCTCCTCCCCGCGGCGCCCCGCACCCCTCTCCCCACGCAGCCCCCGCCCGACGCCGCCCCGCCTTCCCCCCCCCATACCACCCCCCATCCTTTCCCCAGTTTTCCCCTGCCGCTGCGCTCTGCCGGCCGCCCCCGCCCGCCCCGCGCGGGCGCGCGCCGGAGCGCGCGGGCGCGGGCGGGCGCGCCGCCGCGGCTGCCCGGGCACGAGCCCACCCGCGCGTGCAGGGTGTCTGTGTGTGAGTGTGTGTGCACGCGTGTGTGTGTGTGTGTGTGTGTGTGTACGCGTGTGTGTGTGTGCGCGCGTGTGCGCGCGCCCCTGTGCGAGCGCCGGTGCCTCGGCGCCGCCCGGCCGCGCGGTGCTGTTTGCGTTTCTCACCGAAGCCTTCCCCGGCCGCAAAAAATCCTCCTCGGCTTCCTCGTCCTCCGTCGCCGCCGCCGCCCCCGCGCACCGAACAGGCGCCTTCATGGGCTGCCACCATGCTTGGGCCCTGGGGATTTCGGGAGAAGTAAGTACCAGGGTTGACTTTTCTCGCGCTCTCTTTTCTTCCTCTCTTCCTTCTCCCCCTTCCACCCCCCCCGCCCCTTCCCGCCGGGTCTTTCCTTGCTGTTGCTTCCCCCCCCCCCCCCTCTCCTCCGCCCCCCTTCCACCCCCCCCCCCCCAAGCCATTTCTCCCAGTTCTGGGTGCTGCTCGGCTGGGTGGCAGTGTCCGGCTGGGGCCGCTTGCTTGCTGCTGCTGTCGGCGGTACTGAAAGCTGCTGCTTCGAGCCGGATATGCAGTGCGGTAATCTGAGGGATAAACTCTTTGAGGGAAAAAGCACATACACACACACGAGAAAAATCCCCATGCAACCCCTTCCCCCCCCCTCCCCCTCTCCCAGTATGAACCTCTGTAGGGAGCTGGCGAACAGCAGCATGCAGTCATCACACAGGGCTTTCCAGGGCGGGATTGCAACCTTGCACATAGCCAGCTACAACTTTATTTTCTCTACCTCCCATCCCCCCACCCCCCCCCCTTTTTTTTTCAGAGAAAGGCGGCGGGAGGGAAGATTGTATTTGTCTCCTTTGCTAACCATAATTGAATTAAAGTTGTAAAATGCCTGGGAGTTTAACACTGACCAGGCAGGTTTTCAATAGCTTTTTTTTTTTTTTTTTCTCTGAAGATCTGTCGGTTAATGGATGAATGGATCTGATCGAGCTGAGAAAGAATATGCTAGAGACATGCCTTTGAGTAAGATTTTTGCTGCCTTTTTGCAGTGAAGCCTTTTGGTTTGAGTAATTCCGATCCAGTTGACGTCTGGTCAGAATTAGAGAGATTCGCCGAGACTTCCGATTTCTTGCTGCATGACTGCCTTTGCTGCAAGTGCCAAATTTGCAGCCTTGAACCTGATGCCACAGGAGATGTCTTGCAGTGCTGAGACTTGCCGGTTTTTAGGATGCGTTCCTCCAAACCAGAGTCATGGCATGAGGATTGGAGCTCTGAGGTGGGCGATAGAAAATGCAAGCCTGCTCCAAGCCCCTAGCATTTAAGCCCGGATGATTTATTTGCTTTCCCCTACCAACACACACAATGTATATATTTTCCTTATTCACATTGCTTTTAGGCTAGTAGAAGTAAAAGAAAGCCACAAGGAGTCAGAAAGACTGCAAGAAGGAATGGAAATGGGATTTGTTTCCGACCAGATGAAATTTGGGTGTTAAATCACTGATGCTGGTCAGTGGTAGGGTTTCCCCCCCACCCCCCACTGGCTTTTAATCAGCCTGGGTGTCTTCTCCCCTAAAGGATGAAGAGTACTGACAGCCATCGCTGCTTATAATCAGTAACTCTGATGCTTGGAGTGTTGGCAATGAGATATTTCCATGAGACCTATTTAGATCTCTCCACTTCTACCAGGCTAGTTTTGCAGAATGTTGGGAATAAGCGGTATGTCAGATATGGCTGAGACTCCGAAGATGATCCGCATGCTTTACATTTTTCACAAATTTTGGGTGAGTGGTTAAAACATTTCCTCTAAGAGTGAGTGTGTGTGTGTGTGGCTGTGTGTGTAAGACCTCTGCCTGATATTCCTCACTTACATTGTATATAACTCGATTCCAATCAATTAAGATGATTTACTTGTGTAAAGATACAAAATTTCTCTCACTCCACAGCTTTTAAGTGCACTGAGTAGGAGGCTAATGTATTTAATTTTATTACCGAAGAATTCTGCCACAAAAGTCCTCTATGGTGTGTGTGTGTGTGTGTGTGGCTGTGGCTGTGTGGCTGCGAGGCTGGGTGTGGATGTGTGCGGATGGGTGTGTGCCTGTGTGCATGCATGCTTTGTAAATGTATAGATAAAAATAATCACATAAAAAGAGTTTTAAGAAATAGGTTATTTGGAGAAACTGTCAGTATCCTGTCTGTTGAATTAAGCTGCTGTTTTCAGCACTGGGCATTTTTCTTTGGCTTCCTACCATGTCTTTTCCGCCAATGGTTAAAAATCAAGGTAGCACTTTGGCTCTGTTAAAATAGGGAAAGACCTTAGTGCGCTGTTCACTGAGGAGGTTCTGAAGGGAAGGGGGAGCTGGGTAATAGGGGAGGTGGGAAACCTTGTAAAATGGTGCTTCTTTTCTCTTAAATTAGAACCGTGAAACTGAACTGACAGCCATTTTATGTATATTTATGGGGCTGGTTGTGAAAAAGAAATCCAATGAAACATTGAAATGTACCACATATGAATAGAACTAGAACAATTCCTACTGCGATCTCACCTTTTTAAACACCGCAGGCATTTGACTCACTAGGAGTTGCCCATCAACCTTCCAATCAATGCATGTCATCCAGTTTTCAAAAGTGTGGGAATTAGAAGTGACAGGAGGATTTTTTTGTTTGTTTGATTACCAGTCCATTCTCTGCTCCACTGAAGATATATATAAACTTTGTGTCCGCTGTAAATTTTACAGGGTTATGCTATTATGTTGCTTTCTTTTTTTTTTCTCCTTACCCTTACAGGAAATAAAATGTACGCTTGCTGCTCCACAGTAACTTTGGAACAGGACCTCAACAAAAAAATGCATATCTGGATGCTGCAGACGATCGTGTTTGCTTTAACATCGCTAGTCCTTTCGTGGGCAGAAAGCATCGAGTATTATGGGGAAATCTGTGATAATGCGTGTCCTTGTGAGGAGAAGGACAGCATCCTAACAGTGAGCTGTGAAAACAGAGGGATCATCAGCCTTTTTGAGATCAGTCCACCAAGGTTCCCTGTCTACCACCTCTTGTTGTCTGGGAATCTTTTGAACAGGCTGTACCCAAACCAATTTGTTAATTACACGGGGGCTTCAATTTTGCATCTAGGGAGCAATGACATACAAGACATCGAAACAGGGGCCTTTCATGGTCTGAGAGGCTTAAGGAGGCTACACTTGAATAATAACAAGCTGGAACTTCTACGGGACGACACTTTCCTTGGTCTAGAGAGTTTGGAATACCTACAGGTCGATTATAATTATATTAGCGTCATTGAACCTAATGCCTTCAGCAAACTGCATTTGCTGCAGGTGCTGATTCTCAATGATAACCTCCTCTCCAGTTTGCCCAACAACCTTTTCCGTTTTGTGCCCTTAACTCACCTGGACCTGAGGGGTAACCGGCTGAAGCTGTTGCCCTATGTGGGCCTTTTGCAGCACATGGATAAAGTGGTGGAGCTGCAGCTGGAGGAAAACCCCTGGAATTGTTCTTGTGAGTTGATTGCTCTAAAGGATTGGCTAGACAGTATCTCCTACTCTGCACTGGTGGGAGATGTGGTTTGTGAGACCCCTTTCCGCTTGCACGGTCGAGATTTGGATGAAGTTTCCAAGCAGGAGCTTTGCCCCAGGAGACTCATCTCGGATTACGAAATGAGACCACAGACACCACTGAGCACCACAGGGTATTTCCACACTACCCCAGCCTCGGTCAACTCCGTGGCCACTTCTTCTTCAGCTGTTTACAAATCCCCCTTGAAGCCCCCCAAAGGGACTCGCCAACCCAACAAGACAAGGGTGCGACCCACTTCCCGTCTGCCCTCAAAAGACCTGGGATACAGCAACTATGGACCCAGCATTGCCTACCAGACCAAATCCCCGGTGCCTTTGGAATGTCCCACTGCCTGCACTTGCAACTTGCAGATTTCTGACCTGGGCCTCAATGTCAATTGTCAGGAGAGGAAGATCGAGAGCATTTCTGAGCTACAGCCCAAACCCTATAATCCTAAGAAGATGTATCTGACAGAAAACTACATCACTCTGGTACGCAGGGCAGATTTTGTGGATGCCACCGGGCTGGATTTACTGCACCTGGGCAATAATCGGATCTCGGTCATTCAGGACCGGGCTTTTGGGGATTTAACTAATTTGCGAAGGCTGTACCTGAATGGGAACCGTATCGAGCGGCTGAGCCCAGAGCTGTTCTACGGGCTGCAAAGCCTGCAGTACCTTTTCCTGCAGTACAATGTCATCCGGGAGATAGAGGCAGGCACCTTTGAACCCGTCCCCAACCTCCAGCTCTTGTTTTTGAACAACAATCTTCTGAGATCTTTGCCTGGGAACATTTTTTCTGGTCTCTCCCTTTACAGGCTGAGCCTGCGGAGCAACCACTTCTCCTACCTGCCAGTGAGCGGGGTGCTGGACCAGCTGAAATCCCTGCTGCAGATCGACCTGCACGAGAACCCCTGGGACTGCACCTGCGACGTGGTAGGCATGAAACTGTGGCTGGAGCAGCTCAACACCGGCGTCCTGGTGGACCAGGTGATCTGCGAGTCCCCGAAGAAGTTCGCCCAGAGCGACATGCGAGCCGTCCGGGCGGAGCTGCTGTGCCCCGACTACTCGGACATCGTCGTCTCCACGCCCACGCCGTCCCCGGGCCAGGTCCCGGCCAGGACCACCCCCTCCTCCTCCACCGTGCGCCTCAACGGCACGGCGGCGGCGGGCGGCTCCACGCCTGCGGGGGGCGGCGGCGGCTCTTCGGTGCCGCTCTCGGTGCTGATCCTCAGCCTGCTGCTGGTCTTCATCATGTCGGTCTTCGTGGCGGCGGGGCTCTTCGTGCTGGTGATGAAGCGGCGCAAGAAGGGCCAGGGTGACCACGCCAGCGCCAACAACTCCGACGTGAGCTCCTTCAACATGCAGTACAGCGTCTACAGCGGCGCCCACCACCACCACCCACACCTCCAGCAGCACCCGCCCCACCGCGGCGCCGGCGGCGGGGGGGGCGCGGCGCTGCCCAAAGTGAAGACCCCCGCCGGGCACGTCTACGAGTACATCCCGCACCCCCTGGGCCACATGTGCAAAAACCCCATCTACCGCTCCCGGGAGGGCAACGCGGGCGAGGATTACAAAGACCTCCACGAGCTCAAGGTCACCTACAGCAGCCACCCCCTGCAAGCCGGGGGGGGGGGGCAGCCTCCACCGCCGCCCCCACCGCCGCCGGCGCCCGGCGGGGAGGATGCGCCCGGGCGCAGCCCCGCGTACAGCGTGAGCACCATCGAGCCGCGGGAGGAGCTGCTCTCCCCGGTGCAAGACGCCGATCGCTTTTACAGGGGCATTTTGGAGCCCGACAAACACTCCTCCTCCTCCACGCTGGGCACAGCCGGCTCCACCCTCCCCGACTTCCCCAAGCTACCCGCCGCCTACACCTATTCCCCCAACTATGACCTTAGGCGTGCCCACCAGTACTTGCACCCGGGGCCGGGGGACGGCAGGCTCCGGGAGACGGTGCTCTACAGCCCCCCGAGTACTGTCTATGTAGAGCCCAACAGGAACGAGTACCTGGAGCTAAAAGCAAAACTAAACGCAGAGCCGGACTACCTCGAAGTGCTGGAAAAACAGACCACATTCAGCCAGTTCTGAGAAACAGTGCTCCTCCCCTTCCCCCGCCAACCACAGCAAATCTTTCTCTAGAGTATTTGTATTTAATAACCACATGCAAAACAAAGAAACATAAATGCTGACCTCCCCATGCCCCACCTCACCCCCCTCGTTTTTCCCCCTTAAATTCATTTTATTGTAGGGTGAAGTGCCTTGGCACGGGATTTTTCAGCTTTTGGGAATGATTCTGAAAGGGTGTGCTGTTTATTTTATTTAATTTTCGGCTGTCTTTATTTTTTTTTTTTTTTTTTTTACTTTGGAAGTAGGAAACCACCTATTATGTAAACTGGGCACAACACTGGCATTGTACATGAGTCTATATGCTTGGGGAACGTGGCAGGAGGGTCTTGTCAGGTCATATTGAGGTTACAAGTACAAAAGTCATGGTCCTTTTTTTTGTCTTTTTGTTTTGTTTTGTTTTGTTTTGTTTTCTTTTGAACCGACATTGTTTGATTTTATTTTCTTTCTGGTTATGTACAGCGCACATTTTCCCCTTTTAGCCATGTTAGCCATGGGTGAGTTTAAATGGCTTTTATGGAGAGATTAGCACACCCCGACTTTAATACAAGGTTTCCTTTTTTTAAGGATGTGTTTGTATGCTTTCTGGACTTTTGAATTAAAAATATATATATATTATGATCTTTAAAAGGATCACTGTAGATGTGGACAAATCATTAAAGAGTGCAGAGATATATGATCCATAACTGGTTAGTGAAAATAACTTATTGATGAAATATAAAAAAAATATTTTATTGTAGCACCTATTTTTATATGCACATTAGCATTTCTCTTTCCTTCACTATTTTAGGACCTAATCCTACAAATTCTTACTCACTTGAGTATCTTTACTTGTGAAAGAAGTCCCATCCTAGACCTTCATCCTGCAGGCACTTAAGCACATGAACCACTTTAATCGTGTGTGTAGCCCTGCAGAGCATTAATATACTCATTGAGCAAAGTTAGTCAAATGACCAAAAGATTGTAAGATTAGGACAGAGGATGCAGAATTATTCTTACAAGTAAAATTACTGGGACATTTAAATGTGTTTTTTTTTTTTTGTGTGTGTTTTTTTTTCAGGATGGGTTCCAAAGTCTGCAGATGCTCTGAAGTGTTGCACTACATTGAGAGCTGCTTTTTTTTTTCTTTTTTGCCTCAAAGCCAATGCACTGTCAGGATAACCTTATAAATCATTATACATAATTCCAATTAAGACCAAATCTTAACAGACAATCTAAGACATATAATCTGTTCACAATAGGAAAAAATAATGTTTCTTTATGCTAAAGTACACCTTTTAGCAACTTCCTGCTCAGGCATCTAGCTGGACAAGCTAGTTAGGGACATGTAGTAGGCATTCATTTTAGCAGGAAAAAAATGCTTTGGTTTTATCAGTATTCTTTGTCTTTTTTTGTTGTTCCCTCTTTTTCTTTCTTTCTTTCTTTCTTTCTTTCTTTCTTTCTTTCTTTCTTTCTTTCTTTCTTTCTTTCTTTCTTTCATTAGTTAACCAAAATATAATGATTTGATAGTGGTTGTAGCCAGTTTCTGGTTGCTTAGTACGGACCCTCATGTTTACTGGCATTTCAAAAGATCAAATGATGGACTGTACACATCTATTTACAATATCTTTACCCCTTTGGGCAGCAGGCAATGGCAAGTATATTGATAAACACAGCATCACTGTAAGATGGGACAACTGATGTCTCTCGTATGTATCCCAGCACATGTGATTTTTTTAATAGTCTCTGAATAAACACTTGATAAATATTTCAAATGTGAGAATATGAAATAATGAGTATCTGCATTTTAAAATTTCTTGCCAAAATCATCTTTTTATTTGTTGGTTTCTCTTTACTAGCAATTATGCTTCGTCAGAAAGTCATAACATTTTTAGACATCATATAATGTGTTCTTTATCTCTAAAACACAATATACGGTCATTACCAGCATACATAACATGAGTCAGAACCATACATAAATACATGTTTCACCAGCATATTGTGTAGGATAGTTTTGTATTTACATTTTATTTCCTTGATAAAGTGGTCTTCAATATATGGAACAGGGTATATTTCACATGGGATTTTCTCTTTCTTGACAAGGTTATCATGTTTGGTATTGTTTGCAGAGCTGATCACTAGTACATCTCTTATTGCAAAAGGGTTCTGTTCTGTTATGCTTTTGCTATCCATGTGCAGTATGTCACTTTTTACAAAAACAAAGCTATATAACTGGTCCTTTGGAATTCAAGATAAATGTTTTGTTGGCATGTGTTCTTTCCTCTATGGCACCAACACAGAGCAAAATAAAAAATAAATAAATAAAAAAGAAAACCAAAACCAAACAGACAAAAAACCCACATGACTGTATTTAACTTGGACAGTTTAGTTTGTGGAGTGTTATTTCAGTTTGAAGTGCAGATAGCGGGAGTGTTCTTTTTCCACAAGAGAAATAACCTATCTATTCTCTGTACTGCTCTTCATTTCCTGCAGATTTCTCATTGACACTAGTGAGAAATGCGAGTACTGCTACCTGAGGTGCAGTTCTGGAACCCTAATTTTGAATTACCTCCTTTCTAACTATTGCTGAAACCACTGTCCTGGTTCTCCTTTCATTTAAACTCAGTAGAGGCCCACTGTTGCTAAATGGGTATAAGTAAAGAAATTTTCAGCCTCACTGGCTTTGTCATTCAGTAAGAGGAAGGAAGGCTTACTCAGTAAGAACTGAATGAGAAATTCCTGCAAACAGTGTGCAGCCTTTCATGTGTATATGTATTTTTTTCTCTGTGGGTCTAAACTTATAAACAGGAGTTTGCATGGGAGTCAACAGAAATGTAGGATTAGGTTCTTAATGTGAAAGGTACATTTTACATGGCATTCTGCCACAAAGAGGCAGCATCCACAAATGAGTAAATGAACAGGAATTGCTTGAATTTATAATAAATAGCCAATAACAATTCCTCAGCAGTCTCTTTAAGCTTGCATTCTGATGTTGCTATTTCTGAAGCTGGTAGTACTGTTGCTTCCACATTTTCTAAATATATTTAATAACAGGTTTTGATTTTTTTTTTCCTTAGGATCTATATGAAAATCAGAACAATTCATTTAAATTCCTTCAATTTCTCATCTTCAGTAGAAAAAACATATATTATTAGTTCCATTACTGGAGAAAGAAAGATGCTTAAATTACCTTCAGAAAGTGCATTCTTGAAGACAAATCCTTAAAAAAGGATGCAGAGTGTAAAATAATATTCTTCAGTCCATAATTATCCTGCAATACACCTGAAAGGGCTATTTGTGAATGAGGACTTTAATGGAAGTAGGATTTCCCACTCAATGGCTACAATGATGTATCATCTATGGAAAATTATAGTAAGAAAAAGTAGATGGAAATGTCACTTGACAAAAGATGTGCTTTTGATTTGAAAATACAGAATAAGTGTTTTTGTTTGTTTTGTTTGTTTAAGAAAAAGTGTTGTATATGAATATGTCTCTGCTTTGTTAGCAAGATCAATGAAGGCTGAATGATGATGTGCTGGTTAGTGCTGACCAAAGGGGTAAAAGTGTCAGAAGTAAAAAAATATTTATCCCTATTTTAAGAATTCAAAATACTATTTTAGCTTGTTTTAGGCTTGTTATCAGACTGTTTTAGTCTGGTTGTCAGACTGATTTATTTATTTATTTATTTATTTTTGATGAGTAATATTGAGCTTACTGAATCACTCATATGGCCTCACTTTTTTTTTTTTTTTCCTAAAAGTGCATGCAATTCTGTAATAAAAGATGAAAAAAGGTGGAAAAGAATCCTGATTTCTCAATGTAATTACTAGAATCAAAACATGGATCATGATAATATAGAACATTTAAGCTTATCAAGTAAAAGAGAAATTCTTTGTACTTTCTGTTGCTTTTCAGTATTGTACCAATTCAATGCCCTAAACATTCATGGTGAGTTTAAGGGTGAGATTCTTTTTTCTCTCTAACAGTCTAACATAAATTCAGCTTCCAATTTTATACCTCTAGGGTCCAAATTCGCTCACTTTTTTTTTTTTTTTTTCATCCCATTATTTTATTGGTCACTTAAGTTTGTCAAAACATCTACAGATGATTCTATATACTGCAGTGTTTAATTTCTGAATGTTTTCCTGTGTTTTCATTTTTTTCTATAACGTAGCTAATTCTTAGGAGCATTCCTTTACATGTTAGATGTAGTGGTACCTTTTCTCATATCACATAATAACTTAATTATTAAAGTAATATAACAAAAATAATATTAAAATATCATTAATTAAGAGCCTCTGGCCCACAGAAAACACATCTAAGAAAATATATCTGAAAAGTCACTAACAGATAATCATGGTTGGTGGTAAAATATGAAGGTAATATCCAAGTTCTGCTGGTTGCTTAGACATATTTGAGCTGGAGCTCAAATGTGACCAGTGTGTTGTGTGTTTCTTACAGAAACTTAAAAGTCTTCTTAATGCATATGGTTCCCACCCAGGGGCAGTCTGTTAAGGCAAATCCTGAAGGAGCTGACTTGATGACAGGGTAAATAACAGCTTCTTCATTTTTAGAGGGAAGGTTCTTTATATTACCTGGTGTCTCTGGGGATACTGAATAGCCTTTCATGTGAGTAAAAACTGGCATACTGAAATGCAGCATCTCCAAAACAGCCCCCAGAGAACGGTGCCAGAACCTTTGGTTGTCTCATGCAGAACTGAGAATGATATTGGCACTACTGGCATTAAGAAGAAAAATGAAGGGAGAAGAGAGAGAATGGCAGACACAATTCCATAGCCGTCAGCCTTCAAATGGTCTTAACGCTTGTATTGATTATTTGATTGTAGGGAACTTGTACCTCCTTTCTGCAACATTCATTTATTCTGGAGAATGTAGAACCTCAAGCCAAAGAGTGACAACTGGGTGGAGATGTAGACAAGTGAGGTGGTTGTGTGAGAAGGGTGGGCAGAATAGCAGCACTATGAACAAGGCAGCCACTTGTTGTTTTGAATAATTTCCCAAATCTTCTAAGAAAATTTGCAATGTGCTCTGCTGGAATGAAAGCATATAAATCTTCTTGCAGTCAAGCAATACTACCTTTTGGATTTGTCTTTATCCATCTATGTATAAATACTATCCTAATATATATATATCACCACTCTTTACAATTTATATTATTTTCTTACATTTCATTAATCAGCTACATTTCAGAGTACCTAGTAGTATGATAATACTCCAGAAATACTATGCACAGTTATCTTTTTGAATATTTTTTTATTCTTAAAGCACTGAACAGAACAGTTCAGAAGCACAAAGAAATGCATTTAGGTCATAGGAACCAGAGGCATTTAATTCACTGAATATACAAAGAAATAAAGTGTAATGAAGTTTGTAATCAAATGGTTATCAAATTAACTATTTAACTTACAGCTAATGGGCCATATTTTGCTTCTAGTTGTATAAAACTGGATTCCGTTGACTTGTCGAAGTTAAAAAACATTTACCTTGCTCTTGTGACTTGGGCTTTTTGTCATTGAAATAAGCCATTCTCTTAGCATTATTCTTTTGTAAATGGAAAAATTTGAATACAATAGTCATAAACATTTGCAGTACTACTACCTACCCCCAAAATGAATTACATCTATTTCCAATCTGCTGACAAATTAACTGAACATTAATATGGTATATCACTGTAAAATTTAACTCAGAACCATAGTGTCCTGATTATGTGGGGAAATTCAGTTTACATATACGTATGTAGCCCTTGAGCATGATGGACGAAATGAAGTGACAACGTTTTATTTAATTCTGTGGGCTTGGTACTCAAACCTTGAATTAGGTTTGATAAAAATTGTTTTTCATGTCATGTTTTGTTTGTTTATTTGTTTATATTTTTCACTCATTGAGCATATCACCATTTTTACTGTAGTTGTGCAGCCTTATATTTACAATGTATTTAATTTTTGCAGAAAACTATGCATGATGTCAAAACTAAATGAAGATTTTTTTTTTAATTCTTTTTGTTTGGACACATTTTTAACTGTTATATATCATGACATTGTTTGGGGTGACCTTCCAAAAATACATCTACAGTGGGTAAGATAGAATTGAAATAATAAATGTCTAGTTTAATATGTCATGTAATAAAACATTTTCTTCTCATGATTTCAAAAATATATCTGATTTTGTGAGCGTTAGATTATCAATACATTCTGTTAAATTTGTAGCGATACTGTGACAAAAAAAAAAAAAAAAAAAGAAAGTTCATATTCCTGTTTGGGAAAGGGGACAAATATTGTTGTTGTCAGAGAAATCATATTAGCTTTAGTCAAAATTGCATTTTAAAAAATGACTAAGTTAAGATATCTTAAAGTAAAGCTTGAAAGGTGAATATCTAGTTTTCTAATTAAGGAAAACAGAATTTAATTACCAAGATGATTAATATTTTAATTCTACCATCTGCATACTAAAAAAGAAATGCATATATGTATGTATATGTATAGATACAAAAGTGTATGTATATGTATATATGTATACGTGTATGTATGCATACACATATCTATCTATATTTCATTAGTTAACATTATCTTTATCGTGATGTAAGAATATTTCCGTATGTCTTTTGAAAGCTTTTAAGCCTGGAATGAAGCACAGGGTAGACTGCTATATTCTCAAAATTCCAAAATGTCACTTTAGCCGTAAAAGACCGTGACTTGTCTAATATAGTAATATAAATGTTGATTTGGTATTACTAGAAAGAAATGATCAGGCCTAAATCCAGTTTGAAACTGTCTGAATATAGAGTGAGGGAAATTGATATTCCTGCATCTTAAAAATCCACTTTTTACATTTGAAGCAGTGTCACATAATGAGTGGTGGAAATTTAAATCTGCTGTAATTTCATTACAATAATAGCAATTAATTTGTCCAATCAAGTGGATAAATAAACCCAACAAATGTATCTGTGAAAGTGAAAACAGTCCTTACAAATATTAGATATCTGATTTCAGGTTTAAAATAATAAATACATAACTGTGTTTAATTATGAAATAATCATTGCAGACAAAGATTTGCTCCTGTGTAAATGCTGATCTTAGGTGAAATATTCAGCTTTTTACTTGCAAGTATAGTAAAGCTGTTATTCCTATAGCAGTTGTTTTCAAATAAAATTAAAGCAGGGTTGTTCACAGTATTGATACTCTTCAGATATGATACATTTTTCTCATTGTAAATTCTATTTTAAAATTTATAAAATTAAACATTTTAAATGCAATTTCAGGTTGACTTTTTTTTAGTTGAATCAATTCTATCATTGATTTTTTTTCAAAAATTAATTAATAATCCAATTTTAAACAGTTTTACAAAGTTTTTTTTTTTTTTTAAGTCATTTATAGAACTACTTGTCAATGATATAATGATGTGGTTGCATGAGTTTATTTATAGTTACATAAGATATTGAACATTCTGTTATATTTTATCTGATAATGTATAGCAAAAACAAATACTGATAGGCTACGGTATGGCTCACATTAATATCAAAATTCAAGCGTATGTATGTCTATTTTCAAATTTATAAGAAATGACTATATTAAGATCAAATAACTCAAGACATACACTTCACACTTTCAAAGAATGAATATTCTGATGAGTCTTTCCCTCCCAAGTATAAAAATCTTGCTTGGGTATGATGAAAAGTGCATCAAAGGAAAAAAAGTAACTATTCAGTGTATTTGATGTTTTTGAGGTAAATGAAAATTCCCACCCACCCCCCCCCCCCTTTAAAAAAAATGCTGCAAATGGATTTCAAATCTTTTATCTGTTATAACATCTCAATCAGTTATAACAATTCAATGATTTATAACTTTGAGTGTTTCTATAGGTTATTGTCTATGGTGATTAAAATATGCTTGGTCTTTCTAAGAGTGGATATTTTTAGTTTATCTACATCCAAAAATAACATGCAATGTAATCAGTTCTCATTGTGGAAAATATTTTAAAGTGCTCTATATTGACGACTTCATAAAATTTATAATATTAATGTTTCAAAAACATTGTAACTGTATAAATTGGACTTAACAGCTGAGCATTTTCCATTTTATTTTTGTTTTCTTGTCTTTTTTTTTTTTCCTACTCATTACTTGTAATCAAACTACATTGCTTTGTTTTGTAGTCTGCTTTTTATTTTATATTGTGCATGGATCACAATCATCTGCAAAAGGATCTAAGCTATTGTTCTCAAGTATGTATATTTTCTTTTAAAGAAAAAATATTAGACTCTTTGTATAGATACTCATTTTCTAAGCAGAAAATGGTCTCCCCTCCCTCCCTCTCAATTTTTACACTGGGAGGCAGTGAAAAGGCATGAGTGTTTCTCCATGTAGCTCTCATAGCTGGAGTAATACCATAAGCAAAATCCTCATCAGTGTGACTAGAAATTATGTTTTAGGTAGAATTTTTGTTGTAGTTGTTGTTTATTATTATTATTATATTTTTTAAATTCTATTTGTAGCATCATTGCTGTAAACCTGTAATATGCATACATAAATATAGTAACATGCATACATAAATATAGTTATATGCATTTATGTTTGGGCACCAATGAAGAATGAACCTTTTCTTTTTTCTTTTTTCAGTTTTTTTAAATGCACCTTGTCTCAAGAAAAGAAACTGTTTTATAAATAGGCAATGTTTATATAGTGATATTTTTTTTTCTGCACAGTAATTTAAGTGGTAAATCAATATCTATTGATTAATATCTAGAGATATAAAGCTGTAGACCTCATCAATAATTTTTAATCAGGTCTGAAATATTTATTTTTACCTTTTTGGCATAGCAGGTAATAGCTACCAAAAAAATAAGTGACAAGGTACCATAATATCATATTGAATATTAAAATCTATTAGGTTTATTGTGATATATTAATTAAAAATTCTACTAATGCCTATTGTACTAAATTGTACATCAACTCTTCCTTAGCATTTTCCCTAAAGAATAAGTTGCTACTCTTTTGAGAAAAGTTGTTTCTGTAATATGAAAAGTAGTTAAGATAATCATTCTAAATTCAGCAGTTTTTAGAAATAGCATAGACTGTATTTATATTGGTTAATATTTTTTCATCCATACATGAGTTTTGATACTGAATGTGTTCCATAATCTACTTTAGATACTGTATGTTTTCTGTAATTGAATATTTCTTAAGAATTATCTGATTATCTGATTACAAATAAGTTTTGTTAGATTTGGTTAGGATCAGAGGTTTAATTATGAAAAAAAAAAAAAAAGCATCCTCTCATCATTTTGTTTTCATAATATTTATCTCTAAATCTCTCACCAATTAATCGGATTTTTAAAATGGTAAGATGCTAATTTCACCTCATTTACTCTTTAAATGTTTGAGAATTAGTTACTACTCTAACTAATCATCGATAGTGAAATAAGAACTCCCTGATTTGGCCTGATCAATACTATATCGGTTCAAATTACTACTCAGTGAAATTATTTTTCTTTTATGTTTGCCTTATACCTAGTTACCCTTACTTCCTGTTCTGTGTGTTGATGTAAGGCTTCACAACTGATCATTTAATCATTAAATCTCAATATTACTTCACACCCATAATAATAATGTAACACAGTAATGAGGAAAAAAATTCAAACATAGATTTTGTTTTCTGACTACTTCCCATATGTGAATAATGTGATTAACATGAACAGTCTTATCAGATTTAGTTGAGATTTATGTGTAACATACTTTCATGTCTGAGAAAAGGCATGCAAATATATGTCTGACACATACAGACTCACGTCAATCCTTAGTCTGAGTTCTGGCTTGCTTGACTGAGAGTTAACTGCATCTTAACATATTAGGATAATGATAATTTTAACCAAAGTCTTTACTTCCTCTGAAGATGAAGCAAAAATCTTAGTAGAACTTCTTGTTTATACTTGTGTAGACAATATGTGATTAGGTTTATGTATTAGACAACATCACAGTATTTTTATGTGCTCAGAAAGGCATGAGAGCTTGAAACCTAATGCTAGTGCAGTTCCTGAAAAGCTTATGATTTGTTTTGATTTATTATCTTTTTAATTTAATGTTACTGGCTTGAAAAGGTTATTTATAATAATTCTTAAGTCTAAGCAGAAAGGTACTGGAAGGATTAACAAATATTTTCATTTATTCAGAGATCCAAATTCTAAAGTCATGTATAAATTATAGGTAGTTATAGGTTTTGAATTTCTTCATTTAGACCTGTCTTCTAAAAAATTAGATTTTTTATTCAAACAGGAAAAACAGGTTTTGAATGACGTTTAATAGCCATCAACCAAAGGTTTCAATAAGAATCATCATTACTGTTGTTGAACTTTGCAAAATCAGATATTTATTTTTAAATAGGGGGCTAATATCTTTGCACTTTTCTGCTAGTTGAATTTCCTCAGTGATGAATATGAGCCCTTTTTAATGAATTCACATTTTGGGAATATGTCAATTTATATTTATCTAATTTTAAATATCTAAAAGATAAATGTTGTCAAAACTATTTCTTAACACTGAGAAGAAAGTAGTTATTTGCAGGGCGAAGAGTCTGAAAGCAAGGACTGTTGCTACTAGGAGTAGAAAGGATACCTTTATTTTTTCATTATCCAAATACATACATGCAAAAGTAAAAATATAGCAGGTATAGTATTGAATATTCAGAATATTACACAATCTTACATTTTTAACTTATAAGTTTTCTTTTTTTTTTTTTTAACATATAAACAGCCTTTTAACCCTTGCTATAAGATTATTTTATATAAAAGACATAGCTAAATTTAGAGCAGCGTAGTCAGAAAAGAGGCAGATATTTTGATCTAATTTTATATAACTCTAAAAGAATCTTTTTGATCAGCTGGTTTATTTTTGTTTACACAGGAATCAAAATTCTGCATGTCAAATCTGGAAAGTATGTTGTCATAAAATGCCTTAGTGCCTGGACAAATAATTATTCAGCAGCATTAAAATTGCTACAGCAAAATGAAACTTGAAATTTATATATGATGTTATGTGAATACAGGAGATATTTGTGAGAGTGCTTTGTTGAAAACTAATTGATAATTATGGCTTGCATTCCTCTAACACCTTTTTTTCCCAAAGGATCATAAAGTGCCTTGCAAAACGGGCCTGTTCTTGCCCTGACTGAAGTCAGTGGGAGCGCTGCCAATGTGAACATCTCTGGGCACTTAAGCTAATAAAAACTGCATTCAAATATCACTTCTCCTACCACTGAAATGTATACGTGTTCAGCTCACACAGCAATATTCCCAAGTGGTTTAAGACAGAAAGCAAATATTGTCATATGCAGACAGCCATTTTTATGAAAGGAAATATAATATTAAAGGAGTACATTGTCCAAATATTAATGTTAATATTCCAAATTTGGTTAACATCTCTGTTTGAGACTTCATCCAAACACATTTTTTGTATTTTTTTTTTCATATATGAAAATTAATTTCCTTAGTTATAATGACTGATGCCACTTTAATTGTTCATGTGTTACATACACCTATTTTGGGGGTCAGATTTGAAATTTTTGTGCAATAGCATAAAATAATTTCAGAAAAAAATATAACATGGAAATGCAGAAAATCCTGTATATCTATTGTAATATTTTCCTGATTATTTTTTAATTGCTGCCTGAGTTGTATTACAGTCAATATTGGCATATATTTCCATACTTTTTCATTTTGCATATTAAGCTAATTGCTGCGGTAGTTTGAGGACAGGATTTGATTTTTATTTTGTACCTGTTATTCCAGACAGTTGGAAGCAAGTTTTACGTCATGTATTCTGATATTTTTATTTTTAATACTAGGCCTTTCATGTAACTACAAAACAGACAAACATTAAATAACATACAGTGGTGAAAATAAGGGTGATCTAATTCAGAAATTAGTAATACTGTAAAAATGTTTGAATTTTCACTCAACTATTCATATTGCTGAATGATCAATTAAATTTTTTAATCGTCTTAAAATGATTAAAATTAACAAAATGAAAGAGGAGAACTTTCAAAATATAAAATATTCCTTAGCTGTTGGACTATTTTGTTTGACTCTAATTAGATGCTATAAGACAGGACTGAAAAATAAGCAGCTCTGACAGTAACTAAGGTACAGAACAACTTATCTAGTAGAATATCTGTCAACTGAACTCTTTGAATCAAATGGTTTATACATGCTTTATATTGAAAATAAGTTGTGGGTTACAGGGGTAGATAAGTTCAACACTTTCCTTCTAGTCTTTGGGGTAAATATTTATTAAATCTTCTGGCAAAATCAGAGAAGATGCAGCTTTGCATTTTTGACATGTTCAGGATGAAAATGCTCTTTATAGTTCATCAAAATACTATATTTACCTTATTAAAGAGAGAGAGAGACAGACAGACAGATAGAAAGAGAGAACCCCAATTTTTAAAGAACATTTTTTTTCTCATTCTGCACCTGGACGGGCTAATTTAATTCCCTTGGCCATATCAGAATTGGAATATGGGATATTCATAGAAGTTTTTTTTTTTTTTTTTTTTTTTTTTTTTTTTTTTTACAAATATTGTGCAGATGTTGCTTCCAGCAATTTTGAATGTGTTTGAGAAAGGCATTCTTAATTCATCGGTAGATCTCAATGTTTTCATCTACTAAAAATATAATATTTAATAACCTTTTATAACAATAAGAACCTAGAAATATAAAAATTAATAAATCTATATAGGATGAACAAATGCCATGTTTTCTTACCTCTAAATCTATCTAGAAAACTCATCTTCTCCAGTAAGAACTTAAGTAAAAATAATTTGACATTACTGTTCCAGAAAGCTGCAGACAAATATAGAAAATATTCATTGAAGTTAACAGATGGTTATTTTTTTTTCAATAAAAGTATTGAATTTTTAATATTTTCAATCAAGTCATTAAGTCATTACTATGTCATAAACACATTTTATAGGTTACAGTTTAATGAGAGACTTATTAAATTTGATACTGAATTGTTTCACACACAAAATGAAAGCAAGAAAGAAGTAACTATCCGTGTGCTGATGACTTAGGCCAGAAGGAATTTAGCACTTCAGTCAAAAATAGGAATAGATTTTATCCTTAGGATAGGATTACTGTATGATCTCATGATCACTTAGTATGTTTCCTATTAGATCTTCCCTGCAAAAGGCCTGATTTTGCAATCCTTAATCAGGCAAAACACTCAAAGGAGTGTTTAGCAAAAAAGATTTCAATCTCATCTTTAGATTTAAAATTATTTAATTCATACAGAATGGTGTAATAAATAAGGGCTAAATGGCAATTGCTCAAAAATATTTAAGGGACAAAGTCTTATGCCTTTGATGATCCGGGTCTAAATGACTAATGCAATACTAAGATCATATATCCATTTGTATTAGAAATAAATTAGCTATGGTCAATTTTTGCATTCTTCGATAATTTCCATCTTGCTCAGCAAAGCATTGTAGGATCCAACCCTTAAAATCTTTTGTATTGTATTTCTTCACTAATAAATGTTTTGTAAGACTTTACTGGGTACTACAATACTATTTTATACACAGTCATTTCCAATAAACATGTTTTTATTGGCATATCTGTAACTTATGGATGCTCCATCCATGGCAGTGTTCAAGGCCAGGTTGAATGGGTCCCTGGGCAACCTGGTCTAGTGGGTGACATCCCTGCCCGTGGCAGGGGCACTGGAATTAGATGATCTTTAAGATCCCTTCCAACCCAAGCCATTTTATGACTCTATTATTCTATGATAAAAATAAGGGTAAATTAGCACTTTTTTCCTTTTCCTTTTCCTTTTTTTCTCTCTTTCTCTTTCCTTTTCCTTTTTTTCTTTTTCTTTTTTTTTCTTTTTTTTCTTTTTCTTTTTCTTTTTCTTTTTCTTTTTTTCTTTCTTTTTCTTTTTCTTTTTCTTTCTTTTTCTTCTTTGTCTTTTTCTTCTTTTTCTTTTTTTCTTTTTCTTTTTCTTTTTTTTTCTTTTTTTTCTTTTTCTTTTTCTTTGTCTTCTTTTTATTTTTTTATTTTTCTTTTTTTCTTTTTCTTTTTTTTTTTTTTTTTTTCTTTCTTTTTCTTTTTCTTTTTCTTTCTTTTTCTTCTTTGTCTTTTTCTTCTTTTTCTTTTTTTCTTTTTCTTTTTCTTTTTTTTTCTTTTTTTTCTTTTTCTTTTTCTTTTTCTTTTTTCTTTCTTTTTCTTTCTTTTTCTTTCTTTTTCTTCTTTGTCTTTTTCTTCTTTTTCTTTTTTTCTTTTTCTTTTTCTTTTTTTCTTCTTTTTCTTTTTTTCTTTTTCTTTTTCTTTTTTTCTTTTTTTTCTTTTTTTCTTTTTCTTTTTCTTTTTCTTTTTCTTTTTTCTTTTTCTTTTGTTTTATTTTTTATTTTTCTTTCTCTTTTTCTCTTTCCCTTTTTTCTTTTTTTTTCTTCTCTCTGTTTTTATTTTTTTCCCCATTTTCTCTCCTTTTCTCCTTGTTCTTGTTCTCCTCCTCCTCCTGCTCCTCCTCCTCCTCCTCTTCCTCCTTCTCTTTGATATGTTCAGTACAAAAACAAACAACAGCAACAACAAAAACCACCTTTTTCCTAAGAGTATATTTTAGAATTGGATAAGTAAAAATCTTCCTGACAAACAAAACATGACTTTGCCTAAAGACAATACAAGCAAGCAAACATTCAGCTTATCTTATCTAGTTTTACATTAAACTGAAACCTTTGTCAAAAGTGAGTATTTCTTACTCTTTGGATGTGTATCACCACTCTTGTCCAGCAACAAAAAATAGCAACAAATCGTGTCAGAAAACTGATGATTGATTTAAAACACTAGAAACAGTTGCATTCAACTATATTAGCTTATTTACAGAATGTATCACCTGATATTCTTAATTACTGTACTGTAATAATTAAGAATATGTGATACAATATGCATTTTCATACACAGTCATCTCCTAATTGCAAAATGCAACGGTTTTTTATTGATGAATTATATTTTGTAGGTTTCAAAATAATTAATAACTAAATTATTCTTTTAGACTTCCTTTTAGTACATCTTTAAAAAGCCATACTCAATAAACACAAGGTCAAACAATTTCACATACTGGTTTTAACTTTGGTATTGTTAAGCAGAATATATATTTAAAGCACAGGTCTATAGCAAAAAATAAATACAAAAATAAATAAGCAAACCCCAAAAGCCAAAACAAACAAACAAACAAAAAAGAAAAAAATCACTTCTAATAGTTTATATATTCCTATATTAATCTTATATGCTCTGAACCATATGAATAACTTTACTGTCAGTATGTAAATATTATCACCTAAAACTACATATGAGAGTAAAGTTGTTCATATGTCTAGCCATTTCCAGGACTGATTCTTCAATTTTTTATTGTTTGATTAGTAGGGGAAAAAAATAAAAAATCTACCGAGTATTCACTCTTTCAACCTCATATTATTGGTTCATGTATTTTTGTCTGACAACTTTCTATAGTAATGAAAAACATTATCCTTCATTGAATAGTAAAGAAAACAATTATCAAGTAATATGAATACCTCAAAAATACAGTGAGATTCTTAAGAGCATAATCCAAAGTCTGACTTTACATTGATAATAATTATATTTACATTATTGAATGTTAGAAAACATAATATATACGTAACTTTATAACTATAAGCACATATCACTATGCATATTTCCATTCAGATTTATACATCATAGGTGTACATGATATCTCTTTATGCTTATATATGTATTTAAAAGTACCATGTACTTTAAAGCACATTGGTTCTAAATTATGCAGCAAAGTGCCACCATAATGTGTTTGACATTTTCACTGAAATGTGTTACATTATTTTACAAAGTGGTGTCAGATAACTTTCACTGCAACTAGTATATAATATATCTGGGGAAAAAAAAAAAAAAAAAAAAAAAGGAGCTGGATTGTATAATAAAGACTCTTCATTCTGACAGAGAAGCTCTATCCCTGTGGTGCTTAGGCACTTCACAACAGAAGAGATTTTTGCAATGTGATGCCTGCTGTGGTGCAGTGAGGCATGTAGCAATATGAGAGGTAGATGGAACTGAAGAATGTCATATGAATGTACCATGCTACATGGTAGAAAACATTCAGAAGGGGAAGACAGCTGTTGTTATGAACTATTAAAGCCAGCAGCAGGATGTTCTTTTCTTTCAAGGTTTTAGAATCCCAAGATGGCATTTCCTTCTATCTTCTCCCTTCTGCTACCTGTCCTTTCCCCTCTCATAGGAGGTCTGCTCTGTCAGGCAGCTTTCATAGTGGCATGCACCACTCCATGAGGGTTCTGCCTGTCATTGCCCTCTCTTTTGCTCTTCAGTTAAAGACTATCCGGTACTGGGCATAAGAAAACCAAATAACCTTCAGGCTTAAAAAACACCGTGGGCAGGACTAAAGAGAAACGACAACCAGGCAAGCTGAAAACATACTGAAATGGCTGAAAATTGATGTTCTTTGGAGGGAGATGCCTATGCATATTTGTATGCCTATGTTTATGGAAGTGACATGACAGCTATCTGCAACCTAGTGTAGTTGTAAATTATCTGGTCATTAAGTTTAGACATAGTGACCTCTGCTTTTAAAGGATGGAGTAGGGAATGGGATGACAAAGAGGCAAATGAGGTAGTTATAACAATGACTATTGTTATTGCATCAAATGTTAATCCTTAGTTACATACACATAACTCTGTTGATTTTAGAAAGATTGTTTTACTTATGTGAAACTTTATGTGTGATTCTCACCTTGACTTATACTAATGAAGTCCATGGATGTTTTTTTTTTTCTGGAAGTTACTCCTAATTTAGATCAGACTAAGTGAAAGGATGCAGAGTTTTTGTTCCTGTTGTTTTGTTTTATAGCTATTCCAGAGTGCTTCTGGAGGTGAAGCATTTCAGAACAAGGAAGAATACCTTTAAATTATATTTATATTCTGGATCCAGGAAATCTAATTTGGATAATATTCACTTATTTAGCATACAACATGGCTCAAAAGCAACTAGCACAAAGGTCAGTTATAACAGACATAAAAAAAAAAAAATCATAGCATAATGGAGTTCAAATTTTGAAAGGTTATTTGTCATACAGCTACATATAGCAGAATGACAAAATAATAATAATAACAAATACACACAAACCAACCAACCAACCAACCAAACCACTAACATCCAGATAGTAATAAGACCATCATCAATAATATTATCTCATGGATTTACATCGTTGACGTAGATGTCAATATTTTGACACCAGAGCCTCTTCTTAAACATTATGGTGTTTTCATTTCTGAAAATTCTTTACGAAATAGTATCTGCATTAATCAAGTCCTCATGTAGAGGGAATACAAATATTCCTAGTTGTATTTAAATAGTTCAAATACTATTTCTATCCCAAACTTTAAGGTACACAGCTCAGGCCACACTGGAAAATGGATGTTGAGGTGTTTCAAGCTTTTCATTATTTTAGGTCACAACTGTCTTTGAAGAGCACTGTTTTTCTCATTTAAATGTTATTTAAAATTAAATGTTATTTATAAATTTAAATATGGTGGTACCGAATATCAAAATAATTTTGTGATTATCTGCATTTAAAGACATAACATAATGACCTCCAGCAAAGCATTATCCTGACAGTTGTTAAATGAGGATTTTTGTTGTTGTTCTCCAGAAGAATGCTCTAGATAACTGTTTCAATAACTTTGTTCTCTGTCAGTATCGTACTTTTTTTCTATTGCTTTTACATATATTTATATACATATATATATATATATATATATATATATATATATATTATCATTGGCAGAAACAAATTTAGCCTGAAGTCTGGAAGAAGCCAGAAGGAAAATATATTAGATATATGGATAATAATTTGGAAAAAAAAAAAGTGTTGAAAATTTTATTTTCATATTTTTGATCATACAATCTATGTGGAAAATTTTGCATATACCCATTATGCAAACATGCAAATATAAAGATTTACATCAACAAATGACAAGTTGCATATGCAAAATTACACACAGATTTCTGTGTTTACGTTCTACATTCCTACAGCAGGCTTTAATGGAAAATTAACCCAACTAACAGGAAAAGTTCAGGGAATTTGGAAAATCTGATATTACAGTACAGATTTGCAAATCATTATTAAAAAATGTATTAGAAAGAATATTTACTTTTATGCTGAAAAACACTTCTCTACAAAATATCAGGCATTGGTAGAACATTAAGTCTCCACTGGTTATTAATTCTTGATGTGATGTTTTTGATATTATGAAGCTTTACTTTTATAAAAAGAAATGTATATACATTACAAATTATTTATAATTACATCATCCCTCCAACATTTTGATTATCACTAAATTGGAAAGGTTTCATTTTTCAGGTACGGTTTAAAACCAGCAATAGACATATTCCTGTCGTGGATTCCTTACATTAAAAGCGTTCTGTCCTTAAGGTATGATCAACACTGTCATATATATGTTAAAATACCTTCCCTTTTGTGTGAGAAGTATTAAAGTGAATACTAGTGCTCCATTCTGTCTGTTGAAATAACTGATTGCCAGTCACTATGGAGATGTGGAAGAGAAAGGTGCCTGGTGATATAACTCCTTTCCATTTTTCTACCACACATGCACACACATTCATGCACAAAAAATATTTACCCCTATTCACACAAACAACAACAACAACAAAAGTATTATATTTGCTATTTTTGTTGTTTCATACAATCTAGTGCTGCTTTTAAACTAAAAAACAATCCCCTTTCCTTGCTTTTATTTATTTATTTATTTATTTTTTGACACCAATGTGTGGAAAGATCTCTGCCTTGCAGAGAGATCTTGACAAATTAAAGCCTTGCAGGGAGATCTGCAAAGCAGAGGGCTGGACAATCACCAACCATATGAAGATTAACAAGAGCAAGTGCTGGATTCAGCACCTGGGATGGGGCAACCCTGGATATATGTACAGACTGGGAGATGAGAGGGCTGGAGACCAGACCCAAGGAATGGGATCTGGGGATTCTGTTCAACGACAATTTGAATATGAGTCAAGAGTGTGCCTTGCCAGCCAAAAGGGCCAACAATATCCTGGGGTTCATCAGCACAATACTGCTAACCTGTCAAGGGAAGCAATTGTCCCACTCTGCTCTTCACTGGTGCAGACTTACCAAATGTACTGTGGGCAGTTTTAGGTACCACAATATAAGAAAGACATAAAACTATTAGAGAGCATCTAAAGAAGTCTATGAAGATGGTGAATGGTCTAGAGGGCATTTAAGGAGCAGCTGAAGTCATTTGGTTTGTTCATCCTAGAGAAGACTGAGGGGAGACATCATTGCAGTCTACAGCTTCCTCATGAGGCAGGGAGCACATGTGGAGGTGCTGATCTCTTATTCCTGGTGGCCAGCAATACTGCCCAAGGGAATGGCATAAAGCTACATCAAGGGTGGTTCAAGTTGGATATTAGGAAAATGTTCTTCACTGAGAGGGTGGTTAGGCACTGGAACAGGCTCCCCATGGCAGTGGGCATGGCAACAAGCCTGCTGGAGTTCAAGAAGAGTTTGAACAATGCTCTCAGATGTATGGTTTGATTTGTGGATGGTCCTGTGTGGAGATAGGAGTTGGACTCAATAATCCTTGTGGTTCTATTCTAACTTGGCATATTCTATGATTCTATGATTGCTAAAATTTTGGAATTATTAGAGGAAAAAATATTTTGAATATTCTAAACTGTATTAGAATTATTTCTTTCATGAATGGTGGCATATGTCTGGCTATCTCAAACATATGGAGCTATTTTAAATGTGTATAATAATCAGGAAACTTTAAAATGAACTTCTATTTTTCCTTTTGATAATTTTGTTGATATAACATCTATGACAATGTGTCTAGGTGTTGTTATCACAGTGCCATCATATGACAGATATTTAAACTATCTCATCCGAAATGATGTCTTAAAATAGTTATAATCTTGCTTAAGACACTTTTGTGAGCAATAAGGGAAGACAGTGAAACATTTAAACTTTGATATAGACTGACTATTTTATGCTGGGTTCTTAGATCAAATTCCAGAACTTTGTTTAACAAGTTCCCAGATGGAACCTGCTAAACCATTTGCATTATTATTGATGGTTTTATGTAGAAAGAAACCTTAATCAAGTGCATCAATTTGCTTTCCAGAGCACTTATTTATCTAATGTTAAAAAGACACATACATGGAATAATAATTTAAGAATTTAATTATCCTAAAAAGACTGATTAATTTAAAAGCAAAAATGAGTGGTTTGCCTAGGAGACTTGATTTACAGTAGTAAAAAGTTAAATATAGCAGATTTGGAAAAGTGGAAGCAGCAGTACAATATGTCAGGAAGTCTTGAAAGGTTAAAGTGGGTATATTCTGTGGGGGTAGAAGAATATCTTAAGCTATTCAAGTAATTTTTAGTAGAAAAGTTTGTGATGAAAAGATTATTCTGACTAAAATTGTCTTAAATACCAAAATATTCTGTAGTGGTAGATAGGGTGATTTGCATTATTCTGTGTGTGGCATATTGAATGAAGGACTTTGGCCTAACAACCTGATGTGGATATTACATATATTGTGGTGGTTTTGCACTTGACATCAGAAATGTGATGATGAGAATCAGAGAAACCCTGCCATTTTCTAAAACAGTAGGTGATACATAGGAAAAATTATTCCAGAGAAGAATACAGAATTCTTTTACAGTGACTTGGACTGACCAGTCTTATTGACCTCTTATTGACCTCTAATTCTTATGTTTTTATGATCATTTCTTCTGTAATCCTTTTCAGTGCAATGGAGACTTGCCTATTGAACACTTTAGGGTTTAGCATTTAAGGCTTAATTGGATAATACGTGTATATAATTTCCTGGTATTACAGGATTACTTTTCAGGTCAAATTATTTTTTGTACAACTATCTCAGAATCCTCCCATTCATATAATTGCCAGGCATTGCTTCTATCTGAAAACTAGTTTAAATGTTTATTCATTTATTTATTACATTTTCATTACTCATGGTTTATTCATATAGACTAACTTGTCTACCTATGTCTATACAAGCAATTAATCTAAATGTCTAAACTGTAAGGCTAGTTTCTTTATATCATGTGAAAGATGGAATCAGCTGTGAAAGTAGAGACTGTATATTCCAGGGAATTAATCTCAATCATTCTCTAGTCAACCTCTTTGAGGATGAATGCATAATAGGAATGCAAGGTGAATCACATAATATTTGCCTTGGTAATGAGTGATGTTTTGAAAATACAGAATTATCTAACTAAAAGTGGAACCTGAAAGAAATTTATCATAAGCTATATGCCAGTAATATTGTTTCAATGAATGCTTTTGTCCTTCCCTTCCCTCCCCTCTCCTCTCCCTTTCCCTTCCTTTTCCTGTTACTAGAAAACAAGATAAAGAAACTTTTATCTTAGAAATTTTATCTAAACAGAAACTTTTATCTAAGAAAGATAAAAGTTTGTTAACACTATTCATCAGCTGATAGCATGTGAGATCCTTCATAAACTTTTAAATCAAGTCAAGGAAAAGAATGAGATATCATTTTCTTACTTCAGTGGCCAGATGTTTTAAGATTCTTCCCTAAAGTACTAAGTTTAGTTCAACTTTAAACACTTTCTTGATGGAGTGCTGCAATGCCCACACCCAGGAATAAGCAACTTTACTGGTGAGCTGTATCTCTAGAAAGATGCCTATTTACACTGAAATTATTTAAAAATAAACAGTTAATTTAGGTGGTTTAATTAATGTATTTATTTTTTAGGACTTTTATTATTTTTTTTTTCCCCTAGATTCAGAAACAGGTCTAATGATGTTTCTGAATCTAACTGAACATAAGTTACATAACTATTAACTTACGTTCAGAGAAGTGGTTTCTGTTTCATGGAGTAGTCATTGTTATGTGTTTCAAGCACACATCACAGATCTTGATGTTTACAGTTACAATACGCTTAAATGTACTTCATTTCCTAACATCCTGATTGAGCTTAGTCTCCAAACTCTTAAATCTCTACGATGATAAGCAGACTTTATTTTCCTCCTCCCACCATTGTTTTTTTAAGTCTTTATTGTTTGTAAATTAACTTAGTGTGATCTCCTGATCATGATTTTATTTTCCGATAGGAAGATGAATAAATAGATTAATATCTGATGAAGACCAAGATAAAGGTCTTTCCCTTCCCTTCCCTTCCCTTCCCCTCTCCTCTTTTTCTTTCTGTTTTGTTTTTGTTTTTCTTCTTTTCATCTTATTTGGCTAAATATAAGAAACTAATTCATACTTCTGCAATTCACTAGCATTAATTGTACTGAATTAGATAAAAAATAAGAATGTCCAAGAATAAGCAAAAATCCACTGGGAACATTACTAATTACCAAGAACCATTCTCACATCTCATGAGAAAAGACTATATGTACCAAGCAAAAACACAAATAGCATTATTTAGATGCCTACTGACCTACCTTCAAGTGTATCATTAAAATTAACATAAAAAGTAGTTACATCCCAAAAGAGCTTGTGTATTTTATACAAATAGGCTTATAGTTAAAGATGAGATTTAACTATAAGGCTGGAAATAAATCAAATTGTTCTTATTTAGGAAGGATTAGTCAAGCAAAGGAATGCTCACATTAACAGATACTCTAAGTAGAGGTTAAAATTACCTCAAAATAGTTTCATCATGAAGTACAATACAATTTTTCTTTTGTAATCTTCAGAAATCTGTAGTTTACATTGCACATCTCTGGCAGGTTTAGATAACAGTAAAAACAGACAAAAATTCAGCTCATCCTAAACAATTAAATTATCTTCATTTCAAAGTACTCAAAGGACATGTACGGTGAAAGAAAAGAATTGTTATTCTGTTGCCTACTTTTCTTTAAAACAATTTATAAAAGATTGCTAAATTAGACAAAAGCTGTGAAACAAGCCTAGTTGAGTAAAGCCAAGCCAAACTTAAAAAGAAAACGGTATTTTTATAGAAGGAAAAAACAAGTACAGATACAAAAAGCATATAGTATATTCATTCTGAGGATGAAATATTAGGTATCTAAAGGCATTTGAAGATCTTCAGTATATTAGAATCATAGAACCATAGAATATCCCGAGTTGGAAGGGACCCATAAGGATCATCAAGTCCAACTCCTGGCACCGCACAGGTCTACCCAAAGTTTTAGACCATGTGACTAAGTGCACAGTCAAATCGCTTCTTAAATTCAGACAGGCTTGGTGCAGTGACTACTTCACTGGGGAGCCTGTTCCAGTGTGTGACCGCCCTCTCGGTGAATAACCTCTTCCTGATGTCCAGCCTAAACTTCCCCTGCCTCAGCTTAACACCATTCCCGTGGGTCCTATCACTGGTGATTACAGAGAATAGGTCACCTGCCTCTCCACTCCCCCTCGTGAGGAAGTTGTAGACTTACATATGTAAGTCAAATGCTATTCAACTAGCCTTGGAAAACAGTTATTTTTATGCTTATTTTATATTAAAAACAGGATATTTTCCTTATTAAACAGTTAGTAATCTTCTTTCCCTCAATCTAAGGTCAGATGCTTTAAATTACAAGAAATTTGAGCCTGTGACACAGAACACTCAAAGGCACTGACAGAAAAATATGGATTTCTGTTTCAGAAGCAATATATTTTGTCTTTACAACTGTATTTTTTCCACAAGCTTTGTGTGGAAATGTATGTAACACCCAAAAAACATAAATTGAACATGCTTTTAAATCACATGTGTATTTACAAACATTTCATATACAAGCTCCTATAGAGAGATTTTAACTTCATATTAATGAAGTTAAAGAAATAACGTGTAAATATGTCTAACATATTTCAGGCAAGTAGGGCAGTCAGTAGAAATACCAGTAAATAGATTTTAGAAAGTTTTAATTTATAGTTCTGGACATGTCTGGAGTGGCATTTAATGATTCCATTGGGGAAAACCAAACAAAACCAACCAACCACCACCAACAACAAAACAGTCATCTGTATCACTCTTCCTCTTCTGAATGTATAAAAGAGGGATTTAAGAATCTATTTCAATTTGTGCTTCTGGGAGTAAGGGTTCTGTGAGGATATCACCATATCTGGCAAAATGATAAAACGATCCATAAAATATGAGGCCTTACATATTCATAAGATATGTAGAGTGGCAATGTGTCTCTGTACAGCTTAATCATATCTAGAAATAGATCACCTTTACATGATGAATCCAGAAACAATAGGAAGAGCATAGGAAATTATTTTCTCACTATCTGCCAACAGATTATCAGCACAACAGAACTACAACATCACCTCACTTGCATCTGTAGTTGTAGACCAGAACACCATTGAGTTAGGAGCTTGAAAGACAGCTTGAAAGAAAATCAAGAGATGCAGGACAGATAAAAAACAAACAAAGAACGGTAATTTTTATTAGTATTAGGATTGCCAACAGTCACAGGTTTCACAGCCTGAAACATAGATGTAGGAAAAACAAACAAACAAAAGCCTATTGTCTATTATTTACCTTTCTATAATGGCAAATAAAAGCCCAAAGGGAAAAAGCCCTTCACAAACCAGAAAGAGAGACTAGATTAAAGCCAACAATTATAAAACTTAGTGATCTTTAGTTAGTCAGAGGCAATTATAGTTTATACACTTTAAGGCAATGTTTGAGGAATTAAGCAAGACTTTTGGACTATGTGTAGAAAGAATTCAGCTAATGAAAAGGATACTTTGGGAAGTATTTCTTTGCCTAAAATAAAATAAAATAAAATATATATATATTTTGTGAAATATGTATATTTCTGAGTCAGCCTGGCAAATTTAGTCTCAGTGTTTAGTCTCAGTGTTTTTGTTCAATTTTACAGTTTTTGTCAGGATAGCTATTATCAATAGACTATCCTTCAAAGAAAATACCAATATTTTCTCTGTAAATTTTAAGGCTCATAAAAATTTTCAGTTACATAAATATCCTTCTTGCAACCAGTTACATACTGACTTTAATAAGCTAGAGTATAAACATAATGATGTGAAACTTGATATGGAATGGAACATCCACCTGAAAGGTCAGGTAAAAAAAATGTGTAGTTAGCTTGCACTGAGCTCCAAGCTACTCCAACAGTCAGAGACATATCCAACTGGACTTAGAGCTTCAAAAATGACTATATGGTAAAAATATATGAATAAAAATAGTCAATTTCATACTACTTCCCTTTGGAACAGAAAGATGTTTTTGGCAAAAGTTAACATGTATTGTGAATTTTTAGAGTTTTGCTTTTAACCTACATGAAATAATAGCTTCGTGAAACTTTATACTTGTGAAGTCTATCAGTATTAATTTCCATTTAACAATAATTTAGTGATGTTTTTTATCTGAAAAAAAAAAAGATGTGTATATCACTGATACACAGCAATGTAATGTTATGCAAAATGACAATGTGAAAATATGAAAAGTATTGGAAATAATCTTGACACTTAAGAAAAAGTGTCATCTACCATTTGCAGGCTAGATCTGAAACAGATGCAAAAACAATTTTAGCGTACAAGGTAGTACACTTTATCAGTTTTTAGTTGATAGGATCTAAGCTCTATTCCTGGGCTAAATTACATTTTCATGCATGAGATATATGAACTTTAATTGTAAAAGTCTACATCTCTTTTTCCTTTTTTTTTTTTTTTTTTTTGAATTCAAATAATCCATGGGGTCTAAAACTATTGAACAATAGGTTCAAATTGTGTCTTCCATAATTCAATCATTTGTGTTCCATACATGCAGTCTAAATCTGGTGAAGACAAAAAACATTAATGTATCTGTGGTAATATTTTAGAGTAATGTTATGAAAATTAAATCTTTATTAAAATATTATGTGCTTGTACTTAAGTAATTTTATTAGCACCTTGTTACCTCAGCTGCACCAACAAAGCTTTGATCTAACTGCATAAAATCAACTAGTAACTTAATTTACCTTTATAAAATAGGTTATGAAAATAGATTTTTGCATATGAAGAATAAAATATTTTGAATATAAAAACATTAGTGTATAATTTTTGACCGTGGAACACAGTAATATCTTTTTCCTGAAAAGTTCTGAAGTGACTTACAGAATACAATAGACACTCTGTAGTATGGCAATATTTTTAAATCTTTATTATGATATGCCACAATAACAAAGTGAAGGAAGTTTTTTTAAGAAACTGAATGAGTATAGACAGAATTATCCCTCTTGGAACCTGTACAAGATGTGTTACCATTCTTATTCTTTAGATGGGATCTTAAAGTGTCTATAAGATTTTCTGTTTATGATTTCATTTGTAAAACATTACATTCAACTTAAAATTTAGTGTAATGATATAATACTGATTTTCTAAGATCAAAGTCGAATGCCACTAGTAAATCACCAGAATTATAGTTGGTAGCTGGGATGGGCTCTTTTCAATTGACACTGAAAAAAAAAGAGGTGGGGGAGGGGTCACCCTAGGCCAGTGTCCTATAGCTAGTGTAAAAAGAAGACACCTCTGCCATTATCCTTTATCTAACCAACACAGAGGGAGATAAGAGAATGATAATGGCAAAATGGGTAATCTCAGATGTTTTAAGTTATACAAGATGAATCTTAAACTTGATAACTACTGTTAAAATATAAATTTCCGTTAGTATATGACTGGAACATAGCAAAATGTCAGAAGTAGAGAAGAATTCAGTAAAAATCTGATGTTGATAGGTAGGGGAAGAGTTAAAAAATAATGCTTTCCACTGTCCCATATATTTCCAACGTTGCAGAAACTGTTTTTGAATTATTTCTCAGCTTCTTCTGTCTCTGATGATTTATTTAGTGCTTTTTTATCCATGTTGCAAGAGAAGTACGTACATGGATGCAAAACATCAGGCTTCAGTTCAGGTAAACCCAAAATCATAGAATCATAGAATTTTTTAAGGTTGGAAAAGACCTCCAAGATCATCTGGTCCAACCATCACCCTACCATCGATATCACCCATTAAACCATGCCCCTAAGCACTGCATCCAACCTTTCCTTAAACATCCCCAAGGATGGTGACTACATCACCTCCCTGGGCAATCTCTTCCAATGGCTAACAACTCTTTCTGAGAAGAAATGTCTGCTAATTTCCAACCTAAACCTCCCCTGGCACAACTTGAGGCCATTCCCTCTAGTCCTATCCCTAGTTATCTGTGAGAAGAGGCCAACCCCCAACTCCCCACAACTTGCTCTCAGGCAGTTGTAGAGAGCAAGAAGGTTTCCCCTCAGCTTCCCCTTCTCCAGACTAAACAATCCCTCCACCAGATTCATAGTCCTTCTCTGGATATGATCCAGGGCTTGATATCCTTGCACTGAGGGTCCCAAAACTGAACACAATACTTGAGCTGCGGCCTCACCAGAGCTGAATACAGGGGGACAATCACCTCCCTGGTCCTACTTGCTACCCTATTCCTGATACAAGCGGCCTTCTTGGCCACTTGGGCACACTGCCAGCTCATGTTCAAGCAAGCATTGACCAACACCCCCAGATCCTTTTCCTCTGCACAGCTTTCCAGCCACTCTGCCCCAAGCCTGTAGAGTTGCATGGGGTTGTTGTGACCAAAGTGCAGGACCTGGCACTTAGCCATGTTGAACCTCATCCCATTGGCCTCTGCCCAGCGACCCAACCTGCTCAGGTCCCTCTGCAGGGCCTTCCTACCCTCTGACATGTTATCACTTCCCCCAACTTGGTGTTGTCTGAAAACTTACTCAGGGTGCATTCAATTCCCTCATCCAAATCACCAATAAAGTTATTAAGGAAGATGGGCCCCAACACCAACCCCTGGGGAACATCACTCGTGACCGGTAGCCAGAAGTATTTCACTCCATTCACCACCCCTCTCTGGGTCTGGCCGTCCAGCCAATTTTTAATACATCAAAGAGTGTACCTGTCCAAGCCATGGGCTGCCAGCTCCTCCAGGAGAATACTGTGGGAGACCTGGTCAAAGGCCTTGCTGAAGTCTAGGTAGACTATGTCAACAGCCTTTCCCTCATCCACCAGCTGGGTCACCTGGTCATAGAAGGAGATGATGTTGGTCAGGCAGGACTTGCCTTTCATGAACCCTAGTATCACGTTCATTCTGTACCAAGGTAATGTTCATTACCTAGTAATGAGCACTAGTATCAAGTAAGATGCTAATGATACCTTACTGAAAAAGCAGTTTGATAACTAGACGGAATCTAGTTTTCTAATCTAGTTTTTTCTTTATCGTGTTCTAATGATTAACATTAAATAATAATAATAAAACTCTCAGAGTCATCTCAGACCTGTCTGCATTACTTGTAGATTCATTTTTAAATTATCCAGTGACACTAGAGAGTCTTTCTGATAGCTTAGCCTAACAAAAGAATATGCTCAGATTTCCTGGAGGAGAAGCCACTCTCATAGATATGTAGCTTTGTCACCTTCATGTTCAACATATAGTGAAAACTCTTTTCAGACAGGACCGAACTTAACAGAGGCCCAGTAATGGATGGAACAAAGGTTTGCCAAAACATGCATTACAATAATACCAAATGTTACTATTTCTTATTTTGCTAAATCTACCAGTCCGCTGAAAGCAAGAAAGTGTACAGTTTAGTAGATCTTTACTAAACATACATCCAGATGAAGGTCTTACCCCTAATCTACATGACCTTGATTCAATTTTTTAAAAAAAAAAAGTGTTTTGCTGAATTGGAGGTTGGCTATTTAGTACGTTGGGAGCTCAGTGCTGTACATCTTTTGGAGCCATTAGTAATTTTTGCAATAAATGACTGAAATCTTGATGCCTCAACTGTTGTCTATTTACTTCCTGTTTTCATACTCCAAGACAGATGATTAGTAATCATAAAAAGCATAATGTACACAGAACTGAAGAATTAACATTTTTCTCTCAACCTTACTTCTATGGTAAAATAAAATCAGCTAATTTTTCATCTCAGTTTATTTTCACACAAAGCACAAAACTGCATTGATATATTGTTGTGGTGATTTTGTTATTAGATACAATAGGACCCCAAATAGTGGAGGAATATATCTCATACTTCCAAAAGTAACAACTATATTATATGATAGTTTTGGAGTTGTTTATACCTTTTTCCTGACTTCTAATTGCAGAAGTTATTCTTAAAATTTTATCAGAGAAAGAACCTCAAGAACCTGTTGTCAGTTCAAAAACAATAGTGAAAAACTAATAAACAGTTTAGAATTAATGATTAAAACAAAACACAAAACCACAAAAAAACAAACAAACAAACAAAAAAAACCAACCACACACACAAACACAAAACCACAACAAAGTACCGTATTATTCTCCATTACACACACACACAAAAATTAAAGTTATAGAAGATCTAGATTTACGGTATTTCCTAGATAATTCAATTAAAGTCAAGGTAAGCATTCCAGAGTGCTATAAACTAAACTTGGTTTAATTTCATTTTAGACACATGAACTGTAATAAATCTGAACAAAAAGAAACAGACTGACATATATGTTACATGTGAAAGCTGTAATTTTGAAAACAGATCTAAAATTTTGCCTTTGAACTCTAAAATCAATAAAATTATAATCTAATACCATATTTCATTTTGATCAGACTTTTCTGTAAATATTTTTTCTTCACAAATCTTTACTTTTGATACTGATTTCACATCTGGCTTGTGGACAGTCAGCATCAGTGTTCCCCAGGGCTCAATTCTAAGGTCAGTCCTGTTTAACATACCTATCCATGATCTGGATGCAAGAGTGGAATAAATTCTCAGCAAATTTGTTCATCACACTGAACTGGGAGGTACTGCTGACTCTTGGATTAGAGGTCTTCCAGAAAGATCTAAATAGAATGAAGCACTAGGAAATTAGCAACAGCTTGAAGTTCAACAAAACTAAATGGTGAGTTCTTCACCTGAGACAGATTAATGCTGATCACAAATACAGATTGGGAGAGACAAGTGGCTGGAAAACAGCACAGCAGAAAGGGATTTAGGGGTGCTGGTCAACAGTAACCTCAACATGAGTCAGCACTGTGCCCTGGCATCCAAGAGGACAAATTGCATTTTGGGGTGCACTAAACACAGCACAGACAATCTGTCAAAAGACGTGATTGTCCCACTGTATTTAGCGTTGGAACAACCTCACCTTGAATATTGTGTGCAGTTCTGGGCTCCACAATATGAAAAGGTTGTTAAAGTCCTTGAAAGCATTCAGAGGAGGGCAACAAAGCTGATAAAAAGGATGGAAAGCATCCCTTCTGAGTAGAGGTTTGGGACACTTGGGTTGTCTAGGTTGGAGAAAAGAAAGTGTGTCTAAGAGAGCAACTTCATTGTTCTTTACAACTTCCTAAGGAGATGAAATGGAGAGGGAGGTGTTAGTCACTTTTCCCTGGTAACCAGTCAGGATGCATGAGAATGTCACAAAGCTGTACCAGGGGAGGTTCAGACTAGATATAAGGAAATATTTCTTACCATGAGGGTGGTCAACTCACTGGAACAGGCTCCCTAGAGATATAGCTGATGGTGGTTTGCTTGTCAGTGTTCAAAATATATTTGGAAAACGCCTTTGACAACATGTTTTAATTTTGGTTAGCCCTGAAATGGATTATATAGCCCTATAAGTGGACTGTATAGCCCTGGCAGTTGGACAATATGATCTTTGTAGGTCCCCTCCAACTGGACTATTCTATAGTTCATATAATGAAATGGCTTGCAATAGCTAGTACTCATAATTTTTCAATATTTCTTTTGCTTAATATTGGGTTAACTACCATGACTATTAATGTATTAAAATAAATAAAATAAAATAAAATCTGTTCCATATTATTGCCTAGATTCATATTTTGATGCAGTTTTTTTTTCCTCTGACTTCATTAAAACAAATTCCACATGCAAGCACCCAAACATCAATCTAACCAAAATTAACAGTTACAATTCAGAGTTAAGAGCGTATCATCAGCTTTTAACTTTATTTTAAAGTTCTCGTCCACCTCAGTGTCTTCATTACTTCACAACAGCAGCACAAAGCTCAGAGAAAGCTGTCTAGCAATGTAATGTCTAATAGCTACACCTACATTTCATCAGCAAAGCAGCTCAGAGTAGTAGAGTAGCTAGGACATACTGTGCATTTAGACCTCTTTTTTTGTTTTCATCTAATTTACTGGATGAGTTATAGACACAGTGGGGAAGGAGGTTTCTTTTAATATTTTAAGTAAATATTAATTGAATATTGAAGTAAAATGACTTATTACTTAAAATATAAAAACACAATCTCAAAAATTACTTTTATGTTTTACTACATATTAAATATGCCAAAAAAAAAAAAAAAAAAAAAAAACAATTTTGCAGAACAGTTACAGGTGAATCATTCAATCCAGTCACTAGCTATTCAGTTTGAAGCTATATGACCTCTGCTGCCACTCAAAAACACTTTCCACCACTTTTATAAAGAAGATGTAATTGTTTATTCCCGTCAAGTCCAGGCTGGAGAAGTGAATAAAGCAGTCGGTAATTTCTGTGTTTTGAAAAGAGATCCTTGAAAGAGATTTTTGTAAAGGTCTAAACTGATGTTTTCCCTGTGTAGATTAAAAAAAGGAAAAGTATTTTTCACAAGGGAAAATTAGCCAACTGACTTCTCTCTTATAACACTACATAAAAACCTGTTATACAACAGTCCTGTAAAGTACAAAAGACTGGACTGTCTTTTAAAAGAGTAATAACCACATAATCACTAAAGCATAATTTTTACATTATTTTCTTAATAGAGGTTTTCAGCAGAGAAGTAGGGTTGATCAAAGTCAGACAGCATTTCTGCTATATCCTTAAAATGACAGTAAAGAAACCTAATATAGTTTAATTTAATTCATTAATTTACCCCTAGAAAAAAAAAAAAAAGAAGGAAAAAACATATAAATATTATTTGTGGGTACACTGGGGAGATATCATCAAAAATACTGAAACTATCAATTTAGTACAAAAAATACAAATAGTCATTTTCATTTAATGAGAAAAAAAAAAAACAACACTTTATTTTATCTGTACAGGAAGTAGAGAATACAAAAACTACAAAAGGTGAAAAATCACTGCAGTTTTAAGAACTATATTTTTTATTGAAAAAGAATGCAAGGCTTTAGCAGAACTAATTACAGAAGAAAAGGAGTTTCCTTTACAAATAGTTAAGCATACATATGAAAGAATCAAAATAAATTATTATGTTGAAAAGGCTAAATCTAATCTTTTTGAGTCATAGGAAAGTTTTAGGCAGCATACTATAGGAATTCAAATTGAAACCCTGCTGTTCTTAATATAATTATTAAGTAAATAATGTTTAAGTATTCCCAAGTAAAATAATTTGGAATTTTAAGTTAAAGGAAAATATAATTCTAAAGCCTTAGCTCGTGTGCACGAAGAAAGCATAGCAAAATACTGTAAGCAGTATAATATTTTTTATTTTTTATTAATTGTCTTAAAAATTGTGCAATTTTTATTAAATGATATGGAGAAGGCATGTGCTGAACACACGGTTATTTATGAAACGCAACTACTGTATTTGAAATGAGCTTTGTATATTTGTAGTTTTAGTGGCATGGACACAGTTTTAACATATTTATGAGGCTTGTGGTGGGTTTTATCTTGCTGGGCAACTGAACTCCACCGCAACCGCTCTCTCACCTCCCCCTCCCTCAGAAGACGGGGAGGAGAAGAAAGTGTGCTGGAAAAAAAAAATATAAAAAACAATGACAGATTGAGATAAGGATAGTTTAACTAAAGGGAAAAGGAAGAGGGGAAAACACAAGCAAAGGCCACTTGGAAGCACAGAGAGGGAGGAAAAAAAAAAATCTCTACTTCCCATGATACGAGGTAATGTTCAGCCATGTCTCAGGACAGCAGAGCGTCAATGCACATAGTGGTTATTTGGGAGGACAGACATCTTCATAAGGAGAGTAGCCCCTCTCCTTCCCCTTTCCCACCTTTTATTGCTGAATGTGACACCATATGGTATAGAATATCCCTTTGGTTTAGGTCAGCATCTCTGGTGGTCAGCATCACCTCCCTACATCTTGCACACTCCCAGCCTGCTGGCTCTTGGGGGGGGGGGGGGGGGGAGGGGGGCGGTGAGGAGAAGGAGGAGTTGGAGGGAATCTGCGTGCTGTGCCAGTGCTGCTCAGCAATAGACAAAGCACTGTCGTGATACAAATGCTGTTCTAGTTACAAGTGAAGAGCACAGCACTTGTATGGACTGCTGCAGGGAAAGTTAACTCCCTCCCAGTCAGACCCAATACAACCTCCACCTCTTATTCCATAACATTTGTGTTACAGTCTGGTCCCACATAATTTAGTATATTGATATTCTGATCACCACTGCTCCCTGTCCTTGAACAGATTTATTGATAGGTACTTCTTTTCATCCTATAGGCCTCTCCCAAAATGTTCATAAGAACTGTTGATGACTTAGGCTTCATCTGTCAAAGTGGTCACTCAGGACAGGTGGAGAAGTATTTCTGGATGCTAGCATCAGCTTAGCTCAAGTCATTGCTGCACTTGCCTGGTTCCTTCTGAAGTTGACCTGTCACTGGTTCTTCAGTGTCTTCCTACAACACATAACTTTGATTACAGATTAGTTTTCTCCCGAGGTTAAATCTCCTTGAGGCATGCATCTGATATCTCCATCCTTTTGCATCACCACTGCCTTCCCCAGACACTTCTCTACATGCATTAAAGGGACTATACCTCCTCCCACAATGTGTAGAGGTTTTGTTTCGGCAAGACCAGATGGTTGTCAAATCCTCGGGTATTAACTAGCCAAGTGGCTTCTCGTAAATTCACTTCCCAGTGTGTTGTGGTTTAAACCCAGCCAGAAGCTAAGCACCACACAGCTGTTTGCTTACTCTCCCCCCTCTCTCTCTGGGATGGGGAAGAGAATAAGAAAAAAAATGAAAGCCTGTGGGTTGAGATAAAGACAGTTTATTAGGACAGAAAAGAAAGGATAATAATAATAGTAATAGTAATAGTAATAGTAATAGTAATAGTAATAGTAATAATAATATGTACAAAACAAGTGATGCACAGTATAATTGCTCACCACCCGCTGACTGATGCCCAGCCTATCCCTGAGCAGCCAGTCCCTCCACCCCGGCCAGCCTCCCCATATTAATTGTTCAGCATGACGTCAGATGGTATGGAATACCCCTTTGGCCAGTTTGGGTCAGCTGTCCTGGGTCTGTCCCCTCCTAGCTCCTGCTGCACCCCCAGCCTGCTGGCTGGCAGGGCAGAGCAAGAAGCTGAAAAGTCCTTGGATTAGTGTAAGCACTGCTCTGCAACAATTAAAACACCAGTGTGTTATCAACATTATTCTCATCCTAAATCCCAAACACAGCACCATACCAGCTACTAGGAGGAAAATTATCTATCTTAGCTGAAACCAGGACAATATCCACTCCTTATTCCATACCATTTATCATGCTCGGGTTACACGCTTTCCAATACTTTCCAATTAATCACCACTTTTCATATATGTATATAGAATGTCCACTGAGTTTGTGTAGTCCATGACTGACTCCATCTGTCACAGCAGTCTTTTACGGCAGAAGTGATGGTGTGTGATGTTGGATCATCACACATTGAAGCCCCTTCTTGTTCCATCACACCTCTGTGCTTGTCCAATTCTATCAAAATTCATTCGTCATTATCTGCGTGGCTGTTACTGTGATACCATTAATAGGACATTGACATATAGCAATCATAGTAGTGATGACATACAGTATTGCATAATAATTAACATAATACAATTCAACTCAAGGGCTATTCTCACACAATATTAAATCCCCTTGAGGTACATATCAGACCTCCCCATTCCTTTGCATTACCCAACAAGTGCATCCAGGTCCTTGAGCAAAAGCAATCCCATGAACGGGATTGGCAGCGCCTGAATACTAGATTAGGCTCAAGGCCAGTGCTTTACACCATGGCAAACTGGAAAAAACAAACAGATTTTAGTAAACTCTCCAACCAGATATACAGGAGAAGGGAGAACATGGCATGGATAACATAAAACAGGATCACATAGAAAAATATTAACAGCAAACCAAACATGGTGACTAGCAAGTAAGTATGTTAAGCACAGAGAGAAAAAAATATATATATGATCTCTACTTCCTATCAATGAGGGTGTGCAGCCACGTTCCTGGAAGCAGGGCCTCAGTACATGTAGCAGTTGTTTGAGAAGACAGACATCTTCATAAGGAGAGCAGCCCCTCTCCTTCTCCTTTCCCACCTTTGAGTGTGACATCTGAGTGTGACATCACATGGTGTGGAATATCCCTTTGTTCGGTTTAGGTCTGCTGCCCTGGTGATGTCACTTCCCCACCTCTTGCAGAGGAATGGGCAATGTGGGCTTGTGGTCAGTACGTAACACTTTGCCATGCCTTCATGGTCACTCTCTGGCCATGCTCCGTTGTGTGGACCCTCTCACGGGATACGGTCCTTCCTGAAGTGACCCTGTGTGGGCTTCCCACAGGCAGTAGCACTTCAAGAACTACTCCAACATGGGTCCATAACACGGGGTCCATCCATCAGGTGCAAACTGCTCCAGAATGGGTCCCCCATGGGCAGCAGCTCCCCCCAGACCCCCTGCTCCTCTGTTGTCTCCTCTCCGCGGGCTGCAGCTCTGGCCCGGGGCCTGCTCCAGAAGGGGTTGGCCACAAGCCACAGGCTCCTTCAGGTAAGATCCACCGTGATCTCCTCCACGGGCTACCGCGTGGAGACTTGCTCCGCTGTGGTACCCATGGGCTGCAGGGGGAGAACCTGCTCCACCAGGGACCTCTCCACAGGCCACAGGGGAATTACTGCTCTGGTGCCTGAAGCTCCTCCTCCCCCTCCTTCTGCACTGACCTTGAGGTGTGCAGGGCTGTTTGTCACGTCTCACTCGACCAGCTGCTGTTGTACGGCAGGTTTCTTCCCTTTCTTAAATCTGTTCTCACAGAGGCACAACCAACGTCGCTTATTGTCTTGGCTCTGGGCAGCGGCAGGTCATTTTGGATCCAGCTGAAACTGGCCCTTACCTAACATGGGGCAGCTTCTGGGTTCTTCTGACAGAGGCCACTCCTGCAGCTCCCTGCTACCAATATCTTGCCAGTAAATCCAACACACTGATGTTACTGTGCCTGTCCTGTCAGTGGGAACCACTGAAAAGAGCCTGTCTCTGTTTTCTTTGCAAGCTCCCTTCAGGGGTTCATATACATTGATAAGATCCCCCCAAGCTTCCTCTTCTCTGGGCTAAAAAGTCTCAGCTCTCTCAGCCTTTCCTAATAGGTAATGTGCTCCAGTGTCGTAATCATGATTGAAGCCCTTTGTTGGACCTTCTACAGCATGTCCATGTCTCTCTTATACTGGGGGCCCAAAACTGCACCCAGTCCTCCAGGTGTGGCCTCACCAGTGCTGAGCAGAGAAGGATCGCCTACCTAGATCTGGTGGCAATATTTTGCCTAATGCATCTAAGAATACCATTAGCCTTCTTAGTGGCAAGGGCACTGGTGAGTTATGAGACATGAGTTGCTGACTCATGTTCAACTTCATGTCCAACTTCATGTTCCCCATGACTCCTAGGTCTTTTTCTGCAGAGCTGATTTCCAGTTGGGTGACCCCCAGCATGTCCTGGAACCTGGAGTTTTTCCTCACCAGGTACAGCACTTCTCCTTATTGAATTCATGAAATTAATGTCAGCCCATGTCTCCAGCCTGTCAGCAGCCCTCTGGATGGCTGTGTGGCGTTCTGGTGAGTCAGACACTCACCCAAGTTTTGTGTCATCCACAAATTTACAGAGGGTGGACTCCGCCCCATCGTCTAGATCATTAATAAAGATGTTTAACCAGACTGGAGCCAGTATTGACCCCTGGGGAACAACGCTAGGTACTGGACTCCAAATAGACTTTGCACCACTGACAACTACTCTCTGGGCTGGCCATTCAGCCAGTTTATGAACCGCCTCACTGTCTGCTCATTGAGCCCCTCTGTCCACAGGTTCTCTATGATGATCTTATGGGGACAGTGTCAAAGAAAGAACATACTGAAGTCCACGAATACAATATCCATTGCTCTCCCCTCATCCATCAGGCCGGTCATTAAATGATAGAAGCTTATCAAGCTAGTCAAAGAGGACTTTCCCTTGGTGAATCCATTCTGACTACTCCCAACAGTTTTCTTGTCTTTCATGTGCCTGAAAATGGTTTCTGGGACTAGCTGTTCCATCATCTTCTCAGGGATTGAGGCGAGGCTGACCAGCCTAATGTTCCCTGGATCCTCCTTCTTACCCATCTTGAAGATAGGAGTGACATTTGCTTTCTTTCAGTCTTTGGGGAGTCCTCCCATTTGCCATGACTGAGTAAAGATTTTAGAGTATGGTTTCACAATCACATCTGCCAGCTCCTTCTGCACTTGTGGGTGCATTTAAAGAAGGTGCATTGCAAGAGTAGCCAGAAGGTTACAGAGATGATTCTACCCCCAATTTGGCAGTGATAACTGCACAATTTTCAGGGTAGTGAGGATTAATTTTCATCAATTTTCCAATCTAGTATTCTGCAGTATTTCAGCCCCTTCCCAAAGAAATGAAAACCAATCATAAGAGAGCAGTCAGGCTTATTGCAAATGATGGTAAATCCATACTGCCTATTCCCTGTCTCATTCCTCCCCTGCAAAATAGCTCCCACAAGGGCCTACTACATGATTTTCCTCGGGGAAAAAAGTGAAAATGACTAGCCTGTAGTACAGTAGTTTATTCTGCTAAATATGAGAACTCTAAGATTACCCTAAATATGTTTTTGCTACTATGTTTTGCTAAGCAGCAGAATTTCGAAAACACTGAATTTTAAAATATAATATTTTATTCTGAATGACACCTGGAAGATGAAATTGCAATTCCTTAATTCTACAGATAACATAGAAAAGAGCCTCTGTGTTATGGTCAGTGTGTTGGTCATTTGTTATTGTCCATGTTATGGTTATTTTTCAGTCTGTTGTGAAAATCCCCCTACAGCCCTCCCCCCGCCCAAAAAAAAAATCTTAATTCTTCCAGATTAACTAAGTACAGTTGACAAACAAAACAAAACCACAAACAGGTTCTAAAGCAGTCATAATTTCTATGTAAAATAAGTTTAACCAAGTCAGATCTTAATATGAAGAACAGTGTCGGTAAACTATATTTGTGCAGCTTTAGAATTTGTATAGGAATACAGATCACTAGATTAAAGCATTGTTTAAATATTTGTAAAAGAAGCAGAGATTGTCCTTTTGAATGCTTTTTATAATGCATTTCCATCTCATCTACAAAGAACTAGTAATGAATGATTTAGATTTGTATGATCACCCCTGTAAATATTGGTGATGTGAAAAAGTTAAAAGAAGAAAATAGTAATGGGCTTGGCAGTATTTGGAAACTATCATAGAATCATAGAATCACACAATGGAATTGGCTGGAAGGGACCTTAAAGATCATCTAGTTCCAACCCCCCTGCCATGGGCAGGGATGCTACCCACTAAATCAGGTTGGTCAAGGCCCCTTCTAACCTGGCCTTGAACACCTCCTGGGATGGTGCATCCACAGCTTCTCTTGGCAACCTGTTCCAGTGCCTCACTACCTTTACAGTGAAAAATTTCTTCCAAATGTCTAATTTAAATCTAACCTCTTTTAGTTTAAGACCATTCCCCCTTGTCCTATCATTACCTACCCAAGTAAAGAGTCCCTCTGTATCCTTTGTATAAGACTCCTTTAAGTACTGAAAGGTTGCAACGAGATCTCCTCAGAGCCTTCCCTTCTTCAGGCTGTACATAGAATAATAGAATCATTAGGGTTGGAAAAGAACTCCAAGGTCATCTGATCCAAACATCACCCTACTACCAATGTCACCCCCTGAACCATGTCCCTAAGCACCAAGTCCAACCTTTCCTTAAACACCCCCAAAACTAAGTGTTTCCGTCCGAGATCAACCCCCTCAGCTCTCTCAGCCTTTCTTCATAGGGGAGGTGCTCCAGCCCGCTGATCATCTTTGTAGCCCTCCTCTGTGGAGCACATCTTTCCTGTGCTGGAGGCCCCAAACCTGGATACAGTACTCCAGGTGGGCCCTCATGAGGGCAGAGTAGAGGGGGACAATCACCTCCCTCAGCCTGCTGGTCACACCTCTTTTGATGCAGCCCAGGACATAGCTGGCCCTCTTGGCTGCAAGTGCACACTGCTGGCTCTTGTCGAGCTTTCTGTCCACTGGAACCCCCAAGTCCTTCTCTGCAGGGCTGCTCTCAATGAGTTCTTCTCCATGTCTATACTTCTGTCTGGGATTGCTCTTGGACTTGTTTAATCTCATTTGGTTCACATGGGCCTACTTCTCCAGCCCGTCCAGGTCCCTTTGAATAGCATTTGTTCCTTCTTTGGTATCAACTGCACCACTCAGCACGATGTTATTTGCAAACTTGCTGAGGGTGCACTCAATCCCATTGTTTATGTCATTGATGAAGATATTGAAAAGCACTGGTCCAAGACAGACCCCTAAGGGGTCAAATTAAAAACAAAATAAAATGTCTGCACGCAGTCTCTTTCTATGATTTAAACAAAATCATTTAATAAATAAATACTGTCTCCAAAAAGTGATGACTTTGTTTAGCATAGGAAGCTGATCACTCAGTCAAGGAGTCTGACAAAACTTTTTTCATATTGGGCTGGAGCACTAATTTAACACAAGAGCTGATGTATAACATAACAATTTGCTTTCAATTCACTGATGTATATGTACCAGATCTTGGGAAAAAATAAAAATAAAAAATCATTCAAAGTATTCACACCAGGCTAGCTAGCCAAAACACCACAGATCTTCAGGGAGAAGAAGTTGAGGAAGCAGAGATCAAACTTCTAGTTCTGGGTACAGGTAGCCTGATGTTCTAGCAACTTAAGATGCTCTGCTTTACATATTTGTTCCATTGTGTTATATGTATCCCCATGTTATCTTTCTTCTCCAAAATACATTTTGGGGACCCAGGAGTTGGACTTGATGATCCTCGTGGGTCTCTTCCAACTCAGATATTGTATGACTCTATGATTCTATGAAATTTACATTCTTGCTTACTTATCTTTAATCTAAAAGTTTTTAGAAAATATTTTCTCTCTCATTTTGAAAATATTGTTTGTTTTGACTACAGCTGTAACATCAACAATATGAAACATTAAATATTGTACACAATGCAATAGGGGGAAAAAAGAATTGTTGAATAGGTGAAAACATAATCTGTTTTACAGCTCTGGCAAGTCTTAGGATTCTTAAAAATTACAGAAAAGTACTTGACATGCCACCTTCCCACAATCACTCCTGTAATTGGTAATGAAAAGTATTGTTTTCTGTTCATCTGTACTTCACTGGAAGTTTTCTGAGGTTCTTTTCCTTTTTTTTTTTTTTTTTAAATCCATTGATGCTGTGGATTTATTGTCTTTGAAACTACTAACTCAGTAGCACACTTTTTTTTTTTTTTTTTTTTTTTCCTGATACTTATGTGGATGTCCAGTTAGTTGGTAGTACAATCTTATGGTTTAATTTTCTTGGCAGGTACTAGGTCACTTCCAAACTACCTGTGCTTCATAGCTTTTTCTTAATTTTCTATGAACTTCTATGTTTTACTCAGTGTTAATATCATGCATTTTGGCATTGCAAATAACTTAAATGCAAATTTTTTTTTTTGTTTGTTTGTTTGTTTGTTTAGAGCTACTGGTCCATGCAGTTTCAGATGTAGTTATATCAGTTTCTGCTGTGAGGAAATCCTTTAAATTAGCATTCCTGATATTTTTCTTTTGCTATGCTGCTTTGTATTCTACTTGTGCTTGGAAAATATTGTGTCTGTCTGGACAGTTTTTCACCTGGTATTGAAGTCTGGGCAAGTTTATTTGGTGTTCTCTGCAAACTCAGGCTTTGATGATTACCTCCTTAATTACCTCCTTAATTACCTACCTTCCTGATGATTAACTCCTTAACATAATATTCTAGTTTTCTCATTTGAGTGCATTTGGGATTCTCAAGACAACAGCATGAGGTTGATAAGATGACATGAGGTTTACAGAAGATTGGTGTTCTATTGGAGTGGCAGATGGAGGTGAGCTGGTATACCTTAAAACACCTAAACCTGCATTAAGTTCCTATGTTTAGGTCACTGAATTATACTCTTGTCTTTCCACATGTTTCTACTGGATTATTTTGCATTTCAAATTCATAACGACAAAGCTGTGTCTAATCACTATAATATTCAATAATCACTAAATGATTTCCTTGACTGGAAAGTACTGATTGTTTACTCAGGATCATATTCCAATTTTTTATTTCTTTAGTTATAGTCTATAAAACCTCTTTTTTTTTTTTTTTTTTCTTCAAATTTATTTAACTCTTTAGGGCACATTATATGGGTGTTAAGGGATGTTACAAGCAGCAGTCACCTCCAAGCTCTCTAAAGCCTGTGAATGTTTCCTGCTTGGTCAATGGAGCCAAGCCTGGAAACTCAGGCTATGACTGCTATTTTCTCTTTTCCAGATTCTAGCAATAGCAAAACTGAGTATGTGTCCCTCAGACACACATACACAAATTAAACCAGCATGGCTGGCTACACATTTTGCTACAGACCCGGTGCTGTCTTCAACAGCATCCACACACAGGACTCAAACAAAGCACCAGCACAGCCAGGTCCTCTCCTCCACTCAGACTGGCAGAGATAGCAGGTCCCTGGTGCAGGCAGATACACAACAACTCCAGGCTCACCAGCACACGCACATTTGTGGATGTCCCAAGCACAAGCACAGACTCTCTACATTTAATACCACTACCCAGATCCCAAACCATCCTAATCCGCTCCACGGCTCTCCTACTCACTGTCTAGACCAGCTTGAAGTTTAACAACAAATACACGTACTCTCCCACTCCCACCCAGTTCAGGGAAGATACAGGCACTTGGTTTTCATAGTCTCATTAACAACTCTGCAGTCCCAGTATCTGAGATCTCCAGGTTTGTATCCTTAATTGCAAAGTCCAGGATAACCTTATTTGAAATGACCACCCAAGCTTCTTGATAGCCCATCAATTTTTGTGACTAATAAGTTTTGTTTCTTGTCTTTGCCTCCAATATTACTTGTCTGCAAGTCTCTGTCTTTTTCATGTTTTTGTTGCCTCCTATCCACTTTGTAATCATCACAATTTGACAAGGTCCTCAATTAGATGATCTGAAACATTCTCACACTTTGCATACCTTTATCAATTCGTGTGACTGACTAGATTTAGTTCTTGCCATCATGAGAGCATCTTCCTCGTAGTCTCCAGGTAGCATACACAGATGTGATTCACTCTCAAAGAGCTCTTTGACATTGTAACAGGATTATGTGGATGCAGAATACTCAATGGATAGAAACAGATGCCTTTAAAAAAAATCCTGTAGAATTACAGTTTTTTTTTTGTTTGTTTGTTTCGTTTTTTATATTTAGCTAAAATGAGTCTTCTTCTAAACATCTTTAAAGACAACTACCATCTACTGTTCAATCGAACTACTTCAGCTGGGGAAAAAAGGAGTCTAAAATTTAAAAATAAGTTTAGTGCCAATGTTCAGTAGTTTGAATCCCATCCTCTGTCTGCATGTGTACAACTACTTTGCAGTTTAATATAGCTGAAATATACAGTTAACCTGCATATCTTATGACTGAATACAGAATAATCTGTATTCACAGAAGATGAAGAGTTGAAGCCATCCTAATAATCTATTCTCTCATGAATGATATTGAATCAGGCTCATGTTTCTGTTTATTTTAATTGTGGGGTAGAATTTATTTAAGGGAAAGATTCTTACACTGGTAAGACACCATAAGGTAAAGAAAACTTTTTTCTCATTTTTACAGGTTAATATGACTTCTATTGTAGTACTAACTATCAATCAAATTTAGGATTCTAAATAAGATCCAAGCTAACAATTTATAAGAGGTAATAACAAGACTTTTTATTCATAAAATATTATCCTTATATTAATTTCCCACCAAAATCCTAGAGAACTAAGATTCACTACATCTCTGGGTAGTGACTAGTAATCCTGTTTATGGATGGTGCACTGACGCCTACTAGAGAAGTTAATTGATTTGCTTCAGGCTATACAGTCAATGTCAGAAATAACACTGATTTGTTTCTAGTCCACAGCTATACTACACTGCTCTCTGTCTCTCCCCATAGAAAAAAAAAAAAAAAGTATTTTTCTTCTTTTCTCTTCTAACTTCCACCTTATCTGGGTTTCTGATTTTTCAGGATAGTTCAAATACTGAAAAAAAGTACTCTATTCAGCAATGTAGTCACAACTTCTGAATCCAAACCTGTTTCTAGTAAAGTCAGTACTAAAAATTGTCTTGATACTATGTAAGTACAGTCAAGAGGCTGTGTGCTGTTGGTATTATAAGCTGTATCCAAATGGAGTGAAACTGTTTTCACTATATTCCAGGTTTATATTAAACCAGTCTTTTTTTTTTTTTTTTTTTTTTTTTTTTTTTTTTTCCGTCAAACTTTCCCTTCCATGGGTGTCATGTTGTGTGTTTGCATATCTAGAAACTGGCTTGCATCTGGCTTTTGCTCTAAAATGGGCTTGTGACATAAGCAGGCTACATCCCGTTATGAGGGAACCTGTAACTGCTTCTTACTCCACCACTTCAGATGCACAGTAATTATACTATTTTAGAAAAGTAATGTGATAGGCAGAATAGCCACTGATCTAAAAATGTATCTGACAGTTTCAATAAATGCAGGCACATGTAACGTTTCTTGGAGGACATGTACTGCAATGATCTCCCAAAGTAAGATAGCAAGATTAGGAATTGCTGTACCTAGGGCTGTCATAGCTAGCCTGAGAACCCAGACCTTGGAATCTCTTACAATGTTAGATTTTAAGTAAATCTATTTCTTGTTTTGGTGATGGATGAGAAAAGCTTGAAAATGTGAGACATAAAATACTCAGTTACATATTCAGAGAAACATAGTTTTTGAAATACTAACTACATTGTATCTTTTAACAGGATATTATTTCTATATCTTCCGGAGTAGGAAGAAGAACATAAAAAGTAAACTTAGTGTATGACTAACATTACCAACAACATGAAGCTGCAACAAGGGGGGTCAGGCTGGATATTAGGAAAAGGTTCTTCACTGAGAGGATGGTTGGGTACTGGAACACACTCTGCAGGGAATTACTTGCAGCCACAAGCCTGTCAGAGTTCAAGAAGCATTTGGGCAACACTCTCAGACACATTGTCTGATTTTTGGGTGGTCCTGTGAGGACTCTGGAGTTGGACTCCATGGTCATTTTGGGTCCAGTCCAATTCAGGATATTCTATGATTCTATGATAAGAGTCATTACTTACTAATTATGGTGGAAAATACTAGGCTTGGGGTTTCTACTGTTGCTGTTAAGCATAAGACTCACAACTGATTTCACTGTGTAGTTGATTTTTCTGTTTCTGCAAGCTGAAACAGATCTGAAGCAGGTTGCTAAGCCTATGCTGTAGAGTACCATATAAGTCTGTACTTAACTGCTTCACATCCAAAGGGTCTTCCAACTCAGCAGAGTTAGTCCAGAAACTAGTGTGAAGAGAAGAAGTTAAATTTATCTTCTGAAGTACAAAATACCTTTATTTATTTATTTATGTATGAGGAAAAAACGAACTAACAAAAAACCACCACCAACAACAAAACAACAAAGTGAAATAAACCAATAAAAACTCTCCAGACTACACTAAAGAACTAGCAGATTGGAAATAGCACTCCGGATCTGAAGTAATTTCTAGTAATTGTTGGAGCCTACAAAAACAAAAAATGTTTTTGAATCTTTTTATAGAATTGTTTTTGCACCAATGTTTTTGATTGTGTTACATAATACGAAAGGAAGACTTGTATTGGAGACAAGTCAGAGGAGTCATAAACAACCTGAAAGCAGTGGAAAGAATCTTTGTTATTTCAGTGGATATTGGATTAGGCTCATAGAAGAGTTAAAAAAAAAAAAAAAAAAAAAGTGGATTTTTAAAGCAACACTGTAGGTATTATACTACCTAAATTAATATCTTTCTGTACCTAGCCAATAAATTGTTCTGAAATTACAACATATCAGAAGGACATCCAATATTGTTTAAGGATTTCAAGTCAAGGATTTCAATTCCTGTACCTTCAGGATATCTATTCCAGTGCTAATTACTTTCCCTGTGAAAAGTTTACAATTTATTTCTAGTACAACCTCTGCTTACTTCAGCTGGAGGCCATTACATTTTATGTTTTCCCTGCTAATTAAAATAAAAACAAACAAACAAACAAAAACCCTTCTACTTTCATCAGAAACCTCCTTGTCTGGAGGTCTATCTTATCTACTGTAAATAAGATCCTCTAACGATCCTATGTATAATGCACATTATATATCAAATCCTTCAACCTTATTTTTGATGAGTAGATAATGCTCCATTTTTTAGGCCCTCTAAACTGTGTTCAATTTTTTACAGCTTTCTTAAAATATTGATGCATAGTACTCATATAATGACTTCATCAATACTGTACAACACTTTACTGCTTTGTATTTCCCCTTTAATTACGAAAATGACTTACCTGTTATTTTTTGCCACAAGAAACTTGTTGTAAACTCATATAGACCTGGTGATAAACAATGATCCTACATGTTCAGAATTGTAGATATCCATCCACTATTCATAAGCGCACACACATTTTTCCAGACTATGAGACACTGATATTTATTTATTTTTTGTAAGATTAAACATAAATTAATCTTTTTACCTATACACACTGTCAAATCAGTAAAAACGAAAGCATTATGCAAGACAAATCAAATCACAGTTAAATTTCACATAGCTGGAATTAGTAAATAAATAAATAGTTTAAAAAAAAGTACTTGAAAGCATAAATCAGTTTCTAACTGATAGGACTATAAAGAAATTTTCCCTATGAGTAAATTACTCTGTAATTGTCTAATCTGGGATTTGTGTACAGCTGGTATTGGCTAGAGACAGGAAAATGAGAAAAAAATACATCAACAAATTAGTATTCCAATTTTACAAAATTAGTATTCCAGTTTTATGAAATGGAATGCCAAAATGTAACTAGAAGAAAGAAGTTAATCAGATTCCTCCTGAGACTTTATTAGCACACAGACATTTTGTCATTTGAGCTTGCTCTGCAAGTTAGAAGGAAAACTGGTGTACTAAAAGACTACTACACTTCTCTTCATGAGAGACCAGGATTTCATCATGTTACAGCACAGGTACCCTTATGTTGCTTTTCATTAAAAAAAAAATGAAAATGTTTGAGTATCACTAGCACTTCCTTTCACTTCTGAGTAAATGGAATGAGAACAAGAACTTGCTCTTTTTTTTTTTTTTTTTTTTTTTTTTTTTGCACAGCTCAAAATATCTGTTTTCTCTGATCACTGTTATTATAGTATACACATTTGCATTTTATCTTTTGATCTAACTACAATTCTTCAGCAGCATTTTATACACAAAGAGTAATTTGGAGAGTCTAATCATTTCATGATGAGTTGCAAGCTAGTGTTTCTTTTCTAAGTATTTTATTTGATGTCTGCAAAGTGTAATATGTAGTCTCTTGTCTATCATTAGCTAAATTTGACATATTGGAAAAGTTCCTGAAGGAAGTATTTCTGTTTTGATTTTGGACTCATATTAGGATTGGAGTTGCTCTTAATTCCATTGATGATGTTTTAAACAAATTCTAACCTAATCTTCAAAACAAATGCTCTAATTTATCAAATATATATTGAAGCATATTATTTATCTTTTGCTCTTTTTTTTTTTTTTTTTTTTTTGCTATGTATACAGTGCCAACACAGTAGCACATTTATATTTCATATTTCATTGATGTGCAGCTTTATGAATATATAGATCACCTAATGTTAGGAAAAAATATATATATATATTTTCATCTGTATCTGTAATGGCTCTATTTCTGCTTTTCTATTTACCTACAGAGATAACTATCAGTAGTTCCATTAAAAAAAAAAAAAAATCTTGAACAGCATCAACAAAACTAATTGTAATCAGTGTGAAAGAATCTTATGAATAAACCTTCAATGGTCCAAAAAAGGCTATCTTTTTATAAAGAATTATTTACATCATTATCTTTGTGGTCACTGGAATGATGTCATACAAATGGTACCAATACTATTATCAATGAGAACATGAAAGACTTTTGCAATACAACTGAGTGCAAGCAAGACTTCTTTCCCAGTACTTAACTTCTACTGGTTCATTTCTTCTCTCTATTGTTGCCTGTAAATAACCTACAATTTACTTCACTATGTCGAGCTGTTCAAGAGAAGAGAAATTCAGAAATACCTTAAGATAGTAAAAAGTACTTTGGAAAATTGCCTCTTTGTTGTTGTTGTCATTGTTTTTTTGTTTTGTTGTTTGTTTGGTTTGTTTTGTTTCTTTTTAGTTGTTTTTACTAGATATCTCATATACTTGCATGCTCTGTGATTTGGTATACAACATTTATCTTGGACATATTTCTGTCCAAAACAGGTTTGGTTTTCACTCTAAATTTAGTATTTATTAGAAGCTTGTATTAATAATGTCAAAGGCAATTTTGTTTCTCTGGTTTCCATTCTAAGAAGGAAAGATAAGAATCTGAAGAAAAATATACTATGAAGAAATCCATTTTTTATCTTTTCACCTCCTCAAATCCCTGATCACATGAATCACAGTGCTGTTTTTTGTTTGTTTCTTTCTTTCTTGAGGTTATTTTTTCCTTAGACTTATTTTGGAGAAGCTTTATTTCGTGTGGTGCTTGGCAGAAAAAAAAAAAAGGGAAAAATTACTGACATCAAACTAATATGAGATATTTTATGTGTCATCTGTGCAAAAGAACTTCATTAATGCTTCACCTGATTTCAGTCAAATCAGGTGCATTGGTGGAAGTCTTGAATCCACCTAAATTCTAACAGCTTAATGGAAATACATGATTTAGGAGAAGTCAGATGATTTAGGTGACACAGCTACAAAATTCTGCAATTCAAAAACTATCCTTAAACTCCAAGACTCCATGAAGGAGAGGACTTATTTTAAAGTACCCTAATCACTGTGACATTTTCAGTATGATGTTGCAAGCTGTAGTTCTGTTTACTTGGATGGAAGAAAAGGGAAGGGAAGGGAAGGGAAGGGAAGGGAAGGGAAGGGAAGGGAAGGAAGGAAAAAAGAAAAAAGAGAGGAGAGGAGAGGAGAGGAGGGAGAGGAGAGGAAAGGAAGAAAAGAAAGAAAAAAAAGAAAAAGAAAAAAGAAAAGAAAAGAAAAGAAAAGAAAAGAAAAGAAAGAAAAGAAAAAAGAAAGAAAAAGAAAGAAAGAGAAAAGAAAGAAAAAAAGAAGGGAAAGGAAAGATAAAAGAAAAAATAAAAGGTAAAGGAATATTTTTATTTAAAATGTGTTTTATATCTAGTATTATCTTAGGCAATCTACATATATAACACTATCTTTTTGCTATACATAGGAAAGTGATTCAGCTATACATACTGAAAGGAATCAGCTAATCAATATCTACTTCAACATCACCAGATCACTCTCCAACTCCACTGAGTCTATTGATCATGCTGGATATCAGGAAGACGTTCTTCATTGAGAGGTTGGTCTCATACTCGAACAGGCTCCCAGGGACGTAGTCACGGCACCAAGCCTGTTGGAGTTTAAGAGTTTGGACTGTGCTCTTAGTCATTGTCTGAATTTTTGGGTAGACCTGTGTGGTGCCAGGAGCCGGACTCAATGATCCTTACAGGTCCCTTCCAACTCAGGATATGCTATGATTCTGTGATCATGGTGAGATAGTTTCCCAGGCAGCTTAATTTTCTGTAGACATTTTATGACATTTAACACCACAATGACATCTCACCTGAATTAAACTTTCTGCTTTAGAATGACACAGGTAGTCCTTTGGTATATCTGCCAAGTGCATGTGAATGTCTCAGATGCCTTAAAACACCTCTTTTAGGAACTGACTTACTCACCTTAACTGCTTTGATGATAATGGGAGGTTAGACAACCAGCATACATGCAAACACCTACATTTAACTGTCTAGACTTAAGTCCACCTCCTAACTGTTGGATATTGAAATCTCATCCATTCCAGGAGCAATTGTTACACTCAAAATCCTTGGCTAAAGGTCACACCAGGTATATAAGTTGAGAATTTACTGCAAGTCAGATAATTCTCATAAAAGGGAAAAGCTCATTAATAATAAAGTAACTTATAGAAGAAAACTTTTGATCTATTTGTTCTCTTAGGTTTCATCCTGAACCCAGTGCCAATATTACTCCTAAGGCTGCAGAGGGAGTGGTATGTCTGTGGTGGGTTTGTCCCCCATGGCCTAGGGCCTCTTTTCAAGGCTCTGGGGATGTTTTTCCTCCACTCCCTCGCTACCACTGCAGAGGAAACCTGCTCCGTGACACAAAGGATTGTTTTGTCATGTCCACCAGGGTCTGTCAGGCCTTTGCCCCCAAGCAAGTGGCATCTCCCACCAGGTGAAGAGTCACTTGAGAGGCTGGGGAGCAGGGGGAACAAGCTTCCACCAACTCCAATGGCCAAGGTCACCTCTACCCTCTGACAGAGACTTGCCAGGGCTAAAACTGTGTCTGTCTGTGTCATCACTGGGGGCTTCAGTGGGTTGGGATCAGTGAGGAGGGTAGGAACACACTAAATACAAGAAAAAAACAGATATATTTTTTCTAGTTAACTCCCTTAAGTAAATAGTCAGCATTTGTACAGAACTATTTTATTCAACAAAGATCATTTTCTTCTTATAGAAATGCAAGAAAAATAATAGTCTTGAGGTAGAAAAAATCCTCAGTGATAATAGTGATTAACAGTAACACAGATTAACAGGTACACAGAAAACAGTGCTTATGGAACTAGAGAAACACAGCCTGAAAACCTTGATCTATTCCTGTCTGTGCCATTTATCTCCTTTATATAGCAACAAAAGGATTTTGCGTATAGTACTGAAGTTAGAGTATGTATAATCATAAGAAACAGCCTACACAGAGACTCCTCCAGAATGTGTTTTCAAGCAACTGAACAGAGTTTAGGCTGCTGACACAGGCATGTAAAATTAGATTCTTAAACATATGGTGTGAATATATTTATCAGCTTTCAGTTTTGCTGCTTTCCCTAATTTTTAGTGGAGCCATTATGGCTCTATTCCCCAAAGCATACATATTTAGACCTACATATGTTTTATGGGATTAATATGGTACTGCAATTAAATCTCTGTGTCCAATTCCAGGCTAAAATCCTGGAACAGCTTAGCAGTTGTTAATCTGAGTCATCTCAGTCCAAGGAGCACTACACTCTTTTAAGGATGGAACATTATGTTACTACTGCACATTTGCCACTATTTTGACAATGCCAAGCATATCAGTGCTAGGTGTATCTAAAACAAATTGTGAGTTCTTCTGTATGCAGCACCACAGAGCCTTATATTTTCAGAGGATGCCCAATGATGCTTAGACTTTCATAGTATTATTGCTAGAACCTTCTAATTGCATTTGGAATAATATAACAATTTATTTCAGATGCAATCTTTTTATTTATTTATTATTATTATTACTATTATTTAAAGAAATGAAAACTTCTTTAGGAAGTGCTAAGTTACCCTATCAGCATAGGAGAATTCAAACCCAAATATTCTGAGCTACTGTCCTGATTACTAGATTATTAGTTGAGCAAGTTTAAATCATGGTTAATAGTAAGGCTTTTTCACTGTGGTTAATTTAGTTCAAGATATATTTGTTAAAAGGAATAGAAAGAAAAGAAATATTAACTAGTACCATGTAATTAGACAATTTAGAAAGAAACAGAAATGTAGGCTGTATTGTCTGCTTTCCCATATTATTTCTAAATTTCATCCAATACCTGCTTCAATTATGGAATCAAAAGCTACAACCTTGGTATTCCCAGTGACAGGAAACCATTCCCTCTCTACTTACGAAAGGTTTTGGAGTAAAGACATGATTTCTCTGCAGTCTTGGGTCCCTGAAAAATTATAAAAATCTGTAAGGGTAACCTCTTTGGGTAACCTTTTCCAGTGCTTAGTGACCTCTTATTAATTTATTTTTTATTTTTAACTAATTTGAACTTGCTCAGATTCATGGCCAGTGCCCCTTGTAGCTCCTAACACTCTAAGGAAATAAAAGTAGTAGACAGATTTTAAATCACCTCTTAGCCTTATTGTCAGACTAAACAAATCCAGCTCCCTCTAACACACCTTCTAGGATATATGTTGTTTTTACACTTCCTCACACTTTTCCATATCCTTCTGGAAATGAGAGTGGCAAGCAAAGTGGTATAATGTCTGAACTGTAGTCTTGCTAACACTGAGTAGAGAAAAATTATAATTTCCCTTGACTGGCCAGATACAATTCTTCTTGTGTATCACAATGTGTAATGTGCCTTATTGGAGAAGTTGTTTTTTTTATCCATTTCATCATTATTCCTAAGTCTTTCCCTCAGAGCTGTCATTCAAACAGATGATAATCAGGTTACATTTGTGTCTAAGGTTATTCTACTCACTATATGGAAAATGGTTCTCTTCCTTGGGAACTTCAAGAAATTTCCATTGGTCCAGTCCTTAAGTTTTCAAGGTATTTATTGTCAAAGAGCTTTTATGTATGCCAGATACTGCCTAGAACTCATTTTTTCTATGAATTTTCTGGACTGTGTATGGTGGTTGTAGATATTGAACAACACAGTGCCCAGCTATCAAACCTCAGGTACCCTGCTCAGTCCCAGAGCCAACTGGACATGGAGCTGTTGATTTCTATCCTTTAAGCTCAGAAGACACCAGCTCAAAAGTATTCTGAAAATCAATATATATTACATCCACCGTTGTTCCATCATCCACATAGCGTTTAATTATAAAAGCAGTTGAAATTATTCAAACATATTTTGACCTTGATTAACCCTTTTAGCTATTCTGCATCTTATTGCCCATTTATGTTTGCAATGGATTCCAAGGCAACATCAAACACTTACACAAATATAAAACATATTAAGATGTAGATAGTCATATTTGATTGTTTTCTGTAATGAAATGCTGGTTTTATGCATAGTGAGAGACCAGTGTCTGCTGTTTGCTTTGACTTTAGCAAGTCTATTGAAACCTAATATACTTCAAGAAAAATTGGTAAATATATCCTGGATATGTAGACCATAAATGAGAGGAAAAGTAGGGGGTATCAGTGAACTCAACTGGATGTGATAACATTACCATATCTATCTGGTGGCTGGTTACCGATGGACGTTGGAGGCCAGTACTGGTTTATTATGCATCTGGATGATGGGACAGTCTGTACCTTCAGCAAATTCACAGATTATACTAATTTACAGTTGATACTCCAGAAGACAAGGCTGCTATTCAAAGAATTCTCAACAGGCTGTAAAAATCGCTAACAGAAACTTCATGCCATTCAACAAATGGAAATATAAAATCCTTCACCTGGACCAAAATAACCCTGTGCGGCAGTACATCCTGGGAACTGGGTTTGAAGACAATTTGTGTAGAAAACTGGATGGAGGATCTTGGTGGTCAAAACAATGGGCCCTTGTGGCAAAGCAGGACAACAGCATTTTGATTGTGTTAACAAGATCATTTCCACCAGGTCTAGGGAAATGATCCTTCCCTTCTCTATCAACACTTGAGAGTGTTGTCTGAGTGTTGTACTTTGTCTGAAGTACTGTGAATGGTTTGGGGCTCCTTTTTTGCAACCAAAAACACTGCCATACTGATTTGAGACCAGTGGAAGACTATCAAAGTATTAGGAGACAGAAATAATACATGAGAAGAGGTTGAAAACTCTGTCTGTCAAGAACAGAAAACTAAAGGAGTCAAGTATCTTACTCCTTTCTACAACTACCTAAAGTGAAGGTAGAAAGACAATGGGATTGAGCCTTCTTGGAGGTGCACAGTGACAGGCTGAAAAGCAACAGAGACAAGCTGTAGTGTGGGAATGGTAAGAGAAATGAAGGCAGCCAAACACTGGAACAGATTGTCCAGAGAGGTTTGGGAAACGTCCATCCTTGGAGATATTCAAAACGCAACTGTACACAGCTGGAAAAAAGTTGTCCAGATGACTGACCTCTCCTTTCAGCCAAAATTACACTATGACTTTATCTGCCTATTATGTAGGTATATCAAGTGAAAAATTGGCTACTGTAGCCTGATTACAGCCTTCCTGCTTAGGTATTATTCTTTTAAATTAAGCTTGGATGAGTATAGTTAGATGTTTACATTTGATCATCACCCTAAGTTTTCAGACAACAACAAAAAAAAAAAAAAAAAAAAAAAACAGCTCTTCTACCTTAATATCCTACTTGCCTTGCTATGGTTACCCAAAGCAAATCTGAAGATTTTTAGCTTAAAGGCTTAATTCGGTTGTCTAATGCCATTTGAAAAACTTTAGAGACTTAATAAATAAATAAATAAATAAACCATTGACTTATGGGAGACTAATTGTCTTCTGGAGAGCTAGGTGAAAGTCTAAAACAGTACCCTAGTACATCTCAAAAATTTATATATGAGTAACTGAAATATTTTGTTGTTGTTGCCTTCATCATATTCACCAAAATTAAATGGTGGAAATGGAGATGAAAATCTGTGGTCTTGCCTACTCAGTGACTACAAAGATACACATATTCCTAAATAAAAATAATTCTATTACTGGATATTAGATTTTTCAATGTATACCTTTTTTCCCCTTTATGGCCTAATCTACTAAAAGGAAATCTAATGGTCTTTAGGAATCTTGTTAATTTCTCTGGGGGCACATTTATGTCCTTAAGACTTGGCTAGATGCCTAACTTTGAAGTTACATTAATAGAAGTTTAAAAAAAAAAAAACAAAAAAAACTTTCTAGAATAAGTTTCCTAACACACTGTTATATATATATATGTATCTGTTATATGGAGAAATGCAGCTTCAGAGGAATTTCAGTTTTGAATGACAATTCAATTTTAGTAAAGTGAACAAAATTTTGGTAAATATTTATTACAATAGCACTGCATTCACCAGTGGAGAACAGTGTAGTCAATACTTTTATCACCATCTATCTGGTGTTATAGACTTAAGAGAGATTTACAATTTCTCCTTCTGTTCATAATCCAAAAAATCAGTGAGGTAAAAAGAGAAGTTGTCCATATAGAAACAAAAAAATAATATATATATATATATATACACATAGCATATAGTACGATAGCATGATGTAATATGTGCCAAACATTTACTTCATGTGTATTAATTCTGTAGTTATCTACTAACTTAAGCCAAATGTGGGTGAAAATTCAATTATATAGGAGTAATACTTTCTAAAACAGTTCTGAATATTATCGTCAGATTCTCAACTTAACTTATAAAGAGTAGAGGTTGTTATTAGGTGGGTGACAGGTAAAGAATAGGTAAAAATATTCATCATAACAATGCTGAAAGAGCCAAACTACTACAGAATGAAATTCAATAAGGAGTCAAGTCACAAAAATATTCAACATGAATAAATCTGTCTGTGCTAGTAGTTCTATGTAACTTTCCTCTGTCTCATCTACAGTCTTACTGCAGATATTTTATCGATACAGTTATTCTATAACTTATTTGACCTTTCCTATGCTCATTCTACAGGGAGTTCCCAGTAGCCTTGTTCTACTAATATCTTCTACACTTTTTGCTGTTTAAAATTAGAAGAACGGGTCTAGTGACTTTTATTAATGGAGCTGTTAAATCTGTAGGATACCATAAATTAGTGCTGAGATACAGATTCATATCTTTCAGGGTAAACTCAGGAAAACAAATGCTTACTTTAGGTCCCAGAAACTTAGATAACATGAAGTCCATAACTAAGATAACATGCAAATAATAATTTAAGACAGACAGAAAATGAGAAGCTAGTTGGAGCCTAAAAAGATTTCTGAAGTGGAAAAAAAAAATATCTCCAAATCATACAATAGCTTGGCTGGAAGAGACCGTAAGATCATCTAGTTCCAACCCCCCTGTCACAGACAGGGATGCCACCCACTAGATCAGGTTGGCCAAGGCCCCATCCAACCTGGCCTTGAACACCTCCAAGGATGGAGCATCCACAACTTCTCTGGATAATGTGTACCATACCACCTGTACCATACCTCCCTCTGAGTAAAGAAATTCTTCCTAACATCTAGTCTAAATCTGTCCTCTTTGGTTTAAAACTATTCTGCCTTGTCTCTTCACTATCTGCCCAATGTAAAAGTTTCTCCTCCATCTTTTTATAAGCCCCCTTTGGGTACTGGCCATCTGTAATGACGTCTCCCTGAACCTTCTCTTCAGGCTGAGCATCCCCAGCTCCCTCAGCCTTTTCTTCATAGGAGAGGTACTCCAGCCTTCTGACCATGTTTGTTGGACTTCCTCTGGACCTGCTCTAACAGATCCACATCCTTCTTGTGATGGGGGCCCCAGACCTGGATGCACTACTCCAGGTGGAGCCTCTTGAGAGCAGAGTAGAGGGGGACAATTGCTTCCTTCACCTCCTGGTCATACCTCTGTTTATGCAGCCCAGGATGCAGTTGGTCTTCTGGGTTGCAAGCGCACACTGCTGGCTCATGTCAAGCCTTTCATCCACCAGAACCCTCAAGACCTTCTCTGCCGGGCTGCTCTCAATGAGTTCTCCCAGTCCTGTACATGTCTGGGATGCCCTGACCCAGGTGCAGCACCTTGCACTTGGCCTTGTTGAACCTCATTAGGTTCACATATGCCCACTTTTCTAGCTTGTCCAAGTACCTTGGATGGCATACCTTCCTTCTGTTGTATCAGCTGCACCACTCAGCTTGGTGTCGTCTGCAAACTTACTGAGGATGCATTTGATCCCACTTTTTATTGATAAAGGTATTAAACAGCACCAGTCCCAAGACAGACTCCTGAGGGGTACCAGTCATCACTGGCCTCTACCTGGACCATAGAGCTGCTGGCCACAACAATTGGGTTTGACCATGCAGCTAATTCCTTATCCACTGAGTATTCCACTCTTCAATTCATACCTCTCCAATTTGGAGACCAGGATGTCATCTGGGACAATGGCAAAGGCCTTACGTAAGTCCAGGTAGATGACATCAGTTGGTCTTCCCTTGTCAACTGATGCAGCCACTCCATCATAGAAAGCCACCAGATTGGTCAGGCAAGATTTGCCCTTGGTGAAGCCATGCTGGCTGTCTCAGATCACCTTGTCCTTGCATGTGCCTTAACATTGCTTTCAGGAGGATGTTCTCCATGACCTTCACAGGCACAGAAGTGAGGTTCAGTCGTCTGTAGTTCCCTGGGACCTCCTCTCTAACCTTTCTGAAAATGGGAGTGATGATTCTCTTTTTCCCAGTCACCAGGGACTTCACCTGATGGCTAGGACTATTCAAATATGTGGAAAGAGTCTTAGCAACTCCATCAGCCAATTCCCTCAGTGCCCTGGGATGCATGTCATTGGGCCCGATAGACTTGTACTTGTTCAATTCCATCAGGTGCTCTAACATCTGCTCTTTGCTTACAGTGGGTGGACTTTGCTCCCCCAGCCTCTGCCTAGGGGTTCAAGGACTTGAGAGATATGGGGAGGCTGACTGGCAAGATGGAAGCAAAGAAGTTGTGCACATCAGAGTGGTACACTCTCCTTAGCTTTTCTTTTCTAGACAATGTACCTATATAATCCCTTATTGTTATTCTTTGCATCTCTTGCCAAGCTCAGTTCCCTCTTTGCCTTGGCTTTTTGGATCCCATTCTTGCACATCCAGACAGAGTCCCTGTACTCTTCCCAGGCCATGTGTCCCTGCTTCCACTGCCTGTACATTTCAGCCTTACACCTCATTTTGCCCAGAAGATCTTTGTTCAGCCACCCCAGTTTCCTGCCTTTCCTGCTTGATTTCTTACACATGGGGATGGAGAGCTCTGGTGATCTAAGTTTGCTTAAAGAGTTGCCAGATGTGGTGTTTTTTACCCTGCTGGGCAGCTGAACTCCACCACAACCACTCTCACTTCCACTTCACAAAGGAAAAGGGGGAGCAAATGTGATGAAAAAGGGCTCAAGGGTTAAGATAAGGACAAGGAGATCACTCAACATTTGACAATTATTGTCAAGGGCAAAACAGACTCATCATAGGGAAATTAATTTATTGCCTATCACTAACAGACTAGAACAGTGAGAACTAAAAGCAAAATAAAAACACCTTCTCCCCCATCCACCCTCTTCTATGTCTTCCCCCTGAGTGGTGCAGGGGACCGGGCAATGGGAGCTGCAGTCAGTCCTTAAGGCTTCATCTCTGCTGCTCATTTATGATCACTCTCTGCCCCTGCTCCAACATGGGGTCCCTCCCACGAAATGCCATCCTTCCGGAACTGATCCTGTGCTGCTCAAGGCAGCAGCTCTTCAAGAACTGCTCCAACATGGCTCCGTACCATGGGGTCCATATGTCAGGAGGAAACTGCTACAGCACTGGTTCCCCGCAGGCAGCAGCTCTCCCCAGACCCCTGCTCCTGAGTGCGCTCCTCTCCACAGGCTGCAGCTCTGGCCCGGGGCCTGCTCCTCTGGGGGCTCTTCATGGGCCGCAGCCTCCTCCAGGCTGCATTCACCTGCTCTACCGGGTCTCCTCCATGGGCTGCAGCGTGGAGATCTGCTCCATGTGGGACCCATGGGCTGCAGCGGGACAGCCTGCTTTACCAGGGGCCTCTCCACAGGCCATGGGGGAACTTCTGTTCCAATGCCTGGAGCATCTCCTCCGTCTCCTTCTTCACTGACCTTGGGGTGTGCAGGGCTTTTTGTGACATCTCACTCTCCCAGCTGCTGTTAGGCAGCAGTTTTTTCCCTTTCTTAAATCTGCTCTCACAGAGGCACAACCAACGTCGCTTATTGGCTCAGCTCTGGGCAGCAACAGGTCCCTTTGGAGCCATCTGAAATTGGCTGTTCTCTAACAAGAGGCAGTTTCTGGATTCTTCTCACAGAGGCTGCACCTGCTACCAAACCCTTGTTATGTAAACCCAGTACACCATCTCTGATCAGTTGCTTTTTCCCTGAGGACAGTGTCCCAGGGGATCTCATCCACTAAGTCTTTAAACAGCTGGCAGTTCTCTCTTCTAAAGTTCAGGGTCCTGACTCTGCTTTCTCCAGGCCCATATTCCTCAAAATCACAACTCAATCAGGGCATGGTTGCTGCAGCCCAGAATGCCTCTGATCTTAAACTCTAAATGGCTGAAATTCACCATCAGGATGAGAGCCTGAGAGTGAGATGCTTCTCGTAGTTGAAGCAAGAAGGCCTTGTCAACAGGCTCTCCTTGATCAGGCAGCCTGTAATAGACCCCAACAACAAGCTGTGCTTTATTGGTCTGCTCCTTATTTATATCCACAAGCCCTGAACCTGTTCATGGCTTTTCCTCAGAGGAAGCTCTTTGCAACATTTTCTTTCTTAGCATACAGAGAAATATCTCCACCTCTCTTTCTTGGCCTCCCTCGTCTGAAAAGCTTGTAGCTCTCAATTGCAGTGGTCCAGTTGTCTGATTCATCCCACCACATTTCTGTGATAGCACTTAGGTCATAGTTTTCTAATTGTGCTGTTTTCCAACTCCACCTGTTTGTTTCTTATGCTGTGTGCATTGGCGTAGAGACACTTCAACTGGTCTATCAGACGTATCACCATTTTAGAGGTTCCCTCCCTATTTCCTTTGGGACATTTTGCAGGTATTTCTCAGTTGCTTCTTCAAGTGTTGATGAGCCCTGGTTCTTTTCTGTTGCTCAGAAGTATATCCCCCTTTCCTCACTGAATTTGGTTTAAAGTACTAAGCCTGCTTGCTGCCCATCTGCTGCCCATCCAGCCTGCTTGCTGCCCAGAATATTCTTGCCCCACCTGGTCAGGTGTGCCCCATCTGGTGTCAATATGCTGAGTTTCTCAAAGGTGTGTCAGAGATTATAGAACGCAAAACCCTGAGCACGACACCAGGCATGCAGCCAATCATTCTCCCAAACTGTTTGTCTCCTTCCTGGGTCCCAGTTTCCAACTGGGATGATAGTGATTACTACCTGCTCTCCCAATCCCTTCTACATCTTTCTGAGGGATGTAAAGTCCCTTTTGATATTTTGTAATCTCCTCATTATAGCCTCATTCAACCCTATATGAAAGAGTAGGAATGGGTGATAGTCCTCTGTCTTTACCAGGACTGGTAGCCTCTTTGTGATATCACAAATGCAGGCCCCTGGCAGGCAGCAAACCTGTTTAGAGAGATTGTCCAGACTGCAGATGACTCTTAATACCTCTCAGAAAGGAAACTGCAGTTACTGACATCCTTTGTGCTTTTTTTGGAGTCACAGATTCTAATATAGGTGGTTGGCTGGGCCAACTTTGTGCAGTTGTCCTTTCCTGGATCTTGACAATTTACTCATGCACCCTCCTTTTTCCAGACCCAGGGCATTGCATTTGTTGCACAGGGCCACTTCAACGGTAAATTGGACATGGCACTTAGGGACATGGTTTAGTGGGTGATTATTGCTTGGATTGGTTAGGGGATGATTGGACCAGATGATCTTAGAGGTCTTTTCCAACCTTAATGATTCTATGACTCCTTCTGCTCTGCGCAGAGACAGGGGTCCAGACTCTGTTATCTTGTGAGTCATCACATCAGAGCTTACCTCCCCCTTGCAAGGAGTTAAGGCAGGGCTGTGGTCACTCCGTTTCTGTCAGTGCATGATACCATGTATCAATTTCCTGACTGGATTCTTGGATGCTACTCTCCCAGGTGAGCTCCTCTCACAACATGTCAACTTGATGGTAAAGAGCATCCAGCAGGGCACGCATGCACCCATGACACTCATCTCTGCCTTCAGGCCCTAGTGGGACTTCCAGATTATGGAGTTCCCTGCAACTGAGAGTCTGGGCAGTTCTTTCAGTCCTCATGAGGTCTATTTGGTTGTAGGCATCTCCCTGGGGCCCCTCTGTCTAGGTTTCAGCCTCATCCTAGTAGTTGCAGTGGGTGGACATCATTTTTATTTCAGTATAATGCTGTTTCTTGTTGCTCCTAAAAGAGAAGAAAGTGGTGCACCTTCCACCCTCTCTACGCACCCTGCCACACCATACCCTGGCTGATGTACCACACCCTGTTTGCCCACCCTACTTACCACACTCCTTGTCACTTGCACTCCGTAGAGGCTTCATTTGTAAATGTAGATGTAGTTTCTTCTAATCCTGGCCAAGCCCACACCTCACCAGCCACTCTCACAGGGACTGCCAGCTTTTGGGAGCTCCCCACATTTCCTGAGGTTTCCTCACTGCAGGAAGCTCCCTGCACACTGTGATTTCCTCTGCTCTACTATGGAACATGCCTGCACCTGAGCTGATCACCTCAGTGATGAAAGAAAGAAGGGAAAGGAAAGGAAAGGAAAGGAAAGGAAAGGAAAGGAAAGGAAAGGAAGGAAGGAAGGAAGGAAGGAAGGAAGGAAGGAAGGAAGGAAGGAAGGAAGGAAGGAAGGAAGAAAAAGAAAGAAAGAAAGAGAAAGAAAGAAAGAAGGAAATAAAGAAAAGAAAGAAAAGGAAAGAAAAAGAAAGAAAAAGAAAGAAAGAAAAAGAAAGAAAGAAAGAGAAAGAAAGAAAGAAGGAAATAAAGAAAAGAAAGAAAAGGAAAGAAAAAGAAAGAAAAAGAAAGAAAGAGAAAGAAAAAGAAAGAAAGAAAGAAAGAAAAAAAAAAAAAAGAAAGAAGAAAGAAAGAAGAAGAAAAAGAAAGAAAGAAGGAAAGAAAGAAAAAGAAAGAAAGAAGGAAGGAAAGAAAGAAAAGAAAGGAAAGAAAGAAAAGAAAGAAAAGAAAGAAAAAAAAGAAAGAAAGAAAGAAAGAGAAAGAAAGAGAAAGAAAGAAAAAGAAAAAGAAAGAGAAAGAAAGAAAGAAGGAAAGAAAGAAAGAAAAAAGCAAAAAGGAAAAAAGCAAAAAGCAAAAAAAAAAATAATAAACAAAGTGAACTGACTAAACAATTAAATAATGCTTCACCATAACATGGGGTTACTAAATTATGATCTTATTTGTTCTGACCAAGTTCAAAAAAACAAAAACAAACAAACAAAAAGCACCTCCAGGAGATAATTCAAATCATTAAGGCTAACATTCAGACTCCTGAATCGATTGTCTAAGCTAGGTACCCACATAATGCATTTTTGTTGTAATCAGTGTCCTCCACTTACCCTTAAAATGAGAAACATGCTATTTGACTATTCTGAACTGACTATTCATTCTATTGTATTTACCTCCAAATTTTGAGATACATCTTAAAAAGAACATGAAATAATTTGTTGAACATTCATCTTAATTTTAACTTCATCTCATTTTAACTTTCATCTCATTTTAACTTCACTTTTGAGTCACTAGTTTGATTTTTTCATTTCAAGATTTTCAGTGCTTTTTTTTTTTATTATTATTTTTATAATGGGACTTTCAAAACACTCTCTATTTTAAAAATTCTTTATTTTACTTTTTTCCAGGTATTTATTAGTGATTGCCATAGAGATAGATAACTTCAAGTGGAATATTTCCTATATTTAAAGCTACCCAGTAGAAGGAAAAACAAAATAAAACTGTTCACAGAGTTCAGCAGGTTTCTTAGCAGAAGAGTTTTAAAATAATTAAAAAAAAAAAAAAAAAGTTTGAACTTATAGGATCCAGATCCTTTATGGATGAAGAATCAACTACATACACCATATCTTCTGGGGAAGGGGGGGAGGGGGGGAGGGGGGGAAACGACACAGGACACAACAACACAACAACAAACTTTCCTACTTTCCTTAAAACTTCATTAAATATTGTAATATTGTTGTGGTTTAACCCAGCAGGCAGATAAGCACAACAGAGCCATTCGCTCACTCCCCACACCCCGATGGGGGGGGAGAAGAGAAGGAGGGGGGAAGAAAAAAAAAGGGAAAAAAAAGGTGAACACTTGTGGATTGAGATAAAGACAGTTTAATAGGACAGAAAAGGAAGGGAAAAATAACAATTATTCCTTTATCATCATAATTTACAATAAAAGTGAGGCACAATGCAATTGCTCACCACCTACCTACCAACGTCCAGCCAGCCCCCAAGCGGTGCCCCTCCACCCCCCAAGCTAACCTTTCCAGTGTTTACTTCATTGCATGACATCATATGGTATGGAATACTCCTTTGTCCTGCTTGGGTCAGCTGTCCTGGATGTCCCTCACAGCTTCTTGTGTACCTCCAGACTCCTCACTGGCAGGGCAATATGAGATGCTGAAAAGTCCTTGATTTTGTAGTTTAAGCACTGCTCTGCAAAAACTGAAACATCAGTGTTTTATCAACGTTATTATTCTCATCGTAAAACCAAAACACAGCACCATACCAGCTACTAAGAAGAAAATTAACTCTATCCCAGATGAAACCAGAACAAATATTTATGTGTCTGCCTGCCTTGTTACCCTTTATGAAGAATTTTATGAAAAAAAAAATCAATTAAAAAAAAAGAAAAAAAGGGCTGAAAATCTGGAGAATATTAGGCAAATACTACTCTTGGGGACAACATAGACAATATAGTTTTAAGTCACCTCAAACCCTCTTCTGTAAATTTATTATCAGATTTACAGAAAGAAAAGGAAAAACCTCTCTGACAGCTTTGAATTATACACCAACAAATGTCAGGGAAAGCACATAAAACTGATTTCTTTATTTTTTATTATAAAAAAAGTATTAATGACTCACATTAATTCTATAATAAAATTATATGGAACTCAGTGGAAATGATTTCATATAATTTAATCATATATGGTTCTAAAAGAAAAAGTTTCTAGAAAGAAAATATAATTTTTGGTCTCACCCGTTTGTGTTACTTTTTTGATATGGGAAGATTACTGGGTATTCAATATATATCTTTTTCCATATTGATATCTACTGATGTAATTGAGCTTTGGTACCAAAACTATTGGAAGCACTGCACATTAGCAAAAGGAAACCTCAGTCATTTAAAACAAACAAACGAAGAGACTGGCGAAAACTGACTTTTAAACTTGCAGAAAATCTTGAACATTAATTATGTGGTTATAGCTGGAAAAAACAAATAAACAAACAAAAAGCAAACAACAACAACAACAACAACAACAAAACATAACCAGGCACAGTGCTATTAATACCATAACTCACTGCAACTGAAGCAGGCAAATGTTGATTAAATGTAACCGTAGAAACCCACCCACATCTCCCTACATTTTCCCTGTTCAGATGTCTACAGAAACAAACAGGTCACAAATAGACCCTCCCATAACAATAAACACATTTTTCTTTTCGTTCCATCTTTGCTCCATAGTCTGAATTTTCACTTGTATTTGTGTAACACCAATTCCTTAAAAATTATTTGTAGGTGAAAATATGCCTATGCCATAAGAACTACAACTAATTAAATGTCTGATTTATCATGTGTAGTACAATAGAATTAAATAATAGAGGAAAAAAGACCAGTATTTCATTCTATTGCTATCTAATTACTACTAATTCTTTTTCCATGTGACCAATTCTTTTCCTTTTTTTTTTTTTGGATTTTTTAACAGACCCACGACAAGATATGAAGATCATAGCTATAATTCCACATCAGATTCAACTCTCTCCTTTATGTAAAATAAACTAGAAATGCATATTAAGCTTTGTCCACTTCAATGTGTTTTTTTTTTTTTTCTGGTAAAAAAATACAACCTTGATCTTGACAGACTGATTATTCACAGATTATGATTGTTGTTTGTTTTTATCATGTTTGCTATGAATTAATTATATCTTAATAAATTATAGATTGCATTTCTCAACTTTTATTTATCATTTTATTTGAAAGCAAAACTCAGTCCAAAGAAAATATGGTCTTCATAACTCACAACGTGAGTTTTGGAGGACAAAACCATTTGACCATTTCAATCATCCAATGCTGTTGGTAAAACTGAGTAGTATCTATAGCTACTTAGCAGAGATGACCCAACAAATATTGTTAGGAATTTCTCTGATTACTTAGCTCACTTCACTCTGAAGTGAGCTGAAATCCTTCCATGCGGCATCCAAATCCAGCCTTCTTTACATAAACCTTCATTTTCAGTGTTCTGTTACAAATGCTTATTTTCTCTTTTTTGTTGCTCAGTACTATTTACAGGAGAAATACTGAGAAATACAAGAGTGACTGGTACTTAACATACGATTTCCAGAAGATATTAAATGTCTTAGTTACTGTTGTACAGTCTTCATCAATTCTTTGTTACATATTTTAACTGTTGAATCATTACAAAAAGTATACCATGAATTTTTGTTCGTTTGTTTGTTTTTAATATAAATCTTCACCTGAAGAAAACTCAGCCTTCAAGCTACAACTCAAAAAGCAATGACTCTCAGTGAAAAGGAAAATTCACCCCTTCAAAGACCACAAACGCTCAAATATTTAATCAGATATTGATAAACCATAATTAATAATTAAGTTTAGACCTAAAAGAAAAAAAAATAATAACTCATACTATAGGGTAAATCTATGTATGCAGGCAGCTACAGCAGAATAGCTTATGTCCTGTAAATGCGTATTTTAACTTACCTTATGGTCCTACACACGCTGAGAAGCAAAAGCAAAAAAATAAAATAAAATAAAAAAATCCAAAACACAATGTTAAAAGTCAGCATGTAAAGAAAGTAAATATTATATAAAATCTCATAATAAAGTAGCAAAATATGAATATGAATAAATATATGAATCAGACAGATGTCGTCTCCAGTGGCAGAGATTAACCAGTACTGCACCTTCTTCCAGAACACTAAATTTTAATTGGTAAGGGAAACACAGCCTTTGAACTTTTAACAGGCTCCTGAACACACTACTAGAGTAACTGACACCTGAATTCAGAAACCTCAACTCATGTTGTAAAACAGGCTTTGATATTTAATGATTTTCATCTAGAATTCTTAGCTGTTTTCTACGCAATGTGGAAGAAAAACATGAACTATGAAACTATTGGTTATGTGAATAAAAAAGTGCTCCCCAAACAATTATCTGTATTCACCTATGAAGATCTTTTCCCTACCTGGATCCTGAAGGTGATAAAAAATAAAAACAAAAACAAATGAATAAAAAATCCCATACTTTTTCAGGTATGTTTATTTTACTTTTTTTTTTTTTTTTTTTTTTTTCCTGGTTCATTTGTTCACCCAAAAAGATTAGAGGTAATTTAAGTGATACTTCTGCTGAATAGTCAGTGTAAATATCAATTGCAGTGGCAGGGTAACCAACTCTACCTCCCCCCCAAAAAACAACAACAACAAAAACATAGAATTCTCTACTTACTTTCTTTCCAATGTATGAAGATTACAGGACACCATGTAACCTTTGTGACTTTCTGTAAATTAAAATTGAAATGTTTAATCATTTTCATTCTTTAATTCTGAGCCCTTTGTGAAGGTCAGATCATTTGGATCTTTTCTGATCAAGCTTTTCTTTCATTCTTGTACTCAAATATAAAATCAAGAGACTAAAAGAGATATATCTCTTTTCTCATGAAACCAATGGTTTATTTTGGAAATCTCTTTAATTTCCATCTTGAGTACACCTGAGAATATATAGGTATAATCAGAAGATACTTTATATTTGAACATTCAAGTATAAGATACTTTTAGGTTAGTAAGATTGCAGGGAATTATTTTTCATTCTGTTTTCTCTCTTCCTTCCTTTGCTAACTCTGGAATTCTGATAGTTTTTGTGATCTTCTGTATCTAAAGGAATTATATATGCAGAAAGCCTAATACTGTCATTATGCACAATTCTTCTATCATAGCTAACCTTAATAGCAGCGATAACCCTTTGTCATGTATATACTTCATATCTGAGGTATTTTAAGTATAGCCATTGTAATTTATCCATCTTTTAATTTAGAATCACAGAATGGTTGAGGTTGGAAGGGATCTTGAGATCATCTAGTCTAATCTCCCTGCTCAAAGCATGGTCAGCTGGCTGTTCAGGGCCATGGCCAGTCAGGTTTTGAGTATCTCCAGGGACGGAGAATACCAATCTGGGCAACCTGTTCCAGTGCCTGACCACCCCCAAATTTAAAATAAAGAGCTTTATGTTTAAGTGATATTTCCTGTATTTCGGTTTGTGCTCATTAGCTTTTGTCCAGTTCCTAGGTGCTGCTAAGCATGGTCTCATTCTCTTTTTCTCACTCCAATCAGGTATTTCCTTAAAATAAAATCACACTTTTTTTTTTTTTTTAAATTGATAAGTATAAATCCATAAGAGCAAAATTTCAGAGTAAAATTTTAGCAGATTTTACTACTAAAATATTTGTTTACAGACCAGTTAAGATTTTTTTTTCTGTTCCTTGTCAGCACTTATCACTGAAATAACTTGAGTTCTGTTTAATGCTATTCATTCTTTTCCTGTTCAATCTTCAAACAAACTTTAAATCATCAAGTTGTGCTTAATATTTTAACTGAGCTTCAGTTAGTTTTCAGAGTGATATTGAGGTATGAGATGTCTGTCTGTTCTCTCTGGGTGTTATGTTGCTCTGTAGGGGAGTACAGAACAGATAACCTCAGACAAACTAGCTCTGAAGTTGGAAGCGATTCTCCTGAAGTGGTCTGTTTCTGATCTATTTGCAGTGGGCTGAATGGACTAGATTACAAGAAGAATTTGAACTAGTCTGTCTGTACAGAACAGAATAGATGTTTTGGCTTGAATGGGGCTAGTTCCAGGATTTCTAATGCACCACTATAATGTCTGGCACACTTATAGAAAGATTTTGATAGATGTAGAGAGATAAGGGAGCATTAGAATAAATAATAATAATAATAATAATAAAAAAGCTAGATTTATTTTATCATCTCAATTCAATGTTCAGAAGTGCTCATCTTTGACATAACTCTGCCTGAATTGAATTCTATTGTACTAGTAAACACTTCTGAAAACATTGCCTTCAAAAATGAAAATAACCCCAAGTGAGGCTTTGCTGATTGTGGCAAATATGTGAAATAATGAACTCTCAGTGCTTTCGATAAAGCCTTCTTTTAATGCAGTGAGTGAAATCTTTCTCCCACTGAATTTAATGGCCATTTTGCTATTGATTATAGTGGAGCTGGGATTTCATCATCTGTCACAATGGAGTCGCGATGAAGTAATCGTTTCCTACGTATCAACTTCAGAGCTAAGTGGAAAAAACAAACAAACAAACAAAAAAAACCCTACTGATACTATTCTGTTGTTTTCTTGAAAATCCAGTAGGTAAATATAGTAGATAAAAGCAAATGCAGTAAAGAAATGGTAGTACTGGGAAAATGAACAGGGAAAAAAATAGAAAGGAAGAGTACTACACCAGCTTTCCCAGATTTCTTTTATATACATATATATATATATTTCTTTATAAAATACAGTGTCGAAGATGTGGTAGAAGAAAGGATATTTACTTTAATGTGGTAACTGTTAACTGCGTGGAACCATGAATTTTAATCATTGTGTAACATTTTTATAAGAAATTGCAATCATTTCAAGATGTTATAAAAAACTCTGGTTGTTCTTTGTTTTATTTGCTCATTTGTTTGTGTGTTTATAAACTGAAACCAGTGTGACAAAATCAATACATTTCATCTGGAAAAAACAAACAAATAACAACAACAGCAACAACAATAAAACAAACAAAAACAAACAAACAAACAAACAAACAAAAACCAAGCATTTTGAAAATGTTTTAAGGAAGTCAAGTTATTTCAGATAATAATGAATGGTACTGTACCAGTGATAATGAAGAGGAAACAAACAAAAAAAGAAACAAAAATAGACACCAAAAGCTGTTAGGAGGAGCTTCATTGTGATATCAGGTAATAGAGTATGTTGGTGTGTCTTCCAAGCAAGGGTGCCATGTATTACATCACAGTACTAAGGACAGGGAATACGTCCATGGATACCCTGTATGGAAGTAGTTGGGAAGATGCCTGAAGCAGGCTCTTATATAGTGATACCAGGATGCTTGAGCTCTCCATCCAGGTGTTCTTCTATTAGCCAGAGAAGGGATCCTGCACTACTGACTGGTCCTCTGGACTGCCAAAGCAGGCCACGTGGCTGCATGGTATGGTTGGAATAACAGGCTTGGTTTATTTCCTGATTTAGGCAGTGGTGGTAAAGTGCAGCTGTCCAGCAGGTGCTCCCATACCTATTTCATGACTGCATCTTTTATGATTCTTTTATCAATTTCTTCATCCTCTTTTTCTTTGATTTCATAGCTCTTTTTCTCCACTCCAGTCTCCTTCTTGTCCCTAATTAATTTTAAGCAAGTCCCTGTAGACAAGTCCAGGTAGAAAGTCCAAGTAATCAAGTTGGTAGCATATGGACTTCTCTCCAGCCACACATCTGTGGCATGTTGTCATCCAGGTGGAGTATTTCTGCTATTTTGCTGGCTTGTACCACTAGAGTGAGCCATTTTCTTGTCTGTAGGTTCAGATCTTTGAACTATTGCTGGATCTTGTCCCACTTTTGTATGTCTTTGTGATCCACCTCTGAGGTCATTGTGCCAATGATGTGATATTTTATGATGTCCCGAAGTCTTGCGTCATGTTACAAGTTCAAAAAGTGACATGAACTGTAAAAGATGTATCTGACATAGCATGTCAGTGACCTCAGTGTCCGCCAGCTCTGTCAGGTGCCAGAGTTGTTGTGGAACAGCCATTTCTCTCTTTTATGTTTCTAATCAGAAGCTGTCCTCTAAAATTCAGAGTTATAGACTGACTAATAGTGGAGTCACAGTAAATATTTTTGATGGTACTGAAGTCAACACCTGTGCTTTGTGCTTTATATTCATTTCTCTTGAAAAGAGGAAGGGGAAGGGGAAGGGGGAGGAGGAGGGGGAGGGGAGGGGAGGGGAGGGGAGGGGAGGGGAAGGGAGGGCAGGGGAGAGCAGGGGAGGGGAGTGTAGAGGAGGGGAGTGTAGGGGAGGGGAGGGGAGGGAAGGGGATGGGGAGGGCAGGGAGGGAAGGGAAGGGAAGGGAAGGGAAGGGAAGGGAAGGGAAGGGAAGGGAAGGGAAGGGAAGGGAAGGGAAGGGAAGGGAAGGGAAGGGAAGGGAAGGGAAGGGAAGGGAAGGGAAGGGAAGGGAAGGGAAGGGAAGGGAAGGGAAGGGAGGGAAAGGGAAGGAAAGGGAAGGGAAGGGAAGGGAAGGGAAGGGAAGGGAAGGGAAGGGAAAAGGGGAAAAAGGGAAAGGGGAAAGGGGAAGGGGAAGGGGAAGGGGAAAGGGGAAAGGGGAAAGGGGAAAGGGGAAAGGGGAAAAGGGAAAGGGGAAAGGGAAAAGGGGAAAGGAAAAAAATAAAAAGGAAGTATTATGATGGTTGAGTAATTAGTGGTACCTAAGCTCTTACATGGATTCACAAATACACATCACTGGTGTGTATACGTATATATGTCTATACTACACATGTAGGTGAGCACATTGCATTCTTATAAAGTCAAAAGAAACCATGGTAGCATGCAGAAGCTATGTGCAGGCTCCCTGTTAAAGGATGACTTAATGGCAGATGGAAAAAATGGGCTGGTGCCTGAATGAATGGAAGAGAGATCCCGGGAAAACCTGTACAAAAGCTGCATTGTTGCCTTATTATCTTCCTAGAAAGCTTGTTTCTTGCTTTGGTATTTCATGGTCTGCTTTGAATATGCTCAGAGGCACTATCCCCTCACATAGGCTGAGAGACTAAGCATCACCTTAATGCTGGAATTTGTTTGGGATGACATGAATTCTATCATTAATTTTGTCAATCAACTCCATCACTTAAGGTAATGTACCTAAGGAAGAATAATCTAAGCCATACTTACAAGTACTAAATTAGGAACTGGCAGTTAAAACTCAGAGAGTCCAGAGAAGGGCTAACAAGATGATCAAATGATAAAACATTAGGTTGGAGAGACTATTAATTCTTGGTTTAAAGAAGGAAAGGGTGATAAAGAGGGATAGGGGTGATGACTGAGGTTGACAAAATCTTTAGCTTGGTAGGTAAAGTGATCAAGAGTTGTTATTTCACCAAATACCATAACATTAAAACTATGATAACCTCAATGAAACAAATCTAAAATAGATAAAAAGAAGTATATCTTTACACAGCAGATAGTGAACCTCTGCAATTTGTTGTCATAGGAAGTTGTGGAGGCACACAGTGTCAGCAGGTTAAAATTCATGGACAACAAAATAGATAAGGAATAAATGGATAATGAAATGAATGGATGAAGAGACACACTTCAGAGTTGCTAATACAGTAACTGTAGACTCTGAGAATGAATGATGGGAGTTACAGAGAGACCAGGCTTGTGCACTCTCCCTAAATACCATCTCTGATCACCCCTACTGGGAATATATTGGCCTAGATTGGTATGACTAGGAGAGCATTATTTACACTATGTTCTTATCATTGACCTCACATTGAGAGAATAGACCATAGTTCAGTCCCCAAAACATTTAAGCAAGGATTAAACAAAAGATGTGATTAATAATGGCAAAGTCAGAAGGGAGTAAGAATGATGATAACAACGGTCACAGAGATTGATATGTGAAGTTTGATTTTTTTTATTTTTCCCAAGTTTTAAACAGTTACCATTTAGGCTGGGCTATTCCATCCATTAGGACACACACACACACAAACTTTTTTTTTTTATAAATACTTCATGTCATTCTTGTTTTGTGCTAGCCTTAGGAGGTCTGATAGACACCATCTCAGCAGGAATTGAAATAGGAACTTTCTCACAGAGGAAATAAACAATTCTGGTATGGTACTGCTAGCTCAAAAGATAATGGTGCAAATACACTGCAGCACCACTTAAAAATTATTTGGTTTACTTAAAAGGTGCTTAATATTATTATTATTTTTTTTCTGTCATACTGTTTTCTATATTGCTAAGGGAATGTAACAATACTTTATAGTTTTCTTGTTGTTGTTCCTGCAATGTAGTAAATATATTTTTAAAGCTTTTCTAAGAAATAATTTTAAACTGACATATAGAGATTTTTGTAGTACTGATTTAGGAAGATAGGCAAAATTCACTAATGATTTCTTTCCTTGTGACCATCCCAGGCTTACGCCTGAAAACAGCTGTATCCATACTGTCATGTTTTCTGGAAATATAATATGAAAATGAAAATTCTAATTGGCTAAGGACAGATGTGAGCTTGAAATTTTGGATTACTACCCTGAAGAAAAAAAAAATGAAGAAAAAAATGAAGTATACCCAGCAAAAGACATTCAGTCAAGTGCAAAGCACATTTGAGGGATAAAATGAAGAGAAATAAGGTCAATACTATTTTAAGGCAGAAAAGTCTTCTAAAGAAAAAATAGGAGCAAGTAGAACAAGATTAAAAACATTGTCTGAACCTCTATGTATGAATAATTAAAGGAAATGTCCATACTTACCTCACATAGAACTGTTCTTTAATAAAATTAGGTTGGTAATAGTGAAACAGTAATTTAAAATAGAACAGACAGGGGATTGAATACATATAAACTAAATTGAAAATAATTTTCATATTCAGTGAACTGTGATGTCAGTTGTTTTGCACATTTCTTGCAACCAGGCATTAACAGTCACTCAGTTTCTATCCAGCATGATACAGTTAAATCAAGCATTTACATAAAATATTTGTATGTGTCATCTTAGATTAAGTTAAAAAATAAATGGGTGGAATTCCTGTGATTTTGGCTTACCCTTCGGTTATCTATTAGACCAGTCTATCAATTTCACTGTATAACTCAATGAAAGAGGTAATACTGAGAAAATGTAGAAATTGATGAAAAAATGTGTTCAAAAACTATTATTGGGTTAATATATAATGTAAGGTCACACTTCCTTCTACCATCAAACTAGGATAGAACTGAGTGAAGGATTAAAATATAGGTTTTTGTGTCTTTTTTCTTTTTCTCTTTTCTTTTTCTCTTTTCTTTTCTTTTTTCTTTTCTTTTCTTTTCTTTTCTTTTCTTTTCTTTTCTTTTCTTTCTTTTCTTTTCTTTTCTTTTCTTTTCTGTTTCTTTCTCTTTCTTTCTCTTCTCTTCTCTTCTTTCTCTTCTTTCTCTTCTCTTCTCTTCTCTTCTCTTCTCTTCTTTTTCTTCTTCTCTTCTCTTCCCTTTCCCTTTCCCTTCCCTTCCCTTTTCCCTTCTCTTCCCTTCTCTCTTCTTCTTCCTTTTTTTCCTTTCCTTTTCCTTTTCCTTTCCTTTTCCTTTCCTTTCCTTTCTTCTTTTCCTTTTCCTTTCCTTTCCTTTCCTTTTCCTTTCTCTTTCCTTCCTTCCTTTCCTTCTTTCCTTCCTTTCCTTCCCTTTCCCTTTCCTTCCCTTTCCTTCCCTTCCCTTCCCTTCCCTTCCCTTCCCTTCCCTTCCTTTCCTTCCCTTCCCTTCCCTTCCCTTCCCTTCCCTTCCCTTCCCTTCCCTTCCCTTCCCTTCCCTTCCCTTCCCTTCCCTTCCCTTCCCTTCCCTTCCCTTCCCTTCCCTTCCCTTCCCTTCCTTCTTCCCTTCCCTTCCCTTCCCTTCCCTTCCCTTCCCTCCCCTCCCCTCCCCTCCCCTCCCCTCCCCTCCCCTCCCCTCCCCTCCCCTCCCCTCCCCTTTCTCTTTCCTTCAGAAATGTTACACTTGGTTTTAACCCGTGTTCCTCCTTCCTCTCCAATTTATAATTTTTCTATTTTTATGCAGTAAATTCTAGTGTTACGAATTTCAGAGCAGTTTACTAAATGCTTTATTTACTTTTGACATCAAGTGCTGAGAATTTTTTATAAATTTGATTTAGGCAGCTGCATAAGCATATATGCATTTGTTTTGTGACATAGAAGCAGTTTAATACGGACAAAACATCCCAGTGAGTCTAGCTATGTTCCTTTATTCATAACATATCAAGCCTCAACCAGGATGTCATCCTTGTGCAAAGTATTTTGGAAATTATATGGGCAAAGATGAGGCCCTGAGCAACCTGATCTAGTGGGTAGCATTCCTGCCTATGGCAGGGGGGTTGAAACTAGATGATCTTTAAGGTCCCTTCCAACTTGAGACATTCTATGATTCTGTGTGAATGACAACCCCAGCTCAGAGAATTTTGTAATGCAAAAGTAAACCATATATATATATATATAAAAAAAAAAAAGTAGGAACAGGAAAAAAAATATGTTCTTTCCAACACTGTTTTTAGCTTAATAAAATTATAGCAGATAAGAATAATGTATATATTATACATGCTATCTACTGTAAAAGGGCACAATTAAATTAAGAGAAGTATTCAGACCTCATTTTTTGTTTGACTTTTCTGTATCTCCCATGATTTTTTAAAGAGTGATATCAGCAACTAAGTACAATGTCATCTAATATACTTTAATTACTTCAGCATTTCCATCTTATCTTGCAAAAAATGCAAGTCTGAACTTACCTAGCAATTAATCTTTGAAGTTCTTGATAACTCCTTGGACAGCTAATCATTGCAAAGTAATTTCTATGGGATTGGTACTGGACTTACAGGTCAGTATCAGGAGTGGAAATAACAAAGAATAAGACAGAGTCTGCAATGTGCCTTAAGAGAGCTTTGTTGACAATAATATATTATTTTTCTTTTCCAACAGCAATAATTTCACCAAGCAGTGCATCTAGTTTGAAATTCTACCTCTCGAATAGATGAGTAATTCCTAAAAGTCAAATGAAATTAGGATCTCTCTCTGTATTATTAGTAGATCAAGATAGACATTTTATCAATTTGCAATGAAATTCAAAGAAAACAAAACAAAACAAAAAAGATTTCTTTATTGTTTATTTATAAGTTCTCCACTCAGGTGACTGAAGACTAAAGACTATTTCCTCAGAAGTCCAGACAAGGAAAAGTATCAGGACAAACGTGCTTTCTCCCCCCATCTCTCAGTCCCCTCCCTCTCTCCCCCTTTCCCAATTTTTTTCTACTAGATTGCTCTGAAAAATACATAATATTTCCTAACTTATGTTTAGTTGTTCCACAACACAGGCCATTTTTAAGCCTCCCTGGCCAAACTTTAGCATATTCCCCATCACAACTGTATATGAATCAAAGTGGAGACTTCTTTGTTGAGTCCGTTTTCCCTTAGCACTGTCTTACAACTCCCAACTTCCTACAAAATATCAAGAGATAGTGCAGGTCTTGTTGATGCCCATGTGTGGTCTTCTCCCAGACTTATTGGGTGGCATGAAAGAGGAGTGCTACTGCGCTTGAAGAGTCCCTTCTGGTGCAACTCCACCAAGTGTAGTATATCACACGTACCCTTATGCAATATTATCATATCTGTGTCATTCCAGGGCCCTACTACCCAGGTGAAACTGGCTAGCAGACCACCAACCAGACGTTTCTGTTTCTGTTTGGCATATTGGAGCAAAAAACAGGAGACACATGGTACTCTACAGAAAAGATCTCAGTACTGGCAGAGGACCCCACAGTTCTCTGTTATGGAAACTGGTAAGGAGACTATGAGGAGAATAAGGACAGATGATCTGTTCTCCTGCCTAAGGATTATAAGATCTTAATTGCCCTAAGGATAGATACTACAACTTTCAGTTGTAAGTGTAGCAAATACAATTATCATACTAGAAACCACCTTTGAAATTCATACTAATGTCCCAGAAAACTGCTGTATTCATTAAATATACATATAAAGTGTATAAGATTTTCAGCGTTTCTCTTTTGTTTCACTGTGGGAATAGATGTATGCACATCTCTCACTTCTATAACAGTATACTCAATGTTACAAATTCTAAAAAACTAATTTACACAGATGGGGAATGGATAGTTCTTAGGAGTTCTATTTCCTAATTCTCTTTCAAAATATGGTATCAATAGCAACTTTTGGAATTAGCACTGAGCTATAGCAGGAGATAACCTACGCCTGCAGATAAATAAATAAATAAATAAATAAATAAATAAATAAAAATAAATAAGCCTGACAACAATAAAAAGTAAAAATCAAATAGGTTGACAGAATGACTGAGCATCAACACATTTATCTTTCTCATCCTTTCTGTATCAGGCCCACATACCACAGAGGAAAAACAGACATTGCTCTGAGACCTACAATTACACCATGGTAAAGAAAAGCTAGTAGTCTCTCACACAGGAGCAATTACTGTCACAAAATGCTTACATTTGTCCTTTCAGTTGAGAGAGAAAAATGAACAAACAAAAACCACAACAGTCTTAAAGGATAGTACTGACATTTTCCCAAGTATCAGTAGTCAGACAAAACATTGATCTGAACAATGAATATTTCAGAGAGAGAACACCTAGAAACAACAGGCAATGATGGAGGTGTCTGGATATATGAGAGAAAAAAAAAAAAAAAAAAAAAAGTAACCATTAATATCATAGTAGAGTTGCTCTGCTCAGAAAATGCTGAACTTTATCATTTGGTGAATGCTGAACATTACCATTACCATAACTTTTAAGTGACTATGGACTAAAGGAGAGAAATCTGATATAAGATAGTGCCTATCTGAGTCCGGAACAAAACACAATAGATAACTTTATTTCTCTTTCTCTAAAAAAAAAAAAAAAAAAAAAAAAAAAAAAAAAAAAAAAAAGAATAATACATTTACATTTTGAACACATTCTAGAATAAAATAAAATAAAATAAAAATATCAATATTTCTTTGCTTTATTTTTATGAAACCTTGCTTTCTTTCACTTTGCTAAATTCCTGTCTCCCACCTTAGACATTTTTGATATTTGTTTTTCCAAATTTAAATCCTGTCTGTAAGACACGTATCCTAAAACAACCCTCTCAATATTTTTTAGTATTTTCCCATATTCTTTACCATGCTCTTAAGCCCTCTGATTAGAGGGATATGTGTCTAATTCTGCAGGAAGATTTATGTTCTTAGATTAGGACTAGAAGATCATTTTAGTGATTAATTTAGGCTTGTTGTGGTTTAATCCTGTTAGGCAGCTAAGCACCACAAAGGCACTTGCTCACTACCCCACACTGGGAAGAGGGACGAGGGAGAGAATTTGAAAAGTGAAACTGAGAAAATGTACAGGTTGAGATAAAGACAGTTTAATAGGTAAAGCAAAAGCTGCGTGCACAAGAAAAGCAAAATAAGGAATTTATTTGTTACTTTCCATTGTCAGGCAGATGTTTAGCCTCTTACCAACTCCTTATATTGCGAATACTTTGCCGGTACATTCTTGACATGCCTAAATTCTCCTTATATCGTTGTTTAGAGTCATGTTTTTTACAGGGACAAAAAAAGCTCCAATACTTAAATCAGAGCTAATAGACTTTTTGTTCTAATACTATCACTTCTTGTGAATTGTGAGGAATGTGATGGTTGTGGATTGGAGATACACTTTACTTGAGTGAAGCTACAATATTTATTGACGTAAAGTAATGATTCAGCAAAACTTAACCTTAAATGAGATGGTAGTCTTATTAAAATTTGATGGCAAGGTACACTCAGTTATTTACTGCAGTAGAGGGCAGGGTCAAACATGTTTATTAAGACCCTATGTATTATGCACACAATTAACAATCAATGTAAAATATGACTTAGCAAATACGCAAAGCTTCAGCATGTTATTAGCCACTTACCAAGGATCTGCCATAGCAAGGAATCTCTCAACTTTGAAGAGTAACCTTAAGAAGTGTCCCAACTCAAGGGGAGATCCTGTCATGCTGCACACTACCATGCAGAAGAGTTCAGTGGGCGCTGGACTTTCCCTAATTTATGGGGTAAAATGAGTGACTTATAGTCATATTTGCATACCAGACATATTTGGTTAGTGAATGCTCAATTAACCTTTGGCTATTGTGTTGTTATGTGTCTCCCCAGAGTCCAACCTGAGCTGGATGCAGCCATTCTGAGCACCATTGATGATTATCGCTTGAGCAAGGTTATGGGTGAATAGTTGGGTTGAGGGGTGAGGGGGGGAGTAGTGATGGGGGGGCATACCATCAGAGTGGTCCAAAATTTTTCTGATAGTATTTCCACATAGCACATCCACTGTATTTTTATATTATTATTATCATTATCATTATCATTATTATCATTATCATTATTAATTATTAATTATTAATTATTATTATTTAGGAATAACTCTTACAGAAAATACAGTAATTGTCAACCATCATCATGTGGCTTTCATGTCCAATACTATCTACAGCCTAATGGAATCTGAGGCCTCTGGAGGATGCCTTCAGTAGAAAGGCCTTCATTCACAGATACATAGATGGAGCACCGTTCAGACTAGGGAATTTGTTTGAATTTAGACCATTCACTTGAGAGATAGGGAAATCTGAATTTTCATATTTTTTTTCTAGGAACGGCATATGAATTTTATCCAGGATCAATTTTTATAAACTGTGACATATTGTTTATGATAATTAGGCTTTAGTGTGCATAGACTTTGGAAAGAAGTATTCCAGATTTCAGATCCTTTTTTTTTTTTTTTTTTTTTTCCATGCAGATCAAAGAATAAATTAAACTTGCTGATTTGTCTATTCTGTTAAATGACAAACCACATTTGTAGAATCAAATGAATTCTGATAATACATGTTTAACTTTTCTAAGGTTAGAGCTCAGAATAGATACTTTGATTTGAAACCTATTTTCTGCTGTGCATGTGGGTGTCTCTACGTTTTCAGAAAATTAGTATGTTGTTAATGTTCAATAAGAATGGCCATGGTACTTAAACCATAAGTCTAGGGAACTGTAGCTCTATTAACCAAACTAAAAAAGCTATAATTACACTAGCAACCTTGGTTTGGGCATTAAAGATACAGAATTTGAACTATATTCTTTAATTTAAGGGGACTACAGAGTAAAAGACTTTATAATTTCATTTTGTAAACTTTAAAAGTGCTAGTAGCAGCATAAGCTACACTTAATGTTTTTATGTAACCTGTGTTTATTGAGAGCTGTATGACAGTTATGAGAACTGAGATGACTATATGTTGCTTGAAATCTTATATGTCAGTACTCTGATTCAGTACTGTGAAATGATGATGGATGGGAAAATAGTTTCTTGGGAATTCACCTAAATGGTTGTAGAATTTTCATAGAAAAAAATCATGTTGGAAGGGTCAGTGTGAGGTCTTTTGTCCAAACTCCTGCATAAAGCAGAGCCAACTCTGAGCTCAAGCCATAATGCTCAGGACTTTTTCCAGTTGTGTCTTGAAAATATCCAAGGGCGGAACCTGCTCAGCCTCTCTGGACAATGTGATACACTGCCTGACTGTCATTTAGTCTGAATCACTATTTCAGCTTAAGGCCTTTTTCCCTCATTCTTCCACTGTGAACTGCTGGGAAGAGCCTGGCTCCATCTTCATGGTAATCTCATCTGGCAGATTGCTGATAGGTGCTCTCTCTCATAAACCCAAATGTTGTTGGACATCTTTGCTCCTAGGACAGACTACTGACTCATGTTCAGCTCACTGTCCCTGGGCCCCCTCTCTAAAGCTGCTCCCTAGCCCCCGGTTACCAGCCTGTGTCACTGCCAGGGGGTCTTCTCTTCCCAGAGGCAAGACTCTGTATTTGTCCTCACTGAACTCCTTGTGGTCCCTGATGGCCTTTTCCTTCATAGCTCATTCTGGATGGCATCACTGCCCTCCATCATATTGATGTTGTTTGTTATTATCTGCAAATTTGAAAGCACACACTCATGTCACCTCCTCCAGGTCATAGATAAAACACATGAAACAGGACAGGTCCCTGTAGTATGTGTGTATGTTTGTGTGCCTTCAGCAGGGAACTTTTATCTCTGTCAGCTGGAGAGGAAGGGGTCTCAGCTGTCTGTGTCTATGTTTTATGTGAGTCCTGTGTGTGTGTGCTGTTGAAGGCAACCTTTCGCTACAGCATGCTGTTTGTTAATCATGTGTGGTTGTGTCAGTGTCCTGTCTCTGTCTCCGAGTGTCCATGTATCTCTGGGATACATGCTCAGCTTTGCTACTGGTTGAACCTGCAAAAGGGAAAGTAGTAGCCCAGCCTGGGAAGAGACTTAAGATCCCCAAGCACCAGGCTGGGCCCCAGAAGCCAGACAGGAGCAGTCTTGGGCTGGAATGGCTGGAAGAGGCAGATGTGCTCTTTACCTCACTTAACAGAATAACTTCAGTAATATATTGGTTTATATAATGGGTGGTTTATTTATCTAAATTTATATTTAGAAACTTGCCAGTTAAGAATACTTAAAGACTAGTTAAGAATACTAGTAAGAATACTTAACTACTAGTTAATTATAATTTTAAGCCAATATTTGTTAACATGGTCACAAAATTTTTTAATAAAAACCTAAATGGAACTTTGTTTTGGGTCTTTTTCTGGGGGTAACATCAACAATTTATCTCTGAAACAACTTTTTTTTTTTTTTTTTGTAAGTTTCAGCAGAAGCAGTGAACTTTAAAAAACAATACCCACAAAAAAAAAAAAAAAAAAGAAAAGGAGTACAATATACGCTGCTACTTACCTTTTTATGAGCAACTGGCTTTTTAAAGTATCTGCACATATTTTGGCATAATTTTTATGCAGTTCAGCACAATATGATTCAATTGGCAGTCTTTGCTCTATAGCGACAAACTTAGACTGAAACTTAATTACCACAAATCCCTAGAGTGTGTAGTCCTTTCAGGTCAAGGAAAAAACCCTTGGCATAATAAGCAAGAAACCTGAAAAAATTACCAGAAATTTAGTTTAAGTTCCATGTAGCTAAATAGGCAAGTGTTTTAAGCTGTTGTTGCATTTTTATCTCTCCTTTGCAAATTCTAAATGCATCAGATCATATAACTGTTTTAAATAAATATGTATTCCAATAAGATTATGAAATTGAAACACAGAATTCTGGGAAGAAAAAAAAAAATCTTTATTTATTACTAAAGGAATAAAAATGCAACTCCTAGTAGGTCTGTAGCATGTCTTGAAAATATGATGATCAAGGAGAAGAAAAAAGAAAAAAAAAAAGTAAAATTTTACAGTCACTAATAGTCTTATGACATAGTGTGGTGTTGTCACAAAAACTGCAAAAGCTACAGCAGCTCATGAAGATACACGTATTTCAGCTAATACCAGAAATACACAATGTAGGTATCTATATTTAAATTACATCATGAGGTTCTTTTCATAGTCAATGGTCACAAAGGCTCTTGGGTTGTGATTTGTATATTTTGTTTTGGATTTATTTGTGAAATGTGTTTTTCTACAGAAGAGCCAACTTCAATCCACTGCAAGTGACTAGATCAGACATAGATAACTGTTTTTGTCCTTTTATTGTTTCTTTTAAAGAAGATATTGCTGTGCATATATACAAATTAAAATATTAAAGATAGTAAAAAACATCTGGGCTTTCCAAAAACTCAGATGAGATTTTTACATCCAATACTCAGTTTGATTTACCTTATTTGAAAATTTGTTCTCTAAATCTACACAAAAGGTTCATCTTTCAACTATGAATAGCTGAACATTGCTGAAATAGCCCCCAAAATACTATATATTTATGTATTCATACATACATAGTTATTATTATGTGGCTCTATGAAAAAGCTGTAATTGGATGCAATCATAATGAAAATATCATTGTAAGAACAGTATCATGTGTTTGTATTGAATATATACTTTTTTATGTCCCTAATTTTTTGATCCACAAAAGAAGTAGTGATAATCTTAAGCTATAAATAGGCATTTTGTCTGCTTTATATATCCAGTAGAGCTCTTCAGTACACACAGGGCACACCTCCATTGCTGAAAAACAGTACAGAGCTGCTCAGTTGTTTTACTAAAAAATTGTGTAAGTAGGCAGTGGGCTCATCTAGACTGTAATTTTCCATCTCAGGCATTCTATTTCTAATGGATTTGTACTTCCCATTACTGTTGTCAACACTCAAAACTTTACATACAATGCATTTTGTTTCTCCACTTGCTGATACAGATACTGACTTCCAAGGACCTCTTTTCATACTCTCTGGGATAGTTTAGTTTAATCTCCTGATCACATCCTAGTCCATGACTATTCACATCCTTCTTGCTAATCAAGCAAGCTAATCTTCTCAGTAGATGTAATGTTACTCTCTTAATTAAAAATTCTGAAGATAAGCAGGGGAAGAGAATAAAGCAACTCTGTCACATAATTTCTTCACTGATGCTCTTTGTTTTGGTCTGACAAGCTGTGACTTCTGACGGATAAGCAACCAGAGTCCACGAGTAATCACTGCAAAGTATTAAATTAAATACAATTTGTGTCACTTCAAATCACAGACACCCTGGACCTTAAGAAATGCACATTTCTTCATGTCAGTCCTACATGTAATGTAGGAGGATGGGAGATCAGAAGGATTTCAAGCATGAGGACAGAAGTGTATATTGTAACAGTCTGTTAAACAGAAGGCAGATTTTTGGGCTATTGGCAAATTTTGGAATTCCACATACCACAACATCAAATACATTGATTTCTTTTAATGAACAAGCTTACTTCAGACTAACAACTAATAAAGACTAAGATTTCAACAAACTCTTCTGGGAACTGAAGAAAACACTGAAAGCCTAAAAACATTTAAGCATGTTTCTGGGTATTGTCCCCTGAAAGAATAAGATAAAGACTGAAATTATATCTTCCAATTATTGTTTGAACTGTGGTAATAGATAGTAACTCCCACCGAGATGGGTCTTCAAAGTGCTGAGACATAGCAGCAAACACATAATGAGAAAATCTGAGTTCCAAAGAGTTTTCAAACCAAATAGGGTGAGACAAAGGGAAAAACTGAAATGAAATCATCATCAAAACAAAAGTTTATACTAAACTTGTGAACAGAACAACAATCTCCTGATTACCGGGTTAATACCAGGCCAGTCAGTCTCACCCCTGTCCCTGGAAAGGTGTTGGAACAGCTTGTTCTGGATGCCATCTCCAAACAATTGGAAGAGAAGAATGTTATGAGGAGTAGTCAGCATGGATTCACCAAGGGGAAGTCGTGCTCGACCAGCCTCGTTGCCTTCTATGATGGCATCACCAGCTGGGTAGACGGGGGGAGAGCAGCGGATGTCATCTACCTTGATTTTAGCAAGGCTTTTGATACTGTCTCCCATGACATCCTGCTAGCAAAGCTGAGAAAGTGTGGGATAGATGAGTGGACAGTAAGGTGGGTTGAGAACTGGCTGACTGGCCGAGCTCAGAGGGTGGTGATCAGTGGCGCAGAGCCCAGCTGGAAACCTGTGACTAGCGGTGTTCCCCAGGGGTCGATGCTGGGTCCGGTCTTGTTCAACATCTTCATCAACGACCTCAATGAGGGAAGAGTGTACATCCTCAGCAAGTATGCCAATGATACAAAGCTGGGAGGAGTGGCCAACATGCCAGATGGCTGTGTTGCTATTCAGCGAGACCTGGACAGGCTGGAGAGCTGAGCAGGAAGAAACCAAATGAAGTTTAACAAGAGCAAGTGTAGAGTCCTGCACCTGAGAAGGAACAACTGCATGCATCAGTACAGGCTGGGGGATGACCTGCTGGAGAGGAGCTCTGCGGAGAAGGACCTGGGGGTCCTCGTGAACAACAGGTTGACCATGAGCCAGCAGTGTGCCCTGGTGGCCAAGAAGGCCAGTGGGATCCTGGTGTGCATTAAGAAGAGTGTGGCCAGCAGGTCAAGGGTGATCCTCCCCCTCTACTCTGCCCTGGTCAGGCCTCACCTGGAGTACTGTGTCCAGTTCTGGGCTTCCTAGTACAAAAAAGACAGGGATCTTCTGAAAAGAGTCCAGCAGAGGGCAGCAAAGATGACACAGGGCCTGGAGCATCTTCCCTATGAGAAAAGACTGAGAGACCTGGGTCTGTTCAGCCTTGAGAAAAGAAGACTGAGAGGGGATCTTATCGCTGTTCACAAATATCTTAAGTGTGGGAGACAGACGGATTTGACCAATCACTTTCCAGTGGTCTGTGGGGATAGGACAAGGGGCAATGGCCAAAAAATGGAGCACAGGAAATTTCGCACCAACATGTGAAAGAACTTTTTCATGGCGAGGGTGACAGAGCACTGGAACAGGCTGCCCAGGAAGGTTGTGGAGTCTCCTTCTCTGGAGATATTCAAGGCCCATCTGGACGCCTACCTGGGCAACCTGCTCTAGGGAACCTGCTTTGGCAGGGGGGTTGGACCCGATGATCTCCTGAGGTCCCTTCCAACCCCTACAATTCTGTGATTCTGTAATTCCTAGAGTATACTAACAATCTAGCTAAGCTAAGTCCACCAGAACAGTAGAAGAGAGGATTCAATAGATAGCAATATTTAGAAATAATCTGTAATGATTGCTAAATCATATTTCTTGGAAAGGAACAATAAATTAAAATGGAAATATACTGAGAAAAAAAAGTTATCAAAACATTAATCATCTGCACAAGTGACAATACTCCTCATCTTAAACCTCTTTTGAATAAACACTTTACCATTTTTCCTTACCTCCAACAAACTTTTCTCTACAGCTAGACCTGTTTTGGCAAAGGGGTAACATGATAACAGTGCAGTAAGTTCTTATCCGTGGAAAAGCTACTTTAGAAATAGGATTTTCTACTAATTCAGTGTTTACCAGGATTCAGTATTAGGTATTTTAAAGCCTGAATGCAGAGGGAACAGCTGCCTAGCAATTATAATCTCATCATTATCAAAATCAGAATTATTAGCTGTGTATATGTAAATATTTTTTTTTTTTTACATATTGTGTGGACAATCTGGTATTCTCCTTCTTTGTGTTAGCTGTGTGTCTTAGAAAACTTGCCAAGTGATGAAGTACTGGCATTTGCAAGAATGGTTGGATACCTGGCAAAGTGTGTTGTGGTTTTTTTTTTTTTTTTTTTTTTTTTTTTTTTTTTTTTTCAGCTTTAACTTGCAGCTGCTGCTTATACAATCATTCTGCTGTGTTTGTAGGTCTCTGATGTATGTAAAAGGCTGATTATAGTTTGGCACAGTTCCTGGCAGTTTAACCAGGGGGACATTTCCCTTAATCTTACCTGGCAATGAAGTTGCATGTGAGTCACACTATTTGAGTCTTAGCAACAGCGGTTTGTAATCAGTAATTCCAATTTTGGGATGTGGGAATACTAACTGACCACCAGCTGTCAGAGCAAATGGGCAAGACAAAGATATTAACTTTCCATCTTGACCCTCAAAAATAAAAGAGAACAGATACAGGTAAAATTTCCTCTCTTTTGGAAATACGAAAATAAGATACAATGACCTTTCTTGCTTGATCAAGAGAAGATTTCAATTTAGTTTATCTGAGGAAACATTTGGGAGGGATTAAATATAACCTTGTTAGGTCAAGAACCAATATGCAAAATTTACTGTTACATATGTATAAGACCTTTATTTATATTTTTAATACAGTGTTTTTATATGGAGATACTTACCTTCCTGAGAGAATATGCATATAATATGAATTTCCAAAATTATTTGCTCTAGTGTGTGAATCAAAAATACTACTTTTCTTTCAATTATCCAATTTCATGTTAATCAATTAATCATTTCAGAACATTAAATATATGTATAGATGATACCACTTTTATGCATGCCTATTTGTACAGATATCACTTTTATGCATGCCTATTTGCACACCTAAACTTTTATGTGTTTTTTTTTTCTTCTGAAACCATCTCAAGTTATTTTCTGAATGAATCATTTTGACTTATAACAAGTGTCACCTTATATTGTTACACTGCTTCATAGGATTTTCAGTTCAAGTTTTCACTCATTCTCTTAGGATAGATCTTCTGCACAAGGTCCCAAATGACTTTCCTGTGATACACCAAAAAATGTATGTCTTCCACCATACAGTAAGCAAAACAACTGCCTTTTGGATATATAGTCCTAACAGAGAAATTCAACTCACTAAGTGACAATGGATGTTTGAGCTTCTTTTATTAGAAGAAAATGTAAAAAAAAAATGTTTCTCATCATTAAGTGTCTGAAAACAATCAGTAAATTAAATACATTAAAATAGTTTGATTTTTATCCAAACATAACATTTTATGGTCCTAATGGATAATTGCAAAGGGTCTGATAATAAAATTTTGCACAGGTTGAACTAAACTTTTTCAATGAAAAAAAAAAAAAGTTGTTTTAAATAAGAAAAAAAGCATTAAAAATGCCTTTTCTGCTTTAATAATTTCCAAACAACTTACTGACCTGTTTAGTGGCAAATTCAGCTCTTTTTCCAAGTATCCACAAAGCTTTTTTGTACTGATCCCTTTTGTAATTTTTTTTACAGTTCTTTCTCTGAGTCAAGTAATGAATTCCCTGACTGTAGCACTCCCTTTTCTTCCACGATAGTTATAGTACTTTCTTTATTTTGCTCTGTCTTATTTAGAAGATACCAAATCCCACAATAACATCTACTCTTTTCACTGTTGTTTTGAGTTGAGCCATAATTTGATGATAATAGTAACTTTAAAAAAAAAAAAAAGATAACATTAAAAATGCTAACTACAGTTTGCTTGGCCTACTGTATCAAAGAGACTACTCAGAGAAGAAACTGGATGGCTAGTTCCATTGCAAATCTAAACTCTGAGTGCATAAGAAAAATGCATATTATTGGAGGTGAAAACAGCAATTGTTCCAAAACCTAAGATCAGAAAATTCTGAATGGGGAATATAATTGGATTAATGGCAATAATTAAAGTTAGCTTGGATTTATGTCTTGATAAAAACAAAAGCAAACAAACAAGCAGCCAAAGTCTTCCTATATCTTTCAACAATTTTTATTATAACACTGAGAATTTAATAGTTAAAAAATATAGTTTTTAGACTTGGTGAGCTTTTCAGTAGAGAATGGAGAAGCAGCACCAGGAGAACTGCTAATCTGTCCATTATGCAGTTACTGGTGATGTTTTCTTCTTGCTAATGTGGTTGATGTTGTCTTAATCGTTAATTTGCAGAACTGTATTACAGAAGCCTCAGGGTCCAGCTAACATATAGCATGATCTTTAATTTAACATGGAGATTGCCCAACTGAGAGGTAATGCAGCAAACATTTATAAAAAATATTCCTACTCAAATTTCTGTGAAATATGCATGAGTTTGGGTCTCAGCCAGCCATATAGAATTGTAGACTAATTTCCCTAGAGTTAAGTTTTTAGGAACAACCATTTTAATTATTGTTATGCACTCAGAAAATAATTACTAGTTTTGGATCTTGGTTTTGATTCCCTTTCACCTTAAGTCGGTTCTTGAGATACTGGTTGTCCAGTATATAGGATGTAAGATGATGATGGAGGGAACACATTAAGAAACAGGAAGTAGAGGAAGAGAAACTCATAAAGAAGAGTTAGATAATTCCTGATTGAACTACTTAAACAAATACTGTCAAGTTATTTATTATTTATTATAAAAAAAATGTTATTTCATTTTAAGCGAATGCTTTCATTTATTCACCAGCTTTCTTGAGTGATTCAGCATTCTGAAAGCCAAACCATATTTAGTTACCTAAATGTAGATTTGTATGCAGGCTTTTGGAGACAGCCTACAAAAATAGATCTTGTAAGAACTGTCATCTCTATTTCTGGTCCCTGCAATTAACATTCTTTTTAACACCATACTTTTTACATTTCTATTCCACAACTTGTACATAACTGGTGCTATCTTTAGGGAACAGACTGAAGTGCCTAAATGAGATCACAGATCCTTATCAAATTGGGAGAAAAAGAACCTTTCTTTTTCCCCCGTCAGTAATAGATGCCTTTAATAGAGTAAATGAAAGATGAAGAACCAAATGGCAGATCACCTAACTAGCTTTGTTCTTCCTTTTCTTCCTAAACCAAATAATATATTCACTATGTGTTGTTGTCAATAGCTGAGAATCTTGCATACTATTCTAAGTTAACAAGCCTGTATTATTAATGTATGGACATCTTTCTTCTAATGATATTAATGTGATAAGATAAGGAACATTTTAATAACTGGGGAAAAAAAAGACAGAAGAATAAATAAATAAATAAATAAGTAAGTAAATAAATTTGAGGATTCTATTTTCAAATGTGACTTGATTTCACATGGAACTGTGACTACTCAGTGCCTGTGCAAAACTGATGGCAAATCTTTACTTTTATTAGTGATTCAAGCACATGAGACTCAGGGTGACAAGTTAGAAAGCAGAAAAAAATAATCCTGTAAATAATACCAAGAGTCACCAAAATAACACAGAAGTTACTTCTTTTCCTGTCTTTGGAATGCTCTGTTCTATATCTTTGAACTATTTCTTCTTGTCAATATCACAATACAAAAGCTGAGAAAGATTAACATTCCTTTTTTGTTGCTGTTGTTTCCTTCTCATCTGAACACTGAAAATCTTTCAGCTGCCAGAGCTAGAACTTGTTCAGTCACTTACATTTACTTAAACAAGACATTAATTTCACTGAAATCAATGATATCATGAGAACAGTTTTGCCTATCATTAACGCTATAAAATCTGCTCTTTATGCAAGCAGAAGTGACATGGACACATAAGGAAAAAAAGTGTCCTAAGTGGGACAAATCAATATATATATCCAATATTTAATATAGGATCGTCATTAAATGTATATAGGGATAAAACAAATGACAGAGGAATATATAATCAAATATATATATTTTTTTCTTTAAACATTATTTCATAGTTACTGGATAAATTTAATCCCTATTTCTTCATTCTAAATTTTCTTTTTTAAAAAAAAAAATTCTACTGATTAAATTCTTAAAAATCATTCTTGTGCTGGAAAAATATCATATAAAATTCTTTACTTCCCAGTGGATGTCTGCACAAGGGACAGCAAAAGAAAAAAATCACCATTCCTCACTATAATTTTGGGTTCCACTTTTTTTTTTTTTTTTTCAAAATATGAATAAATTATTAGACAATTCAGCTTTGTATAAGAAAGTAGCAAAGCTTCTTCAGCCCAGAATCTGCTTCCAGCCCAGAATCTGCTCCGGTAGGGGTTCTCCACGAGGCTTCCTCCTTCAGGTCAGATCCACCTGCTCCACCCAGGGCTCCTCCACAGGCCGCAGGGGAACTTCTGCTATGGCACCTGGAGCACCTCCTCCCCCTCCTTCTTCACTGACCTTGGTGTCTGCAGGGCTATTTCTCACTCCTCACTCTCCCAGCTGCTGTTGTGCAGCATTTTTCCCTTTCTTAAATGTGCTCTCACAGAGGTGCAAACAATGTTACTTATTGTCTCCGCTCTGGGCAGCAGTGGATTCCTTTGGAACCCGCTGAAACTGGCCCCTATCTATCATGGGGCAGCTTCTAGATTCTTCTCACAGAGGCCACTCTTGCAGCTCCCCGCTTCCCAAAACCTTGCTGCATAAACCCAACACACCCTGATACATAAAGGCATGATATATCCTGTTCTATTAGTCATGTAAATTTGAAGATTCAAGTTTCACCCCATGACAACGTCCTTATTTGAAGTGATAGAATTTTTTAGTAGGTGACCTAAATTTTTTCAGATTAAGCAGTTGGATTCTTAACTGTGTACAACTGCAGCATAAAAATATTGTTGATTTTTAAACAGTTATCAACAACCTTCTTAATGCTCATCATGTTGATTTTACATTGAAAAGGAGATCCTCTGAATTAGATGGATACTGAATATTCCAGAGATTTATAATTCCACTATGTTAATTCAGTGTAGTCATGCCTTCTTGTATCACCACTGAGCATGGAACAATGCATGGCACTGCCATGGTTCTACAGCAGTGAGTTTATTATCACAGTACAAAATTATCTTGCCAGGTATGAAGTGTTAAATAGGTATGAAAGTACTTATGCAAAATTATTCCAGAGAGTAAGTCCTCACTCAGACATACATTCACATTATCTTGCATTCAGGTCATCCTCTTGGGCTTGCTCTAGGAAATCCAATGAGTCTAAGTGACCTTTTTTGTTTTTAAATTTTATTTTACTTTTAGTTCTTGATGATGCTGTTTTCCTTTGTGAAGAAGATACATGCATCCTCTCTCCCCAGTTCCTCCTAACATTTAAGAATGTGTTTTCCTGGCTGGGTAACTGCTAGTTTCAGATCTTTGTCTGACATGGCTTGTTACCAGGGTTCAGATATTCTCTGTATGTTTACATCATACTGGTCAAGAGTGTAACATTGCTATAGATCCTTAACTTATACACTGGAAGCAAGTCTGTGAACTTTAAGACAGATCATGTCTAGATCATCTGCAATGTTTACCTGTTTATTCCTTCACTCGTTCTGCTTTAAACCATTTTAATGAGCTCAGTCTAAGCAAATTTTGCTGTAGAAATAGCTAGCCTTAATGTATACCGATGCAATCTCATTTGTGCCATTTGATCTCTATTGATCCCTAGGACTGATCCATGGCCATCTGTTATTTAGCAATCTAGATGCAGTCAGCAGGGAAAACATACTCAGTTCTCTATGCAATACTTACTTTGATTCCAAATAAACCCTAGAAGAGATGTGAGGCTGGAGGAAGAAGGAGTAGTCTCTGTGCAGGGAACCATGTTGTAAAATCACAAAATGATTTTGTATAGACTGGAAAAATGCTCAAGGCCTGGACTGTTGGTCTTTGGCAGACATACAGCAATGCAAATCACATGTATTGACATTCTTGGGCAGCGAGGATATCCTAATCCTAATAAGGTGTTGAATTACATCTTAAATTGGAGTGCAGATATATGTCTTACAAAAATGAATTATATACAGCAACACAGGGACTACTGTTTGCCTGAGGCCATATCATCTGTACTCAAGAGGAAAATGAAATCTAGATCATTGTAGGAGAAAATAATCAAATACAAATATATATATACACACTTTTTTACATGGCCCTGCTTGGCTCCTTTCCCGTCTTGCTGCAGCTGCCTTCTGGCACATGCTTCTTTTGTCAGGCCATTGATGCCTCCTTAAATATCCTCTCCTCCCATCTAATTCTCTCAAACTTATCAGACTTAAGCCAAATGTTGGTGATGTTGACAAAGAAGTATTTGACATAAAGCAGATCAGATTTAACTCAATCAGATTTGCTTCCATTTCTGTTCCAACAGTAAAACTTAGTGCCTATTACCCTTCTCAACAAACCTTGGTCTCTATTATCTTCTCTCTACTTACATCTTATTCATATCCTTCCAAGGAGGACTTAAAAATGTGGAACAGTCTTGACTTTACACAAAAGAGCTTATAAAATTGTGCTTCTGATCAGTGCAGTGAAACATCTGTCCCCGGATAGTTCTCGGAAATAGCAATATTTTGCACTGACCCTGCAAAAGATGCAGCCTTGCAATTATTATTATTACTATTATTATTTTTTCACAGCACAAGGTCACTGACCACTCTGGGACATGCTCATCAACAGATCTGAGGCTGGAAGAAGAGGTGTTTTTTGATGACCTGTAATGGTAAGGATCAGCATCTCTGGATGCAGCTGAGGACTGCCTCAAAAGGCTCTTCTAAAGGAGACTGAGCCCTCCTGCCCTCCAGCTAGAACTCTGCTATATCCCAGGAAGTTAACAAGCATGACTTTACATTAGCAACAAGAAGCCTTCTTTCTCAGACCTTGAGCCAGTGATTGCTGGTGAGAGAGAGCAGCAGAAACAATCTCATTAAAGAAAAATGAACTAATGATTACAGTCTTTGAATAAAATGTAAAAAAAAAAAAAAAAAAAAAAAAAAGACATTTTCTCTCTAGTAAAGGTGGAACAAAAATATTTTTTCCCGTGAGTTTAAAGCATATGTTCAAAAATAAATAAATAAATAAATAAATAAAGATTAGATAAGTACATGTCTTAGGAGGAAACTTAGCAAGGTATATATAATTATGGAATGGATAGAGCAAGGCAAGAGGGGACCTCCAGGATCCTAAGAGGCTCAACAGAGATGTTTTTGAGCTTTGGTCTGCATTATTAATAGGCCAGAGTTGTGTGGAGAATATGTGTAGTGAGCTGGAGCAGAGTCCAGCATTGAGAGGCATGTATTCATAGGCTAGTATTTCAAAAGTAACAAATAGCTATTTTTCTATTTTAACAGCATGAGGTAATTAGGAATTTTGTATAATTAGCTTACAATTGATTTTTTGTATTTTAGAACTCTTCCAGTTCATGTTTTCTTACAGACAAAATCTTATTATGGGCAAAAGGGAACAAACCAAAACTGTGGATCCAGAAATTTATTTTTGCCTTATTAAAGTCTTAAATTATTACAGGAAAACCTCACTGATAATACCCTTGAAAGACTTATACAAGAAAAGTAACTAACACCAATGCCTCTTCCCTGGTGTTACAGATCTCTGCCAGTGCCTCTGGATTCCCAAAGCACCCGTTCCTCTCAGTGCAGGGTAGTAGCCATCGCAGTGCATGTTGGTGCTCTGCAGTCCCTGCTAGAAGGAGCAGGGTGCCTGTGGTTGATGCAGTCCTCTTGGCCCCAGGACCCCTCCTGGGGTCTCCAGCTGTGTTTGTCTCCTGTCTTGGAGACAGGGGGCCCCACAGCGGAGTGCAGCAGGTACCCTCCCCACCCTGTGACACAAAGGTCTGTTGTTTCTTGTGCCCTCTGCGGGGTCTGTCAGGCCATTTTCCCCCAGCCAGCCAGTAGCATTTCATGAGCCAGTAGCAGCTCCGTTGGAGCAGGCAACAATCAAGTGAGCATAGGGCAAGGGAAGATGAGACTGGCTCCAACCTCCAAGACCCACCCCAGCCTCTGTAACCCTAACACTGTCCCATTTAGACAATTTATTATTATTATTATTATTATTATTATTATTATTATTATTATTATTATTATTATTATTATTTTGGCTGGGCTACCAGCCAATTGAATGAGCTGCAGCATGCTGTCATTGCTAATGGTCATGTCTCTGTGTGAGCTCCCCACTCTCAGTTTTCCGCGGTCTTTTCATGTCTGCTGTCAGAGACACTATACAGGATCTTGAAGGCAAGCATGATCATCACAGGGGAATCTGGTAATTCTCTGTATTTGAAAAGTAAACCGTCCTGCTCAGTCTTGGGTAGGCAAATATATCTTATCTATCCATTCCCAGCTGCACAGACAGCTAACAAAAAAGCCCTTACAATAGCCAGGGTTGTCAATGGCTCATGGGAAAGACACCATGAGTCAGCTAAGTGACTCAGCAGGTTTAGTACGAGTGGTTGTACTGCCGTGCTTGCAGGTGAGACTTGCAGAAAATACAAGCATTTTGCCAGTTCCTTGACTCTGATGTTCATAAAGATACCAAAGTATTTATAATAATCTCCAATCCTATGTAAAAAAAAATAAAAATACTCCTATTGCTGTAATACTGTTTTATAAACAGAAAAAATGAAGTAAAAGAAAATCAAAAATAACAACCAAACCCAGAAGATTTGAGAAAGAAAATGTCAGAGAATGAATGTGTTTTCCTTAACACCTGGAGAAGAGACATATAACCTCATAAGTGTCCTAATCTAATTGGCAATGGAACAGTAGACACTGTGGGTGTTAACCTATAAAATGCTGCACTAATTGTCCCTTAATATTCAAAGTTCTTCTGTTTCATGTGCTCCTCATCAAGAAAGGCTTTGTTCAACATGCATTTTCATAAACACTGACTGTTATTCTCTGTTTTAAGTCTCTATCAGTGCTGAACTTTTCCAGTTTTAAGCAAAGCCTGTAACACTGACCATCACACTGTACTCAAGGAACCAGACACTGAAGAGAATCATAGAATCATAGAATGATTAGGTTTGGAAGGGACTTTCAAGATCATCTAGTGCTCTGCCATTTGCAAGGGTACCTTCCACTAGACGTGGTTGTCCAAAGCCCCATCCAACCTGGCCTTCAACACTTCCAGTTATGGAGCATATACAGCTTCTCGTGGCAGTCTATTCCAGTGCCTCACCACCCTCTGAGTAAAGTGATGGTGCCTCACCACCCTCCTAACATCTAATCTATATCTCTTTTAGTTTAAAGCCACTGACCATTGTCCTATCATTGCACTCCCTGATAAAGAGTCCCTCCACATCTTTCCTGTAGGCCCCTTTCAAGTACTGGAAGGCTGCTATAAGGTCTTCCTGGATCTTTCTCTTCTCCCAGTGTAGGCTAAAAAAAATCCAAGCCTGTCTTCATAGGAGAGGTGCTCCAGCCCTTTTGTGGGGCTCCATCTTTGTGGCCCTCCTATGGACCTGCTCTGGGTCCAGAATGGGAATGAGAATCTCCCCATCATGAAAAGGAATAGCAAGCTATGTAATAGGACATACTGTATACTGTTTGAGCTTGTCCTCAGTCGTGCTATAGGGAAAACTCAAGGTAAGAAGTAGCAGGTGTCCCACACCAAGCTTCTAGCTGAAGTCCTTGCTGCCATGCAGGCAGCCTCATTCATACATCACTCACCCCAGAATTCACTCACTTCTGGTTATGTGGTCTGCTGTGACTGGCTGGCAAGACCAGCCTCTCCTCCCAGTTTACCCCAGAAGGATGGCAGAGCCCCTCTCACTTCCTAGGGAGGATGCACTATGTTGTTTCAGCCACTATTCTGTGGCAGGGAGCCTTTTATTTATTTATTTATTTATTTATTTATTTATTTTGACAAAGTCATGCCCCATGAGTTACTGCCTGGTAGGAGCAGATGCCCCTACCAGTGTAGGGTGTAGGGACAGAAGCATGTCAGAAAGGAAGTGTCCTCTCACTACCTACAGGGATGTTGCCACTTCTGACAGTATCCATCCTCATGTGTTTTCATTTTGCTCTGTGACTGATGGCCATTTTTGACGCTGTCATATTCAGATATTCTTAGATCTCCCTCTGACTGGATGCTGTCTTCCTTTGGAATTAGAAGTGCTCAGATACAAAAATCTATACATTTATGTACAAGATACATGGAAACGTATATATAAAGATGTGTTCAAATGTGTATATATATATTGCTTATAGAAAAACTATTTTATGTATTTGTACGTATGTACACATTTATAATATAGAAATTAAATGTATATATCTGTAAAAGCATAGATATAAAATAGACAAAGCATTATTTAATGAGAGCTAAATGGAGTGAATAATTACAGTTTAAATGTGAATAAAAAATAATTAAACAAAAGTAAATGGCAGGTTTGGGTTTCACCACTTTACAAGCCTGGAGAACAGTCCCTAAAATTCCAGGTATGGGACAGAATTTCAAGAGCATTGAAGGGGACCCAACAGATACTGGTGGTGGTTGGGGGTGTGGGGGATGCAGGCAGGCACAGACAAGTTGGAGCACACCACAGGGCTGTGGCTGCCTCCTAGGAAGCCCACCAAGGGGCCCATGTCACAAAGCTAGTCACATGCAGAGACCAGTCCTGTGAGCTGCACCAAGAGAACCCAGCATCTGGGCCCACACCAACAGGATGACTGTCCAGTATTACTGGGGAAAACTTAGGGATTTGCACAGAACTACAAGACACATATTATGCTGTCTGTGAAAACGGAAAACTAGACTGAAATGCTAACTTCTGAAGAACACGTGCATTGGGACAATAATGAAAAAACCCTATGACCCAAAAAAGAGTGCATGAACGATAACTGGCCAATGGGCACATGAACAACAAACTGAAATTCAAAGTGTCACACAGAGAGAGTGGGATGTTTTGGGAGAGCTCCTTTTGACTATGACTGTGGGGGTCTTACATCTACCTATTAGACCATTGTGTGCAGGCTGGTGCTGTATCTGGTATCCTTAGGTCAGTGACATTAGAAAGTATTTCAAAAAGCTCCAGCTGACTGACTGAGGAGGGAGAAATGTTCCGTGACTTGTTTGTGTTCCTGTCCATGTCTACAGCAGCCAAAGTGTGGAGAATGGGCAGAGAACTGACAGTGATGTTCAAGCAAAAAAAGGAGTGAGCCATAAAATGGTTGACTGGTAGCCAACTTCCCTCATACCCTGTTTTAAAAAAAAAAAAAAAGTTTGTATTAGTGTGGTGGTTTTACCGTGCTAGGCAGCTGAACACCACAACTGCTCTCTCACTCCCCCTCCTCAGATGAGGAGGGGAAGAAGTAAAGGAAAGAACAACTCACGGGTTGAGATAAGGATGATTTAATTAAAGGAAAAAAAAAAGAAATAATTATTAAGGAAAGATTATTATTAATTAAACAATTTAACTAAACAATTTAACTAAACAATTAACAATTTAGCTAAAGGGGGGAAAAAAGGGAAAGGGGAAAAGGGAGGGGGAAAGGGAGAACTAAACAAAACAAGTAAAGGCTACGTGGAAGTGCAGAGGAAAGAAATTACTCTCTACATCCCACAAATGAGCAAAGCTTGACCACGTCCTTGAAGCAGGGCCTCAATGCACGTAGCCGTTGTTCGGGAGGAGGACAGAAGTTTTCACAATGAGAACCCACCCCTCCCCTCTTCCTCCTTTTTCCACCTTTTATTGCTGAGTGTGACATCATATGGTATGGAATATCCCTTTGGTTGGTTTAGGTCAGCTGCCCTGGTGATGTTTCTTTTCTCACATTTTTGCCCACCCCCTAGGAGGGTTAGAGAGATTCCTGATGCTGTGCCAGCACTGCTCAGCAGCAGACACAACACTGGTGTGATACCATTGCTGTTTTAGCTACAAGTGCAGAGCACAGCACTGTATGGGCTGCTGCAGGGAAAGTTAACATCCCAGCCAGACCCAGTACAATTAGAGTTGTTATTCTTGTTATTATTGTTGTTATTATTATTATTATTATTATTATAGAGTTAAATTGATTCTAGTTTCCAATTGATTTTTTTTTTTTTTCATACATGTGTGTAGTAGCAGCATATCAGTAGACATGTCTGTGACTGCTTCTTTTAAAGAGATTTACTATGGTCCTGAGGAGGTGGGAAACTTGGGGGATATAAAGCCCTTTTTTGAAGCAGCTAAAAGGTGAATCGACAATCTGAACAGAAGCTAAATGGCAGTTTGGCTTGCAATCCAGGATGTTTACAGTTTCCACAAGGCTGAAAAAAAAAATCACTTTAAAAGAAACAACATCATGATTGCAGTGGTGAATGGGTAATGACAGGCAAACTTTGTGGATTTGCAATAGTTTTCCAACACAATGATGGTTAAGTGCATGTTAACAGTGGTAGACATAATCAAGCATATCTTGTATATTGTTCTAAAAGGCAAAACGTTCTGAAATATCTGTGGCTTTTAAAACATTTCCATTGGATCCAGGCTATTAAAGTAGTAAGAATTTTATTTCAGCTTAGAAAAAGGAAGAGCTGAGCAGGTGCCTACAAATTGCTAAAATGCAAATGTTACCAATAGTGATTAGACAAAATTTTCTGCACAAAGAGTAACTGAGCTGAGAAACTGAAGGGCAAATACTTTGGAAACCATTCATAAGTATCTCTCTGGCACACAAGAGCATATAGTTGAGTGAGAAGAAGAGGTAAAGATTCTATTGTGTCCTTTGTCCCAATTGGACATAACTTCTGCTTCCATGTGATATATAGTATTAGTGTGTCTAATTCTTACATCAGTCCTTAAATCTCTGGTTGATTGAGAATGTATCTCTGATAAGGATTTCCAATCTGTATTTTAACTATTTCATGCTAATTTTCCACATTTTCATTAAATTAATATAATAGCTATTCACCAAAAATATTTTAAAACATGTACCTTAGTTTCAGTTTGGTTTTGTTTCTAACCTGCTTCCAGCCATTCAGTTAAACATTTGTCTGCTAGGTTAAGAAGCCTTTTAGCATCAGAAATCACTTATGCTTGAAGATACAATGAATCACAGGAACAAATACCCCAGGGATATGCTGCAGCCCCCATCACTAGAGGTTTTCAAGATACAATTGGGCTAGGTGCTAGATAATCCCATCTAGGTATCCTTTTTCATGAAAGATTGGACCTGATAATCTTTCAAGGTATCTTCCAGGCTGGCCTGCTCCATGATTCTGTGAATCTGTAATAAAATTCTTTCAATCAAGCATATGTTAAAAAATCAAGGAAAATGAAACTTCTACCAAGGAAACTTTAAGAGAAGAAATATATTTATAAGCAGACAGAGAATTAGAGACATTAACAGATAAGAACGGGATTCTTTGCATAAACAAAACCAGACACAAACATTAAGATGACATATTAGAAGAAATATAATGCTTATTGTATTTTAATGTCAGCATATTGATGAATATATGCCTACTCTGGGTTCAGTTCTAGTCAATCTTTTCTAAAAATAAATAAATAAATAAATAAATAATAAAGCAGTTATGGAATAGTTTCTCTGGAGATAAGCACATGTGTGTGTCAGAAAATATTTACATGTTTAAGGTTGAAAATCTCCAAAAATGGAAATTCCACTGCCTCTCTGGACTGCCTGTTTCAGTGCCAGAGTACCTAGACTCTAATCTGAATTTCCAAAGACACAACATCTGTCTGTTCCCGTGTTGTATCATCTACACTAATGAGAGGAGTTTGGTTCTGTCATCTTAGTAACTGCTCTTTAATGAACGTTTTTAGACCACCTCTTCACTTCTTTGAAGATAAAGAAACCTGAATCCTCACTCTTTTTGTAGGACATGATTTTCTAGGCTTCTGACCATCTTAGTACACCTTCTGCTGGACCCCTCCAGTTTCTCCATGTCTCTTTTGATTCTTCTACAGAAGTCACAAAACATGCAAGCACTTCTGAGGTAGACTTTAACAGAATCTTGTTTCTTCTGCACAAGCTTCAGTCCTCAAACAGAACAGTGCCACTCTGAACCATTTGAACTGCAGATATAAAATACTAGAAGTCATAAACAGGTTTAGAATTGTGCTGAAAACAAACAAACAAGCAAACAAACTAACTAAAGAGAGATGTTAAATGCAAAGAATCTAAAAATATTATTAATATTTTAATTTTCACATTCCCGATTGAGTCCATCTCGGGAGGCAAGATACCATCTGTCTGTCTAAAAGCAAGCCCTGCTGGCTGATCCATCAAGTGGAATAGCTGTTGAGTTGTTTGCCCTTTTTTGGCTATAAGTAAAATGACACGAAAGCAGTCAGCAATAATTTGGAAGAGAAACAAAACAATTCAGTTGGTATAATCTTATTAATATGAGGAGAAAAAAAAATTAAATTTGAATTCTGAGGAAATGTTACACAGAAACAGAGATTAAAACCTTGAATCATAAGTATTTTCCCAGTTAAAAAATAATAATAACTCAAAGTTATTTCAATATTTTGAGAATAGCTTCATGTCCTTGTTTTGACTGAGGTTATTTTCTTCAGAGTTGCTGGTATTGCTGTCTCAAAACTGGGTTCTCTACGTAGCATGCAAGGAGCTGTTTGACACACAGAGTCGAGATATTTGTTTATTTCATTATCTGTGCAGAGATGGGTGGTAGGTGGTAGCTCAACAAAGCTAGTACACCTTTTGATGCTGCAAATACATCTTTATGCAAATAAATTATACACGAACTTATTACAACGTGTGGTTAAACGAGCATGACAGCTTCTAACTGGCTATTTCCTTGTATCACTTCTATTTAAAGGAACTGTGACACTTTAATTCACTACACGTGCTCCACAAGGAATAGTCTTAAAGTAAGGGAGGGGCTATTTCTGACCAAGATGTGTGGTTTTCAGATATTGATAAGGATAGTTCACCCAAAGTTCGAGGAACAAGGTCTTTTGCTCTCTCAGCTATTCCTTATCCCCTTGTTGTTGACAAGTGTTGGTTTATGTGTTTAGCCAGAACTCCTCTTCCTTAGTCTTCATTTCTGAGCTCATCATGGAATCCTCCCCTTTATCCCCTTCCTTGAGACACAGTGTCCTTGGTTGCATAATTTAGGGCCTAATTTTCTATGAGTAACCTTTGATCATTCCTCACACCTCCTTCTCTGAAATTACACCAGCTCTTACTTCTACAGTATGTTGCCGTGTTTTGCATTTGGGAGAAAAATAATGTTGATAGCACAGTCATGTTTTAGTTGTTGCTGAACAGTGCAGTCAAGGACTTTACAGCTTCTCATGCTGCCCTACAACTGAAGAGGTGCCAGTGAAGGCGTACAAGAAGCTGGGAGGGGAGACATTCAAGACAGTTAACCCAGACTGGCCGAAGCAATATTCCATATCACATGGCATCCTGCTGAATTATAAAAACTGGGAGGGTTGTCTCTGTGTGTGTGTGTGTGTGTGTGGTGGCACTGCTTGGGGTGGGCTGGGCATCAGTTGGTGGGTGGTTGCTCCATTTTCCAGTGGACTGTTCTCCAGACAGAGTAGATGGGAAGATATAACTTCTGATCTTAATGAAGAGATGTCAGATTCACATTTACAAGACTTGAGTAACAAATTTTAACACAATGACCAGGATTAGAGGGGTCCTGCCGCCAGCCAGGTGGAGGAAAGGAACAGACAGGTTTATAGGACGGTATGAAATAGATGGCCTGGCACATCAGACCCACAGGAGTATAACGCTCTATTGGACACCAGTGCACAGTGTACCTTAAACCATCAAGCTATGGAGGGGCAGAACCGATCTGTATTTCTGAAGTAACAGGGTGTATTGGGTTTACATCACAAGATTTTGGTAGCAGGGGGCTGCAGGGGTTTCCTTTGTCAGAAGAGTCCAGAAGCTGCCCCATGTTATGTAAGGGCCAGTTTCAGCTGGCTCCAAAGGAACCTGCTGCTGCCCAGAACCAAGACAATAAGTAACATTGTTTGTGCCACTGTGAGAGCAGATTTAAGGAAAGGTAAATCAATCAATCAATCAATAAACTGCTGCACCACAGCAGCAGGGAGAGCAAGGAATGAGAAACAGCCCTGCAGACCCCAATACCCAATATAATACCCCAATAATTAAGATTATCATCAACATTTTAGCATTCTCTCTTCTCATTTAGCTATTGTCACATATACCATCATTATTCTCTGCTTATTTATTTATTTATTTGCTTGCTTGTTTGTTTTTAACATGGGTTCACTTCATTCCTTTTTTTTTCTTTTTTTTTTTTTTTTTGTATTTTCAAAAATCAAGGAAACGTAGATCTGTAAATTGCAGATAAGATGAGATACTTATCTTAAGGAAAGAAATTTGTACTGTAAAATTCTCCTTGCTTATCTTGGGAAAATATAATAATTTGTACATGTCCTGGTTTTGGCTACGATAGAGTCAATTTTCCTCCTAGTAGGTGGCATGGTGTTGTGTTCTGGATTTAGGACGAGAATAATGTTGATATCACACTGATGTTTTAATTGTTGCAGAGCAGTGCTTACACTAAGCCAAGGACTTTTCAGCTTCTCACATCACCCTTACAGCGAGGAGGCTGGGGGTGCACAAGGAAATGGGAGGGGACAGAACCAGGACAGCTCAGCCAAACTGACCAAAGGGATATCCCATACCATATGATGTCATGCTGAACAATTAATATGGGATAGCTGGCAGGGGCTGGGGGGACCACTGCTCAGGGATGGGATGGGCATCAGTCAGTGGGTGTTGAGCAATTGATGCATCACTTGTTTTGTACACGTTATTATTATTACCATATTACTATTAATAATAACAATAATAATAATAATTTATTTATTTATTTTCTGTCCTAATAAACTGTATCTCAACCCACAAGTTTTTGCTTTTTTTTCTCGATTCTCTCCCCCATCCCACAGGGAGTGCACAGGGGGTGGGGAGTGAGCAAACAGCTGTGTAGTGCTTAGCTGCCAGCCAGGTTAAACCACGACAGTGCATTAATGTCTTGCAGACACATTCCTTTTCTATGTATTTTGTTGAATTACATAATGACTAGCAGATCAAAAACAAATTTTTAAATAAAAAAGGCAGAATTTACATTTAATGCCTGTGGCTCTGACCTTTCTAACACATTGACACGTGACTATGTAAATCTTAATTCCTTTGGGCTAATTTTGTGAGTAAAGCTACTCATGTTACAGACCTAGGCCCAAGCTGCCAATGTCTGTATGAGTCTCTCTGTATGAGCCAAGTGGCTTGTAAAAGGCGCTGTTACAGTGGAAAAAGAAAAGAATTATTTATTTCCTCTGATGCTCAAGAAATAGGCTACAGGTAGTTTATCTCATTCATGACTACTAGCTATAGCAGATTTCATTCTGAATGAGCTTGACAACAGTGGAGAGTTTTTTCAGTTACGTAACATGAATTACTGCACCTTTACAGTCTTTGCATGTTGCCAAAAGCTAACTCTCATATTAAGAGTTTTATTTTCGTGGTCTCTGAGACTTGGCTCAGGTTTAGGTTTGCTCCCTGCTGCATCTAGGTACATCGTTTTCCACAAGATACTGCAAATTCGCAATCTTGCTGTGTCTCTCATCTTCCTTCTCTTTCCATTGAGAAGCTTGCCCCGTTTGAACACACTCACTTCTCCAAGGGAGGAAGAACCTTGAGGGGGTCCCAGTTGTTGCCACATGGAACAATCAGGACAGCAAAAGCAAATTACTTTTCTAATTCTCAACCACATCTTCTTTAACCCAGCATGATACAACACACATACAGTAAGCTAGGAACTGGTTAATCAAACGATTAGCTGTCTGACTGTAGTGTTTTGTAGCTGGGGGGGCCATAGGGGCCAGCTTCTGTAAGAAGAATCCAGAAGCTTCCCCACGTTAGGGGCCCCACCGCTGGCCAGAGCTGAGCCAGTAAGTGATGTTGTTTGTGCCTCTGTGAGAGCATATTTAAGACAGGGGGAAAAAAAAAAATAATAATAATAAAAAAACTGCTGGGGAACAGCAGCTTGGAAAGAGAGAGGAGCAAGAAACAGCCTTGCAGGCGCCAAGGTCAGTGAAGAAGGAGAGGGAGGAGGTGCTCCAGGTGCCATAGCAGAAGTTCCCCTGCGGCCTGTGGAGAGGCCCCTGGTGGAGCAGGCTGGCCCCCTCCAGCCCATGGAGTACCACGGTGGAGCAGGGTTCCACGCTGCAGCCCATGGAGGAGACCATGGTGGAGCAGGTGGATCTGACCTGAAGGAGGCTGCGGCCTGTGGAGGACCCCTGCCGGAGCAGATTCTGTGCCGGACCTGTAGCCCGTGGAGAGGAGCCCACGCAGGAGCAGGTGACCTGGCAGGAGCTGCTGCCTGTGGGGGACCTGTGCTGGAGCAGTTTGCTCCTGATGGATGGCCCCGATGGTACAGACCCACATCTGGAACAGTTCTTGAAGAGGTGTTGCCTGTGGGAAGCCCACGCAGGATCAATTCAGGAAGGACGGCATCCCGTGGGAGGGACCCCATGTTGGAGTGGGGGAAGAGAGTGACCGAGAAGGAGTGGCAGAGACAAAGTGCCATAGACTGACCACCCGAGTAAAACCATGACACTGACAAAAATACCTTCATTTTCACCTGTCAAAAGCTTGTTGTTACAAATAAAAATGTTTATATATAACATATAACATTTATATTAAATATATATATGTATTAGTTTTCCCACATAATTTGGAAGTCTGGAAATCTTTTAATGCAGGAACTTGTGAAAATATGTATTAATAATAGACTTATGGAAAAGCAAAGACAAAATCTTTTTTTTTTTTTTTGGTGTCTTTTTTTTTTTTTTTTTGTAGATAGCTGTACAAAAATAAGTTCTACATGGTAGTAGAGGACATGGAGTTTTTTATATGGCAAAATACAATTAGGTTTTTAGTAATGAAGATGTCAGAAGAGACATGAAAATACAAAGGAATATTTTTTTCTGCTTTTAGCTCAACGTTGCTAACTTTTGGAATTATTTCATTTAGAAGTCTTATAACACTTATTCTTTTTTTTTTTTTTCCCCTTTAATTGGGAATATGTTTTTATGTAAGAATTCCATCTTTCCATCAAATATTGATCGCTACAAATGTGCCTTGAGCAGGTGGAAATGCAAACAAAATTTAGTAATCCACAGTACATTTCATAAAATTTTAGATGTCTTTTCTTGGAAGTATTAATGCATGGCTTTTTATGACAGAATGTAAATGCTCATCAGCTTGATTTTATTATCACAGACGTTTTAATTGAGCAAAATTTATTTATGTAAATAAAGTTACGAGGATGGATTTAGAAATGATGGATTTACAAGATGGATTTTTCATAGAAATAGGCAACTTGTCAGAAAACCTCAACTTCCTTATTTCATTTATATTAGCTTTAATCTATTATATTAAAAGACACATCCTATCCACTATGTACAATTATTCATATTAAAACAATTACATACCAGATGACTCTTAGTATATTAAAAAACTCTTCTCAAACTGTATATTTTATTTATTTTATCAAAAATAGTTATGTATGTTAATATTTATATGAAAAGCTTATTATTCGTTATTAACTTGTTGATAATTCTGGCCATCAACAATTGCAGCAGTGATACCATGTTATTCATATGACCAGTTACACTGGATGAATGACAGAAGCAGTCATAACAAGCAATTTGTTGACAACACTTAGGCTGAAAATAACTGATTACAGCTATTTTGGGAATACTGTTCTATAACAAAGATAGCAAAATCAGGATGAGTTTGTAATTGATTCAAGAATTAAACATATCTGTGGATCACAAAAAGTCTTGGTTTGGTGGTTTTCTTTTTTTTTTTTTTTTTTTTTTTTCCATTTATCTATTTATTTATTTGTTTATTTGATGATTTACCATTAGCCTTTTAAGATGTCTCATTTCTGACAAATAAAAAATACATTTCCTATTGCCTTCCTTGATTTCTTGATTGGATTTTATATTGATCCCTAAACATTCTGTGTAAAAATAAAAACAAGGAGCATCAAATCTGTAGTTACCCTACCGTTTGGTAGTTAAGATACATATTTTACCCAGATACTGCAGCATTATTATCTGGACAGAATTACATAGAACTGTGCTTGTTTATTTTTATACAAAGGGATGTGACTCCTACAGGGAGTGCTGCCACGCAAGAGGGCAGAGGAAAACAAGGAGGTGGGAAATTATATTTGTTGCTGTGGAAACCAGTATCATTAATACGATACTTTTAATGAAAAAATTAAAAATAAATAAAAGACAGAGGTTTAGATATATTCAAATTTATCTTTAGGCATCCACTGATGCAGTGATATGCCTATGAGAAGATCAATGTTAAATGTTGATATCCCTGAAGATATGCAAGATCCTTCCCTTCCCTTCCCTTCCCTTCCCTTCCCTTCCCTTCCCTTCCCTTCCCTTCCCTTCCCTTCCCTTCCCTTCCCTTCCCTTCCCTTCCCTTCCCTTCCCTTCCCTTCCCTTCCCTTCCCTTCCCTTCCCTTCCCTTCCCTTCCCTTCCCTTCCCTTCCCTTCCCTTCCCTTCCCTTCCCTTCCCTTCCCTTCCCTTCCCATAGACATGTTTGCATTAGAAAAAAATATATCTTTCAAATAAGTAAGGCTGAGAAAATGAATACCACGTACAGGAAAAAGATCAGTTGTCTGTAAGAACAGGAAATTTCCCATATTCACAGTATCCAGAATCTCCAGGTTTGTCTTCTTGGTGACATCAGTAAAATCTAGATTCAATACTGCAATTTCCTCTCCACGCACTTGTCCAGGTTAGATTCTAAAAGGGCTTTCTATAAGCCCAACAACATGTAAAACATCTTTTGATATAAAGAGTAAAAATAATTTCTGTCAGTTTCTTTAAGATCCAGGAGATTAAGGAGACACGCAAACAAGACACTCAGTAAGGAGGTACTCAACAGCCATCATATAAAATTAAAGGCATTCACATCTTGGACATATTCAATTATGAAAAGCAGCTTGAGGAGATAAGAGATTAACTTCATACAAGTTAATAACAGACCTATAAATCTTAATTGTACTTGAGATGTTCAACGATTTATGATCTCAGTTTGCATTGGTTTCATTCTTTTTTATTCTGTACACCTTGAAATGTATAAGGGTATGTAATAAAATTATGAAATAATATTTCTTCACACACATACAAAAAAACTATTTGTGAAAATCATATTACAAACACTCCAGGTCTTTTTAATCATTGTAAAGGAAAACATATATATTTATATATATATATATATTTTTTTTTTTTTCCCAAAGAAATGGAAAATTCTTTAAACATTGTTATAGATCTGAAAAAATAAAAGGTTCTGATATACCTTGTTTTTATAAGGTTCTCAATTTTTCACATTTTATTGTCTGTTTTTTTTTTTTTTTTTTTTTTTTTTTTTTTTTCCCCTGTATTTCCAGGCTTACAAGTAAACATACAACTGAAAATAAAAATAAAATAAATAAATAAATAAAACCACCACTTATAGTTTGTTTTCAATTCTTCAATACAAATTTTGGAATTTGCACTGAAATATCAAAGGTTCTGAATACAGTTTACATTTTTTTTTTTTGAAGCAGATCTACCAACAGAGTTGGACTTACAGTGATAACTCTGCTGGAGTACATCAATCCAGTACAGAAGTTTTAAACAGTTTAAACATGTACATCAGAGAGATGAAATGCAAGCCATCTAGTACTAAGCATGTTTACTAATTTCTAGGGACACTGACCCTTGTTTTACTTGAGTATGCTAAGGAAGATTTTTTTTTCCTTTCTGCTAAAGAATATTAATTTAAACACTTTGACATAGCCCATAATGTAGAATGCAAGATTGTGCCTTGTGGATGTAAGCAGGTAAATACAATTTCAGAGTCAAAATTTCAAAATGCTGACATCTATTCATACTTCTGGAATATAATTTAAAAATAATTTAAAAATAAGCAAAATTTGTGGTAAGTTAAAAATGTTACCCTCCTCACCTTGGTGTAATATTTTAAATTGTTCTCTTTCACATGTACACAGATTGCTGGAGGAAGATGCTGTAGTTGAAGTGTGTTGTGAAGATATGACAAATGTTTTAATGTTAGTACTTTTCTAAGAGACCTGGAACATTTTAAATAAAAGATTGTCTTCTTGTACCAGCTCCTCTCCTGTTTTCAGTCACTTTGATAGCCTTCTGTCCAGGACTTCAGTGAGACCAACAGTGACGAAATCCAGCACCATGTGCCAACTTGGCTCCACTGGATCTCACAGAGTAGGATCAGTTTGCACCTGTGTTTTGGTGTGTTTTCAGGTCTATTTTTAGCCTTGTTATAATTAGTTTGTAACATAATTGAAGATGCCAAATTGTAGCACCCTCCCAATATACAGTTTAGCCATTCTTTAACTGATATAAGATTTTCAGAAGATTCTAGAATATACTTTGGTTTAAAGAATTACCAGTTGCATTAAACATGATCATTATACCTGGAAAATATGCTGGGAAGCCCTTTTTTCTTCTTTGTCTCATAAGAATACTTTGTCAAAACAAAAAAAGAAAAAGCACATAAAAAAAATCTATCTCATTTAAATTCTACTTTGACAGGTCTTGCCTTTTTGCCCCACAAAAACTTTTGAGAAAAAAAATCACACAGTGTGCCATCCCCATTACTTTTTTTTTTTTCTTTTTTTTTTTTTTTATTTCATTATCTACCTTTCAGGTAAAACACACCTGTGTCCTTTATCTATAAAACATCACTGCTTCAACATGAAAAAGTTTAGCTAAGTAATCCTACACAGGATTTTGTACAATTGGTAGGACTGTGGAGGGTGGTTTTATCTTTAGCTACCATAACTATATTTCTGTCACCCAGTAAAGAAATCCCAGAGGCACACCTCCACATCCGACACTTCCTGCTATCTGCCATTCCATGGAAAAGATTTTTGGATGAAGTCTACTTACAGGAGCAATAAACAGTATTTTGGTCATCATATCAAAAGTAGATTCAGAAGTCCAGGTTCATTAAAGTTAGTTTAATTTAGAGATTAATTGACTTGCATTTATTTATTTATTTATTTATTTTTAACATCACTACCTACCAATTTCCAAGAACCCACTTACGAAACAACATCTGTCTTCTGAGTTCTGAAAATACTGTGCTGATGGACATCTTATTTCAATAGCAAATATTTCTTCAAATACTGCACATACTATTAAAATAAGATATCTGAGGTCAAAAATCAATCCTTTCTTTCAAATTGGGTTGAATTTGATCCTGACTTGTTTTGAATCTTATTACCAACAGATTCTGAAGTTCCATTCTTAAAATGTTCCACTGACTTTTACACTGATTTTTCTCCTAGCTTTCTGCTGGATTGTCCCAGCATGCAAGGACAATTCCAAATTTTGCACCATAGATTCTACTTCATTTAAGCTATGTACTCTAGCTAGTGTACTCTGTTTGTTTTTTAAGGGTTTTATAAGTGCATCTAATCTTTGTAAGTCTAGTCATCACACAAGAAAATTGCTAGTAAGACACTAGAATCTCTTTTTTTCTGAAACACTGATAGATACTGCATGACTCTTAACTGACTTCTTACTTTCAAAAAATAAAAAAAAAAAAAGGAAAAAAAAAGTCTACCTGAGTGGCCATGGATTCCAGTTTCATCTTTATGACTCATAACATTGTTTATATATATATATACCTTTTGTTTTTTTTTTTTTCAAGTAAAATTGCTTTTTGTTTTCTGGTAGCTTCTATTGCAACTGTAAATATTTGCAAGTCCTAATCAAAAAGATTATTGGTCCAACAGCAGACTCCTTCTAAGGTTAGTGGTGAGAGCAAGAAACGTAATATAAAAGCAAATGTGATGCTAATTTGATATTAATACTTTTTATAACTTAAGCATAACGTGAAGATTCATCTTCATGCAGTGGAAGTTTCATCTGCACTGATTAGTATTAAAAAATAAAAGACTTGGAATACAGAAGTAATTTTAGAGTGATTTAACTGAGGAATTGCACTGCCTAAAACTTACACACCTTCTATATATAAAGGAATGATTTTTGTATCCATGTTTTCATTTGTACCCCCAATGCCTGCACTGTACCTAGTATAAAGCATCTGTATTATCTTCTGGTATGCATTTCCAGCGTTTAATTTCAGTTCATTGAAGACATGAAAAAAGTTTCTACAACAGGCATTCATTTAGCACTTTATTGTAAATAGCCTATTTTATTTTTATTTTTATTTTTATTTTTATTTTTATTTTTATTTTTATTTTTATTTTTTTAATGACATGAAAATTCAGGAAGAGTATGGAGAGAGGAGAAGAAATGTAAACACTTGTCACATTATTATTTTCTCAGGTTTTATATTATTATTTTCCCAGTTAGTCAATAACTGAAAACAAACAAGCAAAACCACAATTATCTGCACAGAGCTATTCAGGGAGCTCAAAACAGACATCAGTATCTGGGCAGGAAAGTATTCCCTTTTTAGAAAAGAAATTCCCTTTACTAGTTAAGCCTCAGAACTGTCAGAGAACAATTCAGTTGAATAATTTATAGACTGAGCTGAGGAATATCTCATGAAGTGAAGAAAAATAAACAGGATATAATACAGATGATCTGTTTCTTTGTCTAAAGTTTCTGTTGTGGTGATAATGTTGTGATATTAATAGAACCAGAATCAACTGTATTAGATACAACAGTGAAAAGCACGGAATACATTGAAGCAATCTCAGTCCTGCACAACTTGGATGATACCTATTTGTTCTCATATCCAAATATTTAAGTGAAAATAACAAAACGACTTTTCCATTTTCCATTTTCTTTCCTTATTGATTTTGTGAAAATAAAAAGTGGCAAACAGAACAAAACAAACTTTAATGAGTACTGATACTGAAACAAATTTACTAACCTCTCTGTGACTTAAGGGAGTTTAAATAGGAACTTACGTATCTACAGGATTTCCGCTCCAAATCTTTCATGACAGACTGTACATTAAAAGACTAACCTGTTAAGAACTCTGGACCAATTTGAGTTTAGAATTAATCCTAGCTAGACTTCATTCAAGTAACTACAATGTCATGGCTCCATGATATGTTAATTTAAGTTTGTAAATGAAATATTCTTTAAAATACTGTGAATATTCTTTAAAATACCGTGAAAGTCCAATGAATGTATCTTCCTTAAAAATACTCAGATACTGTACCAGACCTTTGTCATTGTGTTAAATATTATGTTGCCTTTATACCTGCTCTGTTAAACTGTGCTCACATGCATTCTGTTTATTAGTAATGATAATTTCCCAGTGTAATGCAGTTGTTCAAAACCAGATTTCTTTAATAAATGCATTGTGTCCCAAATTAAATTCCCAGCACATTTAATTAAATTGTTTTCCATTGTATTCCATCTGGAGTCTCAGAGGGTTATAGCAGCTCAAGTATATTTGACAGAACTCAGCCAAGAAGGTATGTGATTTTGATACATTAACCTTGACACTAAGTGGCATTCACACTGTACATTGAGGTACTATCTTTACACAATGACATAGTGTTACCATACATCTGTCTTCAGCAGAGAGGCTACGAATGAGTAATTGTCATTCAAACTCAATATATGAAGAGGTAACATATTTATGTGATTTACAAGCATAGTTGCACTCAGAGAAAGAGATAACAGGTCATGGTGTTTTGTTATGATTAATACATTATTGGTTTAAAATTTATTCATCCTGATCAAAAGTTATAGAAAAATGAAATTTATCAAGACATAGTAAGGAGACACAACATGATATTAAACTCTTGAGGGCATTGCTCACATTATTTGAGTGATTTTAGGAAATGTAGCTAATTATTATTTTTTTTTTCTGTCTTCTTCACAGTTAAGTATTTCTTCCTAAAAGAACTCTGAGACTTCAGACTGTTCAAGAGAAATAAATCACATCAAGTCATTTTACATGAGGCAGATAAACCTCATGCAGGATTGACAGAGATGTCTATTCATGACATTTATTTATAACTCTTTATTCACAAAACTTGCAGAGAAAGAAAGAATGTCTATCAGAGAATTACTGTATTTCAACAATTTGTCTTTAAAAAAAAAGAAAGTTTCCCATAAAAAGAACTGAAGAGGAATTTTATGATTGTGTATTTTACAAGTTTACAAATTCTTCCTCCACACACAAACAACCAACAATAAAAGATGAGAATGCTATGGAGAGGCTAGAGTCTTGTTGTCCTGTGCATCAATACCTTTTCTCCTACTCATGGAGAGGCAGAAGAGAAGCACAGAAGCTTGTGCTGTGCACTGAGGAGTGGGATTAGGCATAGTGTTCCATACTGCCATTCCTTCTCCTTCTAAGTTATCCCACAGATGGGCTTAGTTGTTGTCAGGAGACCTGTTAAGAACTGTTCAAGTAGGAAGCCCAAACGACAAACCAACCAACCAACCAACAGCAACAACAAAAACACCTTACATGCTTACATGTTTACTTACAGTAAGCATTGCTTCCTTCTCTGATTTACATTGTTTAATATGAAAATTAAAATAGATTTATAAAAATTAAATAGATTTACTTAAAATAAAAATTCAAACTGGAACAATTACACCAACACAACTTCTCCATGGTGTGATTAGGCATTCAAATGATCACTTTAACTTTTCTTCTTTTTTTTTTTTTTTTTTTAATCTATTCAGAAATTAATTTTCTCTATGCATTACGCAGTATTTCTTCTAGCTCTAGTCCAATATATTGAACACTTGAATGGTTTTTCATGATAAATACTAATTACATTGTCAAAGGGTTTTATGGAGTGTATTATTTAACAGGGAATATCAATGCAAATCTATAAAAATAATTTTGCTTCATTAAAATCAAAATGTTTCAATTTCATCATTGACCAGTATTACATATTATATCAGATGTAAGCAAAAAAATGTTTCAGAAAATACAATGCAATAAAAATGTTTTAATTTAATTAAATAAAATGGCTTAGTGGTATGGAAACAAAATATACTAGTACATTTTCCTCCTTTTGTTCCATCAGTGATTGATGTTTTTGGCTTGTTTCTCCTTCAGCCAATTTTCAAAGTCCGAGAATTTCCTACAGAAAACAATTCCAGTTTTCTACTAGCTATAACTCTCCTTAAGTCACAACCTTGGGATATCCATCTAGGGCAAATTTTTTTATTGGATAAGAATGTTTAATATGAAAGATTACTTCCAAACAAACAACAAAGAATCAAAACACATGACTAATCCGAGTTTTCTTCCTGAAAGGTGTTGTGGTTTAGCCCGTCAGCCAGCTAAGCACTACACAGCCATTTGCTGAGTCCCCACCCTCACACACATAGTGGGATGGGGGAGAGAATCAGGAAAAAAAAAAAAAAAAAAAAGAAAGGTAAAAACTCATGGACTGAGATAAAGATGGTTTAATAGGACAGCAAAGGAAGGGAAAATGGTAATAATGATGCAATATGTATATACATATATATACTATATATATGACTGCACTGCACATGATCTACTACTGTATCAGGTGGCCCTGTAGCCTTCTGCACTTTGGCACTAGAACACTGATTGACTGATTTTGTTGTTGTTTTTGCTTGTTTGGTTGGTTTTGTTGTTTGTTGTTGTTGTTGTTTTGGAGGGAGATTAGTTTTCAGATATGTCAGGCTGATATCAAGAACAAGCAGAAAAATCATGTTGGAGATAGGATAAGAGTGATTTTTATTGTCTGATATTAGCTTTAATTGTGTGTCCTTGTCTTCAGAACTACTGTTATATTAAGCAGAATTGTTAATGTGGCCCGTAATGCTTTTTGTGTGTGTGTGTGTGTGTCTGCACACATGCTCCTTCTTCTTCTTTAATTTAACCAAATTAAGTTTGTAAGATTATGTAGAATTAGTGTGTCTGCTCCCTTACAGATATCTTGTCAAGGGCCTTTGCAAATGAGACAAGGGATAATAAGAAAGGGAGAAAGTGATGGGAACCAACTTCGGTCAGTCACTCTAATGTGAGTGAAGGCATGTTAGAATGTGGGAATGTTTATTCCAGCAAGGTAATCTAATTGAAGTCTTCTAAATTGAGAGACAATGACCTGATAAAAACCTCCCAAACTCACTAATTGATGAGCTCTCAAACTACAAACATTGCTGCCAGGAAGATCAACCTGGACTTGGCAGCTGACTAGATTGTGAACCAAGGGGCCCCAGACGAGGAGTATGCAGAAAACTGCAGAGCTTTGCAAACCATTGGGGTGTGCAATGGCAAGGGGCAGCAAGAAGAACAAATAGTGGGGATGGACAGGAAAGAGGATAAAAGGGTCCATTGTGTGTAAAATGGGGCCAATCAGTTAGCTTGTCTGTCTGAGTGCTGTGCCTAGTCACAGCAGTGTGTCTCATCTTTCTATGTGTCTTCTGGACTTTGGGAGAGCAGTTTTTGGCCTCTCCAAGTATCTGCTTGGTAGACTACTGTGGGATAAAGCACTGGAGGGAAGAGGGGACTGAGAAAGCTGGTTAAAGGATCGCCTCCTCCAAGCTCAGGAGCAATGTACCCCAACAAAGAGGAAGTCAGGTAAAAATGTCGGGAGGCCTGTGTGGATGAACAATGAGCTCCTCAACACAGAAAGGAAATCTACAGAAGATGGAAGCAAGAATGGGTAAACTAGGAGGAATAAAGATATGTTGTCAAAGCTTCCAGGGATGGAGTTGGGAAAACTATAACCCAGATAGAATTGAGTCTGTCCAGGGACATCAATGGCAACAAGAAAGGCTTCTATAAGTACACCAGTGATAAAAGGAAGACTATGATGTCTCAGAATCAGATTTTACACAACTCTAATGTAGCAGTAATTAAGGATTTATTATATACTTTTATAACAAATAACAAGGTTAGATTATATGATTTTAACAGCACTTAATCAGTATCTAAGCATTAGTCAATTAACACAATGATCTAAAGGAGCTTGACAGAATAGAAAGAGTGACTTAGTTAAAGATTTGAGAATGGCAAGGTTCACTTACTGCAGGGTCCTGGGGGACTCCAGTTGCATGCTTCCAAAATTCCCCTTTAAAGTGAATTACTCAATTTACTCCCTCATCAGCATTTGTCCGTGCATGAGCTTGTTCCTCCAGGAATCAGGCCTGAGATGCGCTTTCTTTCAGGGATACCTTGACAGGCATCCCAGCTCAGGGAGATTTTGAGGGTGCAGCCTGTTGTGGTTCCTAGAGAGCTCAAAGAATTCTTACTTGGGATAGTTATTTATAGGATCATGAGATAATTGACTTTTAGTCAGTAATTTTTCAGGATTCAGGTCTTTTGATGACTGGTTTATTGATTCAGGTATTTGCAATCTCCCTCCCCTTAGTACTTAATAGCATCCTTGTCAATTAGTCACACCACAGGGGCCAAATATTTTCAAAGGGGAGGCCTGCTCATCTGGTGACTATATTGTGTAAATAACAGGGGAGTGAGAAAATGTCAGGCTTCACTGGACTCTGTAGGTAACAGAGGAATGATGCCATAATGGCTTTTCCTTTAATTAGGATGAAGCACCATATTTGTTAGATAAAGTGATTGAGTCGTAGTCAAGCTCAGGTTCCCTATCATGTTGTTTCCTGGACTCTGATGTGCTTCATTATTTTCCATGAGAGACTTCATGGTATCAATGCCTGCCTGGGGCTCCATTGTTAACAAGCTGTCCAGTTCAAGGAGCAATCATGTTGAGGCTTGCTGTGGCTCATAAGCCTGAGCAAGACTTATATCAAGTACAGGAGCAGTGCACATAGGGAAAATGTGGGCCCTCTCTGGAAGGAAATGGGAGACATAGTTACCTAGGATATGAAGAACACTGAGGTACTCAATGACAATTTTGCTTCAGTCTTCACCAGCAAATGTAGTAACCACACTGCCCAAGTCACAGAAGGCAAACTCAGGGCTTAAGAGAATGAGGAACCACCTACTGTAGGAGAGGATCAAGTCTGACAACATGTATGTGCACAAGTCGATAGGACCTGAAGATATGACACCAAACTGTGTGGTGTGGTTAACACACTGGAGGGAAGGGATGCCATCAGAGGGAGATGGACAGGCTTGAGAAGTAGGCCCATGCAAACTTCATGAAGTTCAGCAAGAACAAGTGCAAGGTCCTGCATCTATGACTGCAAATTCAACTAATTATAATACATCTCAGTTTTGATGTTTACGCTTCGGAGCAGAATCCTGCTCAAAAAATCTTACTGGAATCAGTGTGACTATTTTTCTATTAAGACCTATATCTGCAAGGAAAATTGCTAAAGCTGCATTGTAATGCTGTGTTTACATGCCAGTGTATAGCACAGAACACCTGGGATCCCAGTCTCCTTGTTGTCCAGATATGATTTACATCTCCCATTTACATCACATCTCCAATCTGCAATATGCATCTGCAGTTCTTTTCTGCAGAAAGCATAGCAGTGGGTACCCAAAGGAAGGTGCACACTCAAGTCTTGCTCCTGAGATAGCTTTGCGTAGCAGCAGAAGTTTGTACTTAGACCCTGAGCATTTTGAGGTTTCTCAGTGGAAATGGTGTCCAAGTTAACACAATTAATATAGAAATGTGAAAACTTTCTTTCATATGAATGAATTTAGAAAGAACAGGAAATATTCTAGATTTCAACAGGAATAACCTCTGCTGTAAGAGTTTTTTGGTCAGGGAAAATTAGTAAAAGCATAAATTCTGAGTGGGGTGGTGTAAATAGCAAAGTTTGAGCCATTTTTTAATGCTAAGTTTGTAAATAAAAAAAATACAGATGCTGGGAAGTTGGAAAGAATATTTTATATAGAAGTCCTCCAATTCTCTGGTGTACTTTTATTTTATTTTATTTTATTTTATTTTATTTTATTTTATTTTATTTTATTTCACTTTTTTTTTTTGGGGGGGGGGGGTTGGGGAAGCAAGTTTGAAGCAGCATGAAGCATGAAGGTCCCTGCAGTGCCAATGAAAGCTGACTATAGATAATAGAATCATAAAATGGCCTGGGTTGGAAGGGACCTCAAGGATCATGTAGTTCCAATCACCCTGCCATAGGCAGGGACACCACCCACTAGATCAGGTTGCTCAGGGCCTCATCTAATCTGGTCTTGAACACCTCCAGGGATGGGGCATCCACAGCCTCTCTGGGTAACCTGTTCCAGTGCCTCACCACCCTCTGAGAGTGAAAAATTTCCTCCTAACCTCTATTCTAAATCTCCCCTCTTTTAGTCTAAAATCATTCTCCCTTGCCCTACCATTATCTACCTAAGTAAAGAGTCCTTCTCCATCCTTTTTATAAGACCCCTTTAAATACTGAAAGGCTGCAATGAGGTCACCCTGGAGCCTTCTCTTCTGTAGGCTGAACAGCCCCAGCTTTCTCAGCCTGTCTTCGTAGGAGAGGTGCTCCAGCCCCTTGATCATCTTCGTGGCCCTCCTCTGGAACCACTCTAACAGCTCCACATCCTTTTTGTGCTGGGTGCTCCAGACCTGGATGCAGTACTCCTGGTGGGGCCTCACGAGGTCAGAGTAGAGGGGGACAATCACCTCCTTCAACCTACTGGCCACTCCTCTTTTAATGCAGCTCAAGATGCAGTTGGCCTTCTGGGCTGCAAGCGTGCACTGCCGACTCATGATGAGCTTTTCATCCATCAGAACCCCCAAGTACTTCTCTGAAGGGCTGCTCTCAATGAGTTCTTCTCCCAGTCTGTACTCATGTCTGGGATTCCCCCAACCCACGTGCACCACTCTGCATTTAGACCTGTTGAACCTCATTAGGTTCACGTGGGCCCACTTCTCAAGCCTGTCCGGGTCCCTTTGGATGGCATTGCTTCCTTCTATCGTATCAACTGCAGCATTCAGCTTGGTGTCACCTGCAAATTTGCTGAGGGTGCACTCGATCACACTGTCTATGTCACTGATGAAGATATTAAACAGTACTGGTCTGAGGACAGATCCCTGCAGTATGCCACTTGTCACCGGACTCCACCTGGACATAGATCCATTGATAACCACTTTCTGTGTGCGAACTTCAAGCCAACTCCTTATCCACTAAATGGTCCACCCATCAAATCCATATCTCTCCAGTTTAGAGATCAGGATGTCACTTGGGACCATGTCAAATGTCTTGCAGAAGTCTAGGTAGATGACATCAATTGGTCTTCCTTTGTCAGCTGATGCAGTCACTCTGCTGTAGAAAGCCACCAGATTGGTCAGGCACGATTTACTCTTGGTGAAGCCATGCTGGCTGTCATGGATCACCTCTTTGTCTTGCACGTGCCTCAACATTGCTTCTAGAAGGATCTTTTCCATAATCTTGCCAGGCACAGAAGTGAGGCTCACCAGTCTGTAGTTCCCCAAGTCTTCCTTTCAATCCTTTTTAAAAACAGGAGTGATGTTTCCCTTTTTCCAGTCACTAGGGACTTCACCTGACTGCCAGGACTTTTCAAATATGATGGAGAGAGGTTTGGCAACTCCAAAAGCCAATTCCTTTGGGACCCTGTGATTGAATGTCATCAGGCCCCATAGATTTGTACATGCTTGTTTTCATCAGGTGATGTGGCACATAGATGTGGTAGACTAGGCAAAGTTGATCAGATAGCACATCAGTACCCATTCATCTCCAGTTTCATATTATCCGATAGGACTTCTGTGTTCAAATGCCAATCTGGAGATATTTTGCATGTAAGCTATTTGCAGATAGTTCTTCCTTACTTAAGAAAGATAGTTTCCAGTGCCTGTGTTATGATAAAACACTGGATGCATTCCCATTCAAATCCTCATACATATTTCTTACATAATGAATTTTTATTGCAGATTAGAAGTGACAAGAACAGGCTCTCTGCCTAAAAAAATATTTTGTATTCATTTACATATATATAACCCAAAGCCTTTCTTCTGTAAAATGGGCCAGTAAACTACCGCTAGGGTTCCTGTGCTATATATATGTATCTCATAACAATATTAACCTGTTTGTTTTTGCTATTATATACTTTTAAAAGCTCTTTATAAAGGTCCTGGAAAACAGCCAGTGAGTAATAGTCTGTTCCTGGTCACATGATGCAAAGTGGTTTGCATTCATCCAACTTATTGGTGCAGACTGGCCTCATCCATACTACATAGTATGTAATTCAGCACTGTGCTACAGGATGACTTTTCTGCACACCCACATGACCTCAGTAATTTACTCCCACACAGCTTTAGCTGGCTCCCCGTAGTTAAGTGGATGCTCATTGCACACCTTGTAGGAAATACTGTTGTACTGTATCAGCAGTAGAGTCAATATATATGCGTGACACTATAGGAGAGAAAAGTGACTTTATTAAAAGAAAAAGCTCAATAAAATTTGTTTCACTCACTCTCATTGAGTTTCCCACTCAGAAGTACTAGAGTGGATGTTGTTCCCAAGAGGTCTGTTCAGCAGTCAGGTCCAAGCCGTCTGGCAAGCATGTTACCATCACAGTGTGCATTTCCAAATGTTAGGATACGTCCTTTACAATGATGAAGAAGAAGCCAGTTATCAAGTTGTCCTCCTATCTTCTGGGTTAGTGACCAAGTGCAGATTTAAGATACATCTTTTTGTACTCTTAGAGCTGACATTTTCTCCATCCAGATCAACCTTTGTGAATTAGCACTGTTTTTTGTTTCAAAATCTGAGTGTTTCATGAAACTGAATTTAGATTTGCTGGAGTTTGGATGACCTGCTAATCTAGATGTGCCTACACAGACACCGAGACCCCTTTCCCTGCTACATTTTACTGCTGGTGCCTTCACACCCCGACATTACCATTTATTCTCCATTCACACAAATCTTAGCCTTTCTTATGTAATTCTTTATGTTTTTATAGTACTCCATTGACTTTTGATTTCAAGTAGTGTTGAGAGTTATATGAATTCTTCTGCACCAAACAACCTTGCCAGGTTGCCACCTTAGGGAAGGGGAGGGGAGGGGAGGGGAGGGGAGGAGAGGAAAATTGCACATAAAGATAACTGCACCACAGAGATATAGAGAGAAAATATCTTCATTTATTAGCAATGAGTCTGCACATAAAAGCAAAATCAATTAGGGAAAATTGGACACAAGGTAAGTTGGTTTATGCAGCCTATCTGTGTATGGAACTGACTTTTCCAAGCTAACTCTAGCAAATGTGTGTATACATATATTATATATATATATATGTATATACATCCATGCATGTATGTATATCAAGCAATTAGATATTGCTCTGATTAGAGTGCTCAGAAGACTGAAAATCAGGCCAGATTTAAGCTTTTAAACTGAACTTCGATAAATTCATTAATTAGAAGCCCATTTCTCACTAATGGTTAATTCTTACGCATTATTCATCATCATCACTATCTATACAAAAACTGTTACACTTACATTCTAAATTAGCTATGGGTACACAACACCATGGATCTGATGTCATACAGTCGGTGCTGAAGTTTGCAATGCCTATTTGTTTCTAGTTATTGAATTCAAGGTAGTAATTCAGGAGAGATCTTCGAGGAATGGAGAAAAAACTGAAGTTGTGTTGTCTTCATTCTTCTCTGACTTTCCTCACTTATGATCTTATTGTATCATAATGTATCATATTATATACTTTTATATTTGTGTTTACAATGATTTATGTCTGTGTTTTTTATTTTTGTGTAATTATTTTTTCTTCAGTTGGAACAGGTTTTAAATTGGCTAGTTTATTACTTTTTTACATTATTATTTTCTGGATTCCTTGGGAAAACAAAAACAAAAACAAAAACATTGAGGAGACTCTTATTTTGAAATAAATCTTTTCAGGAGGTACTGTGAGCATGAATTACTGATACAATGATATAATTTTAAAAAATGACAAAACAAAACAAAATGAAAAAACAATAACAACGAAATCCCACACCTATTACACATCTTCACAGAGAGTTTCACAGAGTTTATGGATTGTAGGACTGAGAGATGCAGTGCACAATAATGGCATGCCTAATTCAGCGAACTGAATTTAGAAATATCACTTAGCTGTTTAATTTCCTTTCAAAATGAATGAAATGTTAGTTGCCTAGGAATGGTACACATGATTTGCACTATCTGTAGTAGGGACACACTTCAGTCAGATAACAGAATCACAGAACAGCCCAGGTTGGAAGGGACCTTGTAAGATCATCAGGTCCAACCTTTTGAGGGAAAAGGGAGCCTAGGTAAAATTTTCTAGCACCCTTTCTAATAACATCTTGAAAACATCTAGTGATGGAGATTCTATAACATACCTGGGGAGGTTGTTTCAGTGATTGATTGTCCTCATTGTAAAAAATGTCTTGTTTATTAACTTGTACCCATTGTCCCTTGGCCTCTACTTGTGGCTCCTTGTCAAGAGAGAGCCTCCATCCTATTTTAAGTCACCATTTAATTGTTGGAATACTGTGATGAGGAAAACTCCCTTGAGCCCTCTCCAGGGTGAGAAGACCTAGCTCCTTCAGTCTTTCCTCACAGAGCGGGTTCTCTAGCCTTGTATATATACAAAGGACATCAATAAAATTATGCTACGTTGACTGTTGTAGGAGTAGTATAGAGTATTTGACAAAATTTGGATTCAAATGTTGTAAACACCTTGATTAGGATAACTAACATGTTTCTTAGAACACAGAAGGCAAGTGTTTTTCCCCCCTCAATGTAGCTTTATGTTAGAGAATTTAATAAGGGTGTAGGAGACATTGGCTTCGTCTGCCAACAAAATTGTTTCCTAGCAGAAAACCCTAACCAAAAAAAGTCCTACTCTTCCTTTTGGACCTCACTCATTGTTTCAAAAGAGAAGAGTGACTTGTGGGGAAGCCAGTAAGGGAAAAATCAACCAAGAAAATCACTAACCCTGAAAATCAGACCTAAATAACCCCTGTGTGCATGATAAAGGGAAAAGGGATCCTAGAACATAACTTTTTCCTGGAGCACTGCTTCCACATTAAAGAAGTCATAAAATAAAATGTGCAAATAATACTAAAAACAGGGATAAAACTACTCAGAAGGAATCATGAGGAATAACTAAACATTGTTCATTCCCTGGTTGATTGCTTTAACTACTATACTATTATATAAAATATTAAATATTACAACCTTGCTCTGCCTGTATAACAGATTTTACCATGGTTATTTTGCTTTATAGTGAGTTCAATTATTATTACATACATGAAGAATGTTCCCAGCATGCCTTTTCTCTATTATTTCTGAGAAGATTCGTATGCAAAAATGTTCAGTTTGTGAATCCCCCAAGAATTAAACAAAATAAACGTTGACTGGTGTGATCATAGTGGTGACGTATCTGAATTTTCTGCTTGTTACTTAAGTTTCCTTTACAAAAATACACATACCTGTAGAGTGAAAACTACACAGACTTTTAGTGAATGATTATATTAGAATGAGGCCCACATATGTGAAATTATATAATTCAGAGGTGACAAAATAATTATACAAGTATATGGACATACAATTACATAACTATATAACCATGAAATTGAACTAGGTAACCGCTTTATTTTTTTTTTAACTTTTCTATTGGCACATTTCAGACTGTTTGAACAAAATAACCAGCAAATTTTCAGATATTCATCCTTACAAAAATTGAATTTGCTATAAACCAAAACCAAATCAATCACTTTTCAGTCCACCAGTTTGCTTACTGTTTCTTTGAGTTCATTTTGAAAGGACTGTGGAGCAGTATACACAGTCCTTCACTTATACTATGGTATTCACTACTGTGCAACACCATGGCTTGCAGCAGACCACATTGTGGGAAGTAAATGAAATTTTTATTTATTTATTTATTTTATTTTTTTTCCAGATATGTGGGAAATGAGACAGGGAAAGGGCAGAGAGAATAAGCATAGCTTATAGCTTCTCTGTCACACAGAACACATAACATAGAAAAAAAAAAAAAGAGTCAAAATTTATTTCGTGGTCTGCTTTAGAAACCTGTACACTTGAGTCTAGTCTTCCTTGGGAGCTGCTGTAAAAGTATAATATAGACTTTATTATGTAGAACTTTTCACTCATTTCAGTAAGAGTGCTTCCACAGTGGGATTCCATCGACATGCACAATATGAACATCCTTCTTTGGGATTAAAGCTTTTGACGTATTTCTCTCTCTCTATATATATATGTATATATTAAATAGTTTATTAAAAAAGTATTAGACTGCTCTTATATCTTAGGAATATCTTTCCTTAAGGGCAAGAAAGTCATCTGGATTATTCAGAATGCTTTCGCCGTTCACCAAGGAGGAAGTGCTTCCTGACCAACTTAATAAGCTTCTACCATGAAATGACCCGCCTGATGGACGAGGGGAGAGCAGTGGCTATTGTCCAGCTGGAACTCAGTTAAGGCATTTGACACTGTCTCCCATAAGATCCTCACAGAGAAGCTGTTAATGTATGGGATGGATGGGCATGCATTGGAGTGGACTGAAAACTGGCTGAATGGCCGGCCACACAGGGATGTCATCTGTGGCACAAAGTCTAGTTGGAGGACAGTAACTAGCAGTGTACCTTAGGGGTCAACATTGGGTCCAGTCCTGTTTAACATCATCATTAATGATCTGGATGATGCCAAAGAGCGTACCCTCAACAAGTTTGCAGATAACAAAAAACTGGGGGAAAGGTGGATAAGGCTGAGGGTCATACTGCCATCCAGACAGAAAGGCCAAGATGAAAAAATGGACTATTTGGATCTGATGAAGTTCAGGAGAAGTGCAAAGTCCTGCACCTGGGGAGGAAAAACCCCAGGCGAAAGTACAGGCTAGGAGCCAACCTGATGGTAAGAAGGTCTGCAGAAAAGGACCTTGGAGTCCTGGCAGACACCAAGTTAAACATGAGTCGTCAAAGTGCCTTTGACGCAAAGAAGGCTAATGTTATCCTGAGCTGCATTAGGAGGTGTGTTGCCAGCAGGCTGAGGGATGTGATGCTTCCCCTCTGCTCAGCACTGGTGAGGCCACACCTGGAGCTCTGTGCCCAGTTCTACGTTCCCCAGTACAAGAGAAACATGGACATACTGGAGAGAGTCCAACAAAGGTGGAAGTCATCCTGGTGGCACCAGGATGATTAAGGGGATGAAACATCTCTCTTATGACGAAGGGCTGAGGGAGCTGTGACTCTTCAGCCTAGAGAAGAGAAAGGCTCAGGGGGATCTCATCAGTGTCTATAAATACCGGAAGGGAGGGTGCATAGAGGGCAGAGCCAGACTTCTCAACGGTGCACAGTGACAAGACAAGAGGCAATGGGCACAAACTGGAGGTTTGGGCACAACACAGGAGGTTTACTTGGAAAATCAGGAAGCACTTCTTTACCCTGTGGGTGACAGAGCATTGGCACAGGTTGACCAGAGGTTGTGGAGTCTCTCTCCTTGAAGATACTCAAAAGCTGTCTGGATGTAGTCCTGGGCAAAATGCTGTAGGTAGTCCCAGTTGAGCGGATGGGGTTGATCAGATGACCCCCCTTTAACCTCAACCCTTTTACTCTGCAATTCTGTTTTCTGTCTTAATATCTGATTCTTTTTCCCTGGAAAGAAGTTCTAGTTCTGAAAGTTGAAAACACTCTTGCTTCAAATAGTGGCTAAAATCAGATAGTGAAGGAAACAAATAGCATACATCTATGTCCTTCTCTTACATATTCTTTCTTCATATTCTTATTATTTACCTATTATAATCATTGTCATGTCAGATGTAAATCCAGAGTCTCTCTTAATTATTACAACAGAACATGATACAAAAAGTCATGAGTAAATTAGTAACTGCCTCTTCAAACAGTTTTTATTTTATGTTCAGATAGATTTAACATTAAAATAGAAAATGTACTAGCATATATTATGTCAACCCTCTATCGTACAACCTGAGGGGTATTTCAGGAAAGAGAAAAAGGGGTTGTGTCAGCTTTTAATTAAGACTTTTTCATAACAAATGCACAGAAGTTATTACTCACACCATTGTAAATCTTGCATTTTGAATTTTGTTTTTATCTTTTTACAATAAGTTTCTATTTACAGAATAAAACTGTATATATTTACATGATGGAGTATAAAAATGGAATGGAAAAGCAATTGGAGTTACATCCTGAAAGTAAAACATAGCTAGTTTTGCTGATACAAATTCTAATATATTTCAAAGATCAAAAGCCTTTGCGATCCATATACATTTTCTGAGACAAAAAGATACATTTTACTAATTTTACTATCAAAATTAGGTAAAAAGAATTACAGTACAGAAAGTACAATCGTAATTCAAATGCTGGTGGCCAAAATGAATTTATAAATTTTGTCCACAGAAGTGTTCCCCTTAAATTTAGTCTAGATTTTTTTTTTAATAACAGTTCTTATGTATGCATGCTGCTGTTATAGATTCCTTTTATCATTATAGACATAGTTATTAAACTTTTCCTCATTTCTTTCTTTACATAGTGTTACCAACTTCAGATCAATTTTATAAATTGCAGAAAACTAAATCTCATCTAGTACAGCATTAAAATAACAATTTAATTAAATATCTATGTTCCATCTTAACACTTCTCATACCACTTTTTAGAGCTTTAGACATTTCACGAATAAGTCCCTAAAGATTTTTTGTAACTAAATGCAACACCAAGAACTAATACATGCACTAAAAATAATGTAAAATATAATACATCTATGGAATTGCTTATAAAACTTGTTACAGCTTTGGCAATATATTGACTTATCAAGTCATCAAATTTACCTGAGTTACTAAAAGTAACATCAGACTAATTTCATGAATAAGTTTATTGTAGGCAGTTTACAAACATAAAATTAGTTTTATTCTAATAACAATGAAAATAATTGCAGCTAAACTTTGCTAGAACACTGTTAATGGAATGTACATGATTTGCTGACCAAATAAATATTTGCCATAAGGTCTGTAACAATTGAATCAGATGTCCATTTATTGTGTGTATGTGTGTGTACACATGAGGTTCTCTTTCTCTCTCTCTCTCTCTCTCTTTCTCTCTATGACAGAAGCATTACATGACAGAAGCTATTTCTTTCCACACTAATAATAATAATAATAATAATAATAATAATAATAATAATAATAATAATAATAATAAAAGAAAGGGAAAGAGTCCACTGTTACCAATCAGTTTTGTTAGGCTTACACATCAATATATATAAAATGAAAGTCAGTAAGCATTTCTTTGACTTAATTTCTATTATTTTTATGGGAACTGAGATACTGAAGTCTAGTATTCACATGGCATGTACACCTAGGCATACTAGATTTCTCCACTTTGTCCTGTCAACTGAATTAAAACTAAATTGGAGTGATTGTAGACAGGATGCAAAAGGTATTTCACTCTTCATTCTCTCTTCCCTGGTCACTTTGCTGAGGTTTCTGACAGAGTTACTAATTAGTGACAACAAGGTTTGTCCTTTTAGGTTGGGTTGTCAAATATATGTTCATTAACAATGAAGAAGAAAATCAACTTCAGATCTCTCCAAGTAGTAATTTCCTGTTTGCTTCTGCATTTCTTTTTTCATGTATCTTCTTGAAAAACTGTTGATGGATGAGAATTGGATTTGCTACATTAATTTGTTCAATTCTCAGCATCATGTAAACTGCCCTTTTCATTGGATCTTTTGTACTTATTTTCTCCCAAAATGAAAAAGAGAAAGGCATTTCTCTTTAGAAGAGGTTGGCCTCTTCTTGCAGACAACTATCAATAGGACTAGAGGTAATGGCTTCAAGTTGTGCCAGGGGAGGTTCAGGTTGGAAATTTCACACTCACATGTACACACACATGCACATGGATTGTAGAATGAGAATACACACAGAGATAGCTATAGTAAAAGTTATTTAGAAAAATAAATAAATACATAAAAACTTAGTCTTTAGTAAGACATAAGAAAACAGGACAGATCAGGTGCATGGCTCAGCCAGACAAGCATATTGATCTACCTGTTTTACAGGGCTCTTTTATTACTCCTTTCTGTCTAATTCCCTTTGCTCTTCTTTGCACATTACCTCATCAGCTAGTGCATAGACCCCCTTCATCATCCTGGACTACCATCTCTGCAGCCTTATCACTTGCAAAGTCTGTTTTGCTAGGCATTTTCACAGTCCATAAATTACTGTGACTGACCAGATTTCTTTCCAGTTATTGTCTTCGTTATTAATTGGCCAGTTTTTTATGACTCTGTGTTCATCTCCTTCACTTTCCTTATCCTCCCAGCTGAAATAAATAAATAAATCACACCTCACATATTCCTAACCAATTCATGCAACTGGCCAGGTTTGTTCTCATCAGGACCCCCCTTACCATGTTCTTAGTGCAAAATCAGCTCCTTAGGGTGGTGTCGGTTCATCATCCTTTTTACACTTGTGTTAGTTCTCCTCATCTGCAAACTGTGAAATTAAAGGTTAAGATTAAACTGCATAGGATTTTCAGATATTTTCTATAGCATTATTTAATTTAAATTATTTTAGTAACCTAATTTACAATGTCGCCACATAAAATCTTGAAGGAAAAAAAACAACAAAAAACAAAAAACAAACAACAAAAACAAACAAACAAACAAAAAAAACACCTCGCAAGCAAAAGTGAGCTGTTGTACACTAATGGCAAGAAGAGACTCTGATGGAAACTTCTATCAGTACTTTCTATCAGCTAAATTATTTAGCTGAATGCTGTCAGCTAACCCCTTCTTCTAACATTTACGATGATGAAGTTATAAAAAAGATTGTGAAATATATCTTTCTGTACATCAAAGTAAAACTGACAAGTCTTGACTTTTGCCTCATTATTTCACCTGAAAGAGTACTTGTGAAAATTTGTTCTTCTGAAGAATATATATATATATAGCTATTCTTGAAGAATAATCACATGGGGAAATAAAATCAAATATTTTTCTAGATGTCTAAAAGATTATGATTCTGAAATATAATTGATAATATTTCTTTTTTTTTATGTTGAATAGGGACACTGTTTATAACTTTGATCAAGGCTGTATAATTGCAAGAACTACTTTTTTTTTTTTTTTAACCTAAATATAAAGAAAATTAAGTTTACTGATTGAATCACCTTGTACTGAAATCCTGAAAATGACTTTTAAGCTTTTAAATCTGAAATGTATTATAGAAGAAAATGTTACATATTTAGAGATTATGACTCATATTTTCATATTATGTAGAAATAAGGTAAGTTTTATATATATCTCTGTATTGGGTGTAGATGGCAAGCTTTAGTAATAGGGAGGCTACAGGGGTGAGCTCCATGAAGAGAGGCCGTAGGCTGCCCCATGTTGGACACAGCCTGTGTCAGCCAGTTGCAGCTGACTCCAATGGTACCATCACAAGCACAGCTGAGTCCAGCAACCAAGATGGTGGTGCTGCTGAGAAAATTGATCTAAGAAAGGATTAAAAAATACAAAACAAAAGAAAACAAAAACACAACGACAACAACAATGACAACAAACAAAACACCAGACAGAGAGAAAAGGGTGGAGGAAAAGGAGTAAGAAGCAGAAGAAGGAAGATCACGGTAAGAGAAGGAGGAGGTGCTCCAAGGAACCAGTGGAGAGCTGGAGCAGTTTTCCTGACAGTAACTACAGCCTGTGGAAGAGCCCATGCTGGAGTAGATTTTATTTTATTTTTCCCCTGGCAGTCCCCATCAGAGCAAAGGAAAAGTGTGAGAAGGAAGGTATGGCAAAGAGAAATCACTATGTACTGATGGTAACTCATACCACTTTTTCTCTTTTTGGATTGTGTCTTCAAAGTTAACTCTTTTTTTTTTTTTAATTATTATTATTTTCTATTATGGCAACCTGTCACCCACTTACCTCAGAGCTAGAATAATGGTGCTAAGACTCCATGGAATTAGAGCACAAAAATACATGTTCTGAGCAGGATAATGGAGATTCTATATGAATAATTTATAAAAGGGTATATTTTTTAAGGACTGTTTTGGTGAGTGACCATATTACCATATGTAAATTGTAGGAAATCATATAATGTATTAAAAACTGAAATGGTGTGTTCACTTTCTGTTATAGACCATTCTTTTGTATTTCATCTGGTAAATTTTTGCAGAAACAATAATGTTTCTGAGACCACCATAGTGATTCAGTTAGATGATCGTTTGAAAATTCTAACAGTCAGGAGGCAGTCATTTTTAACACCACTTGTCTTTCAAGCAGCTAATATTTATTTTTGTCCTACAGCCTTTTCAAGGTTTCTACTGACCAGAACTGTCAGGAAAACCGTTAGAATAAGAATATAAATTTACATTATAATGATGTGTTATAATGGAAGAAGGGAAAAGAAATCTTGAGATATTTCACTAAAATATCAAAAATATTATTTGTCCAGAGCAGGTAAAAATTGCAAATCTAGTTGAAGGTCACATTAATGGTAAGATGGATTTTGGAACACACTCAGTGGCTTGCAAGCAGATTTTTATTATTATTTTTTTTAATCTTAGTCTTCTTTTTCAGGAACAGAGAGTAAAAATTAGTTACAATGAAGATATCACTACATTCAAAATAGTTATTCTGTACTACTGTTGGCATTATTTTCCTTCAGTTTCTTCTAACACACATTTCTATTCAGAACATAATTGCAGTCTAGGAAGTGAAAATGTAGAAATGACGCCTTCTTTAACAGTCTTATTCTTTGTGCATTTCCACAGTTTTAGACAATAAAATTTGCCCCATTGTTGTTTTCACACTACTAAACAAATACTGATGTTAAAAAAAAAAAAAATTACTTTTCATGTGCCTCATCAACACACAAGGAAATCAGATTCACCTTAAATAAAATTTGGTCTGATATTCCTTATTTCAGGTAATTTTATCATAAGGACTGGAACCAAGACAAGAACCAAGAGTCTTGGATAAAGCTTTGAGGGCTTACAGATGTTTTATTTATGGAAATAAAAAATAAAATAAATAAAAAATTAAAGCAATGCCACTGTTCTTCAAAGTCCTTGCTCAGAGTAACACTATATTTGAAATATAATTTGTGGACTCTGAGCTGGAATAATTTACAGTAGGGGTTTGGGTATTTGCAACCATAAAGACATAGAAAATTATTAAAACACCCCCCAAAATAGATGAATTATTTTACAAAAATGTTACCATTTATATTAATGCTGAAATTTATATTAAGTACTTACATATTTTTAAGCAAAATCCATAATATTATTTCCTGAGAGAAGATATTCAATGTTGAACTTGGTTATTAGCATCTTTTAGGTGAAAACCTGTGCAAAATGTAGATTTTTGTCTTTTCATACTGTTACTAAAATGTTTGATAAATCTCAAATGGTAGCATGGATTGCTTTCTTCCACAGAAAGTTTTGGAATCACCTATATATTGTTTCAATTATTGTGAATTCATTGAATTCAGATGATAACTATATTTTGTCTCCATGTTGTATTATTTCTCTTCTGGCGTACAATATGAAACAGATTGTGCAATAATGCTTTCAGACTGAGTTCTGTTACAATGACTTCTAGATCCATTAAGTTAGGATAAGAGGGAGTCCCACTGAGGTCACTCTCTACAAAATGCTCTATAGAGACTAGACCTACAGTGAGATGAACTGGGCAAGATACTAATTTTTTTTTTTTTTTTTTAATTACCTTAATTGAAAGCAGGTAGAGTTGATTTGTTGATTTAAACATTTATTACAATGTTACTTGTCCTTTCAGTGATAATTCTGGAAGAGGAATTTTCATATCCATGCACAGATACACACACACAGATTTATATATATGGGCATAAACTGTATAAAATCATATATAAAGTTACACAGCTATGTCTATATACACATATTTGTTGAAATCCAGAACTCCTTGAGTAAAGGGAAAAAATATCCCATCAAATTAACGGATAATGGATATGCATGCTTAATATGATGGATAATACAATATGAATTTCAAATGAAAAATGCCATGAGATAAATATTATTAATGATAATGCTGTGGATTATTTAGATATTCAGTAAACCAATATTATATCTTTAGAGTAACGGGAATAAGTTGAGAAATCATTTTAACCACTGTAACCACTGTAACCACTGTAAATATCCTTCAGGAGCTATGCTCATCTAACACATTAAGGAATATCACATATTCTGAGACTGTTATCCTTGCAGATTAGATATCAACAAGTGTCCATAATCACGGGTATATACATCTGTGTGTACGTCAAGAAAAAGCATAAAGCAGTGTGCTGAGGATATCATACCATTTGTGAAGCTGGTAACTCGCTTTTCACTAGCAGCACTGTTTTATTATTATAGCTCACTCAATTTGTATAATGGCACACTGGCCAAATTATCACCATTTTCATGTTCTTTTCTTCCTTGAGTAGCATAATCTGCAAGTTTTCAGAGAAATGTCAGTCCCCATTCCAAACCTTTAAAGCAACAAGCAAACAAACAGTCCCCAAAATTCCATTTTTTAATATGATAACTGATTTTATACCTTAAAAACAAAGCAGAAACAAAAAAAAACAAAACACAAAAACACTGTTTGGATTGTCCTTTACTAAGAAACCAATGCATACATTTAAGCTTAATAACTGCAAATTTTTCGTATGCTCATGAACTCAAATTTTGTACCGGTATTTTGATTGAAATGATGAAACTAGTGGCATTAGCTTTCAGTTTTCCTTCAACAAAATCTTAACGGTACTGAAATCAAGGGTGGAGCTTTCAATAACTTTAATAGAGTTTTAACGGACATTTCATTTTTAAGGTCTGTCTCTTTACTTTGCCATCACATAAAGGCATTTTTGCAATACTAAAAAAAATCTGTCTTTTTACCTGTTCTAACCTGCTCACACAAAACCAGACACAGTCTGGACCTGCATCTTTCTAGAGGTGAAGTATAATCTTGACAGGTGTTCAGGAAGATTACAGTCAGTTGAGAGTGATTAAAAATATGATACTTGCTTTTAGGGGTTGGAGTGGAAAATATTTGCATTGTTAAATTTATAAACTTTCTCAAATTATGCTTTCAGTTTTCTTTTACATTAACAAGATAATTGTTACAAAGCTGGTGAAGGGTCTGGAACACAATTCCTATGAGGAGTGGCTGAGGGAACTGGGATTGTTTAGTCTGGAGAAGAGGAGGCTCAGGGGAGACCTTGCTCTCTACAACTACCTGAAAGAAAGTTGTGGGGAGCTGGGAGTCAGCCTCTTCTCACAGATAACTAGTGATAGGACTAGAGGGAACAGTCTCAAGTTGCACTAGGAGAGGTTTAGGTGAGAAATTAGGAGACATTTCTTCTCAGAAAGAGTAGTCAGACATTGGAACGGGTTTCTCAAGGAGGTGTTGGAGTCACCATCCCTGGGGGTGTTTAAGGAAAGGTTGGATATGATACTTAGAGACATGGGCTAGTGGGTAATATTGGTGTTAGGGAGATGGTTGGACCAGATAGTCTTGAAGGTCTTTTCCAACCTTAATGATTCTATGATTCTATGAAGATATCACTATTTTTTCATCTGTTTTTTTTTTTTTTTTTTTTGAATATTGTTTCTAGCACAACTTCACTTAGATTCACATTCTGCAAGTTGTGGAATGCAGTAGTTGTATTTTCAGCTAGAAAATTAGTATCATAGGGTTCTTTAAATTTTCAATCAAAACCCAAACTTATTCCGCAATCATTGGTTATTCTTTCATTTTTTGGCAAAATAATTAAAAAAAAAAAAAAAACAAACATGAAATTTCAAGTCGATGTACTGGTCACAATTTGAGAGATGTTCTCTAACAAGGCAGTTCTGTCCTATGCAAAGATCAGAATTGGATTATTCCTGCCTAATGTATAACTCCAATTTGCACCTACATTTTTGTGCTTACTATACTAGTTGTCCTAAATGACTTTTAACTTCCCTGAGTGGAAAGAGATCAGCGGAATGTAGTTAGGACCTTGAAATCCTACCCACTTAGTCTGAGGTCTGAAGTTAGGCAGAGAAGATCTAATTAAATTTTGTTATATGCTGAAACTGTCATTTAATCCTGATATTATAAACAGTTAACAGAGAAGACTTACGAATGGCTACATTTAAAGTAGAAGTAATGTGCAGAGTTAGTCCTTCTTTTGTAAGTATGAAGTATTCACTTCTTTTGAAGGCTTAAAGGCAGACAGCTTGAACAGATTTCATCTCACCTCGCTTAGATGTGTCTAATGCAGGCATCTGCTTCTTAGTTAGTCATTCTACCCTCTGTGTATAGTCAAATGAAAGTAGCAGTCAATTACAATGAAAATATGATTCATCTGATTCACTTTATGTCTATTTGTACTTCATGATAAAATGAGTTATACTATAAAACTACCTTCCCCTCCTCTCAGAGGCTGAGCTGTCAGTGATCCAAGGACTAGTTTTGATACAGAGAAAGTCTGCTAAGTAGAGTCATGCGAGAAAAGAAAGATGGAATTCCACACATGAGTAAGATTTATGGGATGGGAATAGTGTGCAGCTCAATGATTCAAGACAAAAGAAAAAAGAAAGAAAAAAGAAAAAGAAAACAACATTGCCATGAAGAGACAAACAGGAAGCAACTCAGTAATCAGGTTGTTCAGGAGCAACAAAGGCTGAAACTTCTACCAGTTGCTGGCAGTTGCTTCATAGACTCTTTGGACACAGTGGATTAATGCTTAACCTAGTAGTTTATTGATTCTATCTATAGTTAATATAGCTAAATGATGGCTTTATCTTTTTAAATTGTCTTTCAGAGTTTCTTCACATGTATTTCTGTATGAACATTAGGAATACTTCTTTACTATGAAGGTGACTGAGCACTGGAACAGGTTGCCCAGAGAGGCTGTGGAGTCTCCTTCCCTGTAAATATTCAAAAGTCATCTGGTCATGTTCCTGGGCAACTTGCTCTAGGGGACCCTGCTTGAGCAGAAAGATGGACTAGATGATGTCTAGAGATCCCTTCCAACCTCAACTATTCTGTGATTCTTTGATCCTTTATAGAAGTTGCTCAAGCAAACTGACCCAGAAAGGAATGAAAGTCCAAGGTGGTTACTGTAGACTGTTACCCAACTTGTCCAGAAAAATGTCAAGAAAAGTTGTGGAGTCAAAGAAAACCAAAGCTACAAACCAGAAAATATTCATGCAGAAGTAGCTCATTGCTATTTAAAAATACAACAAAGTAAAATTACTTGAACACTGATGATACACGTAACATCTAATATGAATGTGGTTATGGATGATGGAAAATGAAATACCCAATGAGGAAATGTAGTGTTTTTACCCTGAGGGGCAGCTAAACTCCACCACAACCACTCTCTCACTCCCTCTCCTCAAAGAAAAAGTGGGAGAAAACACAATGTGGAAAGGGCTCAAGGATCGAGATAAGAACAGGGAGATCACTCACCAATTATCATCACAGGCAAAACAGACTCAGCCTACAGAGATTAATTAAATTTATTACCTATTACAGGCTAGAGCTGTGAGAAACTCAAAACAAACTAAAAACACCTTCCCCCCATCAACACTCTTCTATGTCCTCCCCCCGAGTGGTGCAGGGGAATGGGGTTGCCGTCAGTCCCTAACGCTTCACCTCCATCATTCCTTCATGGTCACTCTCTTCCCCTGTTTCAACATGAGGTCCCTCTCATGGGATGCCATCCTTCCTGAACTGATCATGCTTGGGCTTCCCACAGACAGCAGCTCTTCAAGAACTGCTCCAAATAGAGGTCTGTACCATGGGATCCATCCACCAGGAGCAAACTTCTCCAGCATGGGTCCCCCATGGGCGACAGCTCCTGCCAGATCCCCTGCTCCTGTGTGAGCTGCCTCTCCATGGGCTAAAGGTCCAGCTTGGAGTCTGCTCTGGCGGGAGCTCTGCATAGGTTGCAGCCTCCTTCAGGTCAGATCCATATGCTCCACCGGGGGCTCCTCCTTGGGCTGCAGTGTGGAGATCTGCTCCGCCGTGGTACCCTCAGGGCTGCAGGGGGACAGCCTGCTCCACCAGGGGCCTCTCCACAGTCTGCAGGGAACTTCTGCTCTGGCGCCTGGAGCACTTCCTATCCTCCTTCTTCATTGACCTTGGTGTCTGCAAGGCTGTTTCTCACTCCTCACTCTCCCAGCTGCTGTTCCCCAGCAGTTTTTTTCCCTTTCTTAAATCTGCTCTCACAAGGTGCAACCAATGAGTCTCACAGGCTCAGCTTTGGCCAGAGGCAGGTCCCTTTAAGAGACAGCTAAAACTGGCCCTTATTTAACATGGGACATCTTCTGAGCTCTCCTGACAGAGGCCACCCCTGAAGCCCTCCTGCTACCAAAACCTTGTCATATAAACCCAATACAGGAGGTTAACCTCAGTGGTCTCAATTGTGTATGACAGAGAAACCAGATATTTTTTCATTACAGAATTCTGAGGAAATAGTGAGATATAATTTGGGGACCAATAATGTCCAGTAATGCAACAACAACAACAACAAAATAAAATAAAAAGATTCATGTTTACAGACAAGGAGAAAATCTAACAGCTGCATTAGATAAAGAGTAAAACATGAGGGAAAGTATAAGTTATCTTGAATGTAATAGAGAACAATACATATTCTGGCTAAATTTGGAAAGGAAAGTTAACCATTACATTGAAGACAATGAATTAAATAAAAAGTTGATTAAAAGTAGAAGTCATATATCAAAGTAACAGATTGATCTCATGTTTCTTTGTTATGAAAATTTGTTGTTGTTTTTGTTCTTGTTTTGTTTTGTTTTTAATTCAGACAAAGGCAATCCTTTATCTAAACTGCATTATCTGGATGTTAGTAGACCAGATGATATATTGCCGGGGAGATATTATTAATTAAGATGAAGGAGATGGTAATTAATATAAGAATAACAGTACCAATCAGTCCATACTGAAAAAGAAACAAGTGATAAGGAGGGATGTTTCTAGTAGGGTTTCACAAGAATCATTTGCAGATTTGATTTTGCTTAGTATTTTGATTAATATTTTATTTAAGAACCTGGGCACAAAAAAAAAAATAGAAATATACTGATGACACAAAACTAGGATGTATCAATTAAGGGAAATAGGAACAGAGTCAACCAGAAGACAGCAACAATACATCTGAGTTAAAAGCAATATAATTAAGTACCAAATCAGACACATGGGAACTATCAATAAAAAATTCTGGAAGCAAGGTCAGGGGACATGGGAGGGCTACAGGCATGCTGCTCACTCTTGTAGAGAGAATCCGGGATGCCAAAGCTCAATTAGAATTGAAGCTGGCCAGCAGTATGAGGGGACAATAAGAGTTTTTTTTAAGTATGTTAATGGGAAAAAGAAGAGCAGAACAAACATTGGTCCGATACTTGATGAGGATGGTCACCTAACAAACAGGGAAACAGACAAAGCAGAGATGTTTAATGCATTTTTCACCTCCATCTTCAGCACCAGTGATGGGCTCTGGGACCCCAGCTACATGGAGTTGGAGAACCATAAATGCGGGAATGACAAACTCTCAGTTAACCTTGAACTTGTGAAGTATTTGCTGCTCCACCTGGATGCATACAAGTCCATGGAACCTGATGGGATTCATCCCAGAGTACTCAGAGGGCTGGATGATGTCATCATGGGACACCTCTCAATTATTTTTCAATGGCCTTGGGAATCTGGAGAGGTCACAGTTGACTGGAAGCTCACAAATGTGGTCACAGTTTTCAAGAAGGGGAAGAAGGAAGATCCTGGCAATTACAGGCCTAACAGTCTCACTTCATTGCCTGGTAAAATTATGGAGAAGATTATTCTGAGAGTTATTGAAAAACACCTAAAGGACAATACAGTCATTGGTCAGAGCCAGCATGGGTTCACTAGGGGAAGGTCACGTCTAACAAACTTAATTTCCTTCTATGACAAGATCACCCATCTAGTTGACCAAAGGAAGCCAGTTGATGTAATCTTTCTGGATTTCAGTAAAGACTTTGATACTGTCTCTCACAGTACCTTTCTGGACAAAATGACCAGAATACAGTTAGATAAAAGCATAATAAGATAGGTGAACAATTGACTGATCGGTCGGGCCCAGACAGTTCTTATAAATGCAGTTACATCAGGCTGGTGACCTGTCTCTAGTGGGGTTCCCAGGGTGCCATTTTAGGACCAGTCCTCTCCAATGTTTTCATAAATGATTTGGATGAAGGCCTTGAAGGTTTTTTGAGCAAGTTCGCAGATGATACCAAATTGGCCAGAGCTGTTGACTCTATTGAAGGTGTTGAGGACTTGCAGAGAGATCTGGACAGATTAGAGATCTGGGCAATTACCAACAATATGAAGCTTAACAAGAGCAAGTGTCAGATTCTGCACCTGGGAAGGGGCAACCCTGGTTATACGTACAGACTGGGGGATGGGATGATGGAGATCAGCCCCACAGAAAGGGATCTGGGAATTCTGATCAACAGCAAGCTGAACATGAGCCAGCAGTGTGCCTTGGTGGCCAGGAGGGCCAGCTGTATCCTGGGGTGCATCAAGCATGGCATTGCTAGCCAGTCAAGGGAAGTGATTATCCTGCTCTACACTGAGCTGGTGTAACCTCACCTTGTGTACTGTGTGCAGTTCTGGGCACCACAGTATAAGAAAGATGTAAAACTGTTAGAGAGTGTCCAAAGGAGGGCAACAAAGATGTCTAGACGGGGAAGATGTATGAGGAACGGCTGAAGTCACTTGGATTGTTCAGCCTGGAGAAGAGGAGACTGACAGGAGACTTCATCACAGTCTACAGCTTCCTCATGAGGGGGAGCATGAAGGCAGGCACTTTTCTCTGGTGAGGACAGACCAATAGGACCTGAGAACAGCGATAGGACCTGAGGAAATAGCTTGAAGCTGTGACAGGGGATGTTCAGGCTGGATATTAGGAAAAGGTTCTTCACGGAGATGGTGGTCATGCACTGAAACAGGTGCCCCAAGGAAGTGGTCATGGCACCAAGCCTGCCAGAGTTCAAGAAGCACTTGGATAATGCTCTCAGGCACATGGTCTGATATTTTGGGTGGCTTTTTGGGGACTCAGGAGTTGGACTTGATGATCTTTGTGGGTCCCTTCCAACTCAGATATTCTACGATTCTATAAATTCTGTATCAGAGTGGGAGGTCCTCAGTCAGAAATAAGAACAGAGGTGGAAAATATAGATATTAATAGAGCACAGAATGATTCAGTCTTTGGTCTGAAGTAACCATACATCCAATATATTTCTATGAGACATAAAATATTCATGTCTTTCTTCCCTTAGAAATACTGTTTTCAAGTCTGATTACATCTGTTTAGGTGGTGAATACTTTCAAAAATTGAAAGTATTTTTGATGATGATATGGGGAATGATACCTTTTCATATTTAAAGATTAAAACAACTTGATCTATCAAGTTAAATGCTGTAGATAGGTATGTTTATATTCTAAAAATAGAGAACTTTCTATCCTTTGTATTTAAATTCCCTATAAGAGGAATGCAAATGCTTGTGAGGGAGAAGAGCTATTTAAGCTAAAAGGCAATAATGGTAAAATAAGAAATTTGTAAGCTAATCATGAGTTCAAGAGGTAATTAGGAAAAGCTTTGTATTCAAGGCACTGCATTCTGTTTGAATCTGCACACGGTTTGAAATCTGTTTCTTGATGGAACTACATGCAATGTTTGAAATAAAAATAGGCTAAATTTTTTTGACATAGGAATCTAATTTTACATACTTTATTTGACATAAGTTGGCCACTCCATCATGTAGCGGGTTTACATGGCAAGGTTTTGGTAGCAGGGGGACATAGAGGTGGCCTCTCTGACAAGAATCCAGAAACTGCACCATGTTAGATAAGGGTCCCGCTGCTGGCCAAAGTGAGATAATAAGTAACATTGTTTGTGTCTCTGTGAGAGCACATTTAAGAAAAAACAACAACAACAACAACAAAAACTGCTGGGGAACACCAGCTGGGAGAGAGGAAGGAGTGAGAAACAGCCTTGCAGACACCAAGGTCAGTGAAGAAGGAGGGAGAGGAGGTGCTCCAGGCACCGGAGCAGAAGTTCCCCTGTGGTCTGTGGAGATGACCATGGTACCATGGTGAAGCAGGTTGTCCCGCCATGGTGTACCACAGTGGAGCAGATCTTCACACTGCAGCCTGTGGAGGAGCCCCCGGTGGAGTAGGTGGATCTGACCTGAAAGATGCTGCAGGCTGTGGAGAACCCCTGCTGGAGCAGGTTCCGGGCCGGACCTGTAGACCCTGGAGGGGAGACCATGCAGGAGCAGGTGACTTGGAGGGAGCTGCTGCCTGTGAGGGGCCCAGGCTGAAGCAGTGTGCTCTCAATGGATGGACCCTGTGGTACGGACCCATATCTCGAGCAGTTCTTGAAGAGCTGCTGCCTGTGGGAAGCCCACGCAGGATCAGTTTGGGACTGCATCCCGTGGGAGGGACCCCGTGTTGGAGCAGGGGAAAAGAGTGATTGAGAAGGTGCAGCAGAGATGAAGTGCTATAGACTGATCGCAACCCCCATTCCCCTGTGCTGCTTGGGGGGAGGGGGTAGAAGAAGGTGGATGAAGGGAAGGTGGTTTTGGTTTCTTTCCTTTGTTTCTCACTTCTCTAGCTTGTTAGCAATAGGCAATACATTTTATTATCTCCCTACTCTGTTTTGCCCATCACAATAATTGTTGAGTGATCTCCCCATCCTTATCTCAACCCTTGAGCCCTTTGCATCGTATTTTCTCCCCCTTTCCCTTTGAGGAGGGGGAATAAGAGAACGGCTGAGGTGGAGCTCGGCTGTCCACACGAGTAAAACCGCCACACACACACATGCATTACTTATTATAATTAAATAATAATAATTTTGATTTTACGAATACTACTAAATAGTAAGCATAATACTGCTAAGTAATATTAGCACCGAAGGATTAACATTCCTAATTTCTGCGAACTGATAAGGCTGTTCCTGATTTAGAATAAAATAACCTGCATGCCTGGTTCATTTCTAATGTTAAAATCTTTTTAAGGGCAAAAGGAAACATACCAAAGAGAGCTAATAAATTACTCTTAATCTAAATGATGTCCCAGTTATTGATAATCCAAATTGCCCAATTAATGTAGAAAAGTATTGATAATAATACAAGAACAAATAATAAACAAGAAAAAACTATCTAGTAGCAACCCCTTTTCTCTGGTAGAATGCTCACCCTGGGGACCACTGAAGTCTTCACTAGGAGGAGTATAATGTTCCTGGTGGTGATTTTGTCCTCCTTTTTACTACGTGGAGCAAAATGTTGACACGGTCTTCTCAGACTTGGATTTTGCTTGGATTTCTTTATACATATTCTCTGAACACAATTTGCTTCTTTCTCATTTATTCCTGAATGTCCTACAGCCTCCTCAGCCACGGAGGGTGTCAGGGTTTGTCAAGCCATTACCTCCCAGCAATACGTACATATATTATCATTTATCAGCCAAAACGCCAAACAAGAGATGTTTTTATGAATTACTACAGAGAGCAGAAATGTCATTTCAGTGAAAATAAAATAAAATCAACAGAACTAAGAACAAAATTGGCAAACTGTTCCCTGTGAACTGTTAACTGTCTCCTGCTCTATAATAATCTTGCTGATATCCTCTAGCTGAGTGGATATATCTCATTGCTTTAGAGATAGACAAAGCTGACCCTAATTTTGATAAATAAATAAATAAATAAAGATAAATAAAAAAATAAAAACACTCCTAAGCCAAACTTCAGGAATGAAGTTTGTATCTACTATATGGATCTTTCCTATCTAATGTAGGATCTTTCCTTAATTAAGAAATAATAATAATAGTAAAAATGTAGGATAGTAAATGTTAAGGGACGTTGTAAGCAGCCACCACCTTCAGCAGCCCCAGCACAGAACCAGGCCCTCTGCCCAGTGGCATGGGGACCTTGTCATCTCATTTGACAAGGTCCTTGATTAAATAATTATAAGGGAGCTTGTCTCCTTCCACGTATCACCCTTATATTAAACAAAAGTCTGTGTGATAAATATTAAATCTGCTCAAAACAGACAAACAAAATTACCATGACCAAAAGCCAGGTGGCTGAAGTCCCCCATGAGGATGAGAGTGTGAGAGCATGATGTTTCTTGTAGTTGAAGCAAGAATGCCTCATCCACAGGCTCCCCTTGATTGGGTGGCCTGTAGTGGACCCCAACCACAAGCTATCCTTTATTGGTGTGGTCCTTAACTTTCACCCACAAGCTCTCAACCTGACCGTGACTGTTTCTCAGAGGCATCTTGCAAACAATCCCTTCCCTAATATAGAGGGCAACACTCTCTCCCCTCCTTCCTTATCTCTTCTGAAGAGCTTGTAGCCCTCTATTCCCATGTTCCAGTTATATGATCCATCCCACCATGTTTCAGTGATAGCAGTCAGGTCATATTTGTCTAATTGCACCATGCTTTCCAACTCCTCATGCTTGTTTCCCATGCTGCATGTGTCAGTGTAGAGGCACTTCAGCTGGGCTATCGGTCACATCACATTTCCAGAAGAAGCCTTCTTGATTGTTCTGGGACAGTTCACAAGTACTTCCCTGTTGTTACTTTGAGTGACAAGGTTCTCAGTTATGCTTCCTTCACTCAGAGATGCATCCCCTTCCCTCACCACATCTACTTTAAAGCCCTCCTGATAAGCCCAGGCAGCTTACTGCCCAAAAAACTCTTGCCCCACCTGGTCAGCTGCGCCCCATCCGGTGTCAGCATGCCCTTTCTTTGTGGCACTGGTTCTGATGCAGGTGGGAGACTGAGCCAAATTTTGTGGTTGGCCTTTCTGAAGTCTTAACTAGTCCTCCTGGAGTCTCCTCTCTCTTGCCCTAGCACATCATATCTGTTGCACAGGAGCAGTTCAGGGGCAAGGGGGAGACTCCTCCTCTGGCTCCAAGCAGAGACAAGGGTCCACTCTCCCTTGTCATGTGACTCTTTCATATGTGTTGATTCAGGGCTGCAAGCTTGTTTACCTTCCCCTTGCCAGTACTTACGGCAGGGCTGTTGCTTGGACCATGTCAGCGTGTAATACATTTGTCAATTTCCCGCTCAGATTCCTGGATGTTACTGGTGAGTTCCTCTCATAACAGAGACACCTGTTTGAAAAGCTCATCCAGATGGGCACGCTTGCACCCACAACACCCACATCAGCAATCAGGCCCTAAGGGGACTTCCAGAGACTGTAGTTCCCCATAACTGAGGGTCTGGGCAGTTTGTTCGATCCTCGGGAAGTCTGTTTGTGTGTAGGCCTCTGCCCATGCAGGTTGCGGTCCCCCGGTCTGGGTTTCAGCCTCAGACCAGCAGGTACAGCGGGTGGACACCATTTATGTTGCAGTAGAAGGCCCTTCCTCCGCTGGTCCCAGAATACAAAATGACCCACCTCACGCCCTGCCAGCTTGCCCTGCCTGCACGCACTGCTGCGCAAACTGCCGGGCCATAACCTGACTGACGTGACACACTCTGTTTGACTGCCCTGTTCACTGAGCTCCCAGTTGCTCACAGTCCCTAGAAGCTGCCTTTGTATGACAAAGGGGGTCATACAAAGATTTATACTGTTCTGTTAATATTAGCACTTCAGTGGTATCATTTAGCCTTATTGAATACTCTTTAAGATGTTTTAAAATAAGAGTAAAATGTTATTTACTTCTGCTTTAACACCCCACTATACTACAACAGTAGAAATGGGCATCAATCTGCATATGAACCTTATTAAGATAGGGTTTTTCTTTATGGGAGAATTTGTATTTTTAAATTATTTTTCATGTATTAAAATGAGTCAATTTTTTTGACTATATATGTCAGCTTTTTTTTTTTTACTCATGATGTACTCATGATTTTAGCTGTCTTGCTAACACTTTTTTTTTTTTTTTTAATTTATCCTCTGTCTGGTTAAAAAATGCTTCAGAAGGAATAATTGGCATGTGGGTGTGCTACAGGATTATTTTTTCACCTAGTATATTCCAGTGAATTTTGCATTTGAAGGGTTTCTTCTACATTTTAATGTAAAAAATGATCATTCTTCATATATATTACATAAAAATAAGTTTCTCAAAACAGAACAGAAAATTTTGTGATGGTTTTACTCAGCTGGGCAACTGAGCTCCACAACCTCAAAGGGAAAGGGGGAGAAAACACAATGTGGAAAGGGCTCAAGGATCAAGATAAGAACAGGGAGATCACTCACCAATTACAGGCAAAACAGACTCAGCATACTGAGATCAATGAAATGTATTACCTATTACTAACAGGCTAGAGCTGTGAGAAATTAAAAAAATTAAAAACACCTTCCCCCCATCAACACTCTTCTACGTACTCCCCCCAAGCAGTGCTGGGAAAAAAGGGAATTGGGGTTGCCGTCAGTCCCTAATGCTTTGTCTCTGCCGTTCCTTCATGGTCACTCTCTTCCCCTGCTCTGACATGGGGTTCTTCCCACAGGATGCCATCCTTCCTGGACTGATCATGCTTGGGCTTCCCACAGGCAGCAGCTCTTCAAGAACTGCTCCAAATAGAGGTCCATGCCATGGGGTCCTTCTGTCAGGAGCAAACTGCTCCAGCATGGGGCCCCATGGGCAACAGCTCCCACCAGGTCACCTGCTCCTGTGTTATCTCCTCTCCATGGGCTAAAGGTCCAGCCTAGATTCTGCTCCGGCAGGGGTTCTCCACAGGCCACAGCCTCCTTCAGGTAAGATCCATGTGTTCTACCGTGGGCTCCTCCATGGGCTGCAGTGTGGAGATCTGCTCCACCATGGTACACCATGGGGTGGAGGGGGACAGCCTGCTCCACCAGGGGCCTCTCCACAGGCCGCAGGGGAACTTCTGCTATGGCACCTGGAGCACCTCCTTCTTCACTGACCTTGGTGTCTGCAGGGCTATTTCTCACTCCTCACTCTCCCAGCTGCTGTTGTGCAGAATTTTTCCCTTTCTTAAATGTGCTCTCACAGAGGCGCAAACAATGTTACTTATTGCCTCTGCTCTGGGCAGCGGTGGGTTCCTTTGGAACCAGCTGAAACTTGCTCATATCTATCATGGGGCAGCTTCTGGATTCTTACCACTGAGGCCACCCCTGCAACCCTGCTACCAAAACCTTGCCATGTAAACCAATACAGCTTTACAGTAGAATGCTTAATTTATGTTTTTGTGCTACATTTTTTCTTTGTGTGTGTGTTAAACTCTGCTATTATAGAAACAAACTTATGCGATCATGTGGGTTGGTATCAGAGAGGACAGTTAAAAGGGAGACGTGAATGTTTGTACAGACAGCCCAATCAAAGAGAAGAAACAGCTAAGTCATCTTTAAACAACTGATAGAAGTCTCCCAGTTGCAAATGGTGGTTCTCACAGGGGACTCTAACCACTTGGGCACCTGCCAGAAGGACAACATATTGGTATGCAAAATGCCAGGACATCTCTATAAGGGACTGAGGACAATATTCTGCAATAAGTGCTGGAATAAGTTAGCAAGAAGAAACAGTTTGCTGAACCCACTATTGATGTGATATTCAATGGCAGCTTTGACTGCAGTGATCCCAAGATAGTGAGATCTAAGAACTTTAGGAAAGTGAGTAAAATAAGTAGCAAAATAAACCATGACCTTCAACAGTGTAGATTTTTGTTTTTTCAGGGACAAAATAGGCAGAATCTTGTAGTAGGCTATTTTGAAAGCCAAAGTTGCTCAGCAGAACTGTTTTCAATGAACTGATTTTCAATGTCAGCATCCATGTTGCACAAGAATGGTTGATGCTGATGTGCAACAAAACAATCAGTGATTTCAGGAGGACACCTAACCAAACAAGGAACTCCTAACATAGCTTACAATTATAAAGGAAATGAATGGAAATTGGAAGCTATCAAGACTAAACTAGTGTCTCTGGATCTACAAGGATGGTATTAGGAAGGCAGTTGAAACTCACAAGAGATGTGATAGGAAGCAAGAATAGCTTCTATGTACATTGACTCCAAAAGAAAAGCAAAGGAAAATGTCAACACACTGTTGGATAGAGTGAGTGGAACAAAAAGAACACAAAAAAGGCCAAGGTACTTAATGTCCTCCTTGCTTGAGTCTTTACTGGCAAGGTCTGTTCTCACACTTCCCAGCTCACTGGATCCATGGATGAAGGCAGAGCATTGGGTGTAATTTACTTTGCCTTCATTGAGGCTTTAGCTATTGTGTCTGATAGCATCCCTTGTAGGAGACTGAGGAGATACAGACTGGATGGATGTCTTGCTACACTGTTGGTGTCAAGATGTATTGGTCAGCATTTTGAAGTCTAACTGGAAGCCGTTTAGCAGCTTTTTCTGTTTTAGTCTCAGAAGTTAATAATGGCACAAGAACTGTTTAAAGTCCTCATCAGTAACCTCATCAGTGGAATGAACTACACCCTTGACAAGTTTGTGGCTGACATCACATTGTGGAAGGGGTGTGGAATGTTCGTGATGCACTGGAGGAAAAGGCTGCTATTCAGAGGGATCCCAGGAAGCCTAAGTGCTGAAACTACAGGAACCTGCTGAAGTTGTAAAAAGACAAGGTACAAAGTACTGCGTATGGGATAGAAAACCTGATGTATAAAGAATCTGGGGACTGGTGGAGTAGATAACTTTGCAAAAAAGGACCTTGGGGTCTCAGTATACAAGTTGACCATCAATCATCATTCTTCATGGTAATGCTGCATACTGGATCAGGTCAATAGGTGGATCAGGGGAAGTAATAATTTTTTTTTACTGAGCATTTATGAGACTGTATCTCGAGTATTTGACTGCACAAAACACTAAGAGGCCCAATATAACCTTTATATTGTCTTGGTTTTGAACTGTGGCTTAGAAAAAAAATTAACTCCAAAGGTTCTTTTCAAAGTAAATAACAGATTTTTTTGAGCAAAACACTGCAAAGACCTTAAAATTTGTGATAATAGTAGCAAGCACGCATGAACAAGGTTTATTAAGGCTAGAGAAGTCTGTGCCTTGCAGATTTCAATATAATCATCTAACTTGCTCCGGGAATTTCATAATATATGAAATAAATCAGGATTTGGATTGGGACTTAACCCTTTTTTATGTGTCTCTGACCCTCTTTCGGTTTGTGTAGGTTTTACATAACTTCGAAGAGTTATCAGTGGAGCACAGGAGGAAGGAAATCATATGGCTGGAAACAACTGGAATCTGCCTGAAAAGGCTTATAAAAGGAGTACAGTTACATTATGGATAGCATTAGATTAATTAGTTTATGGATATGAAACAAATTATGTTATATGGATCAACAGGAGTGAAGTAAAAAGTCCAGTACCAATATTTATGACAGTAACACCGGTATGATATGGTAAGACACCTTTACAAGATGTTTTAGTGAATTCTAATGTCATAATCAGAAAAGGCAATTTAAGGTCAGTTGTTCAAAAAGAAAACAAGGAAACAAAATATAACTAAAATAAGAGAACGTGTATCATATTCACTGTGCTTTATAGTGATTGTGGATTAGCAATAGGCAGTTAAGCCCCATAAAGCTGCTTGTTCGCTCCTTCACATTTCTTCCTCACCCCTGCAGCCCCCCACTACTAAAACCTTGCCACAGAAACACAATACAGTAAGAAATTCACAAAATTAATTGAACTATTATTTATATCTTACTGTGCAGTTGAAGCAGTCAGTGAGAGAGTTGGGGTTGTTCGGCAGGAGAAGACAAGGTTCCATGGAGACTTTATTCCAGCCTTTCAATAATTGAAAAGGGGCTTATAAAAAGACAAAAAAAAAAAAAAAAAAGAAATTTTTTTACCAGGGCTTGAAGTGGTAGGACAAGGGGTAATGGTTTAACAGTGAAAGAGGGTAGGTTTAGATTAGGCAACAGGAAGAAATTCTTCACTCAGAGGGTAGTGAGGCACAGGTTGCCTAGAGAAGCTGTAGATACACCATTGCTGGAAGTGCTCAAGGCCAGGTTAGATAGCGCTTTGAGCAACCTGATCTAGTGGAAGCTGTCCCTGTCCACAGCAGGGTGTTGTAGCTAGATGATCTTTAAGATGATCTTCAAATCGAAACCACTCCATGATTCTAAGATGCGGTGGGAGATTTGCACCGCTACCTGCAGTTAAAAGCAGTTGTGCTGTTTCCTTGTCCTTCATCTCTCTGTGATTTATGTAACACTTTCAAAGAACCTGTGATATCTTTCTAAATCACATGATTTCAAAGTAAACTGTAAGTCGATATATCATAAATATTATTCATAAAAACCTGGCACAATATAGAAAATAAAATCCCTATGTTAAGGCATTCTTCTAATGATATTACAGTTACCGTGTTTACACTTTTCTACGATTGCCTAACAGATTTGACTTGTTGTTCAGTCCAACTAGTATAGCGTAGTTACAGTTTTTATATTCAGTTTTCTAGTGGATATTGATAACATCCACACAAGTGAGTTGACACTTACTAAACAGTATTTGCACACAATTCCCCAGATACTTTTGATTGTTTGAGCACTCACAGTATTTGCCAAAAAGGTCTTTGCAGCATGAGAGTAAGGATTCATGTTATATATGTGCAAAGGTGGGGTAGAAGAGAATATCAGAGAGTGAAAAATTTTACAAGACATGTTTGGAGGTCTCAGGCAAGAAAGGAAACAATTTTTTGTCTGTATTGCTTTCCGAAGTGGTCACAAGATGCACCAGGCAGGTGGGCATTATGTCTGAGCAGTGATCTCATTATTTGACAGACAATGTTCAGGATTTTTTACAATATTGCAAACTTCATACACTAAAACTTATTTCTGCGTGTTTTTATATGGTTCACAGGGAGATGACAGAGTATTTGACCTTCTGTAGGATCATATGAGAACAAAATCAAGCAGATAAGTGCACTGATTCTTCTTTAGACAGGAAGACTGGCATTTCATATTACTAGTTTCAATATGTAACCAAGGAGCTTGGAATTTTTTGATTACAAAAAGAAAATAATTTTTTTTTTATCTCTTTATTCTCAATTTACTGCTCTGTAACAATATTTCATATGCTACTTTGTGATTAGCAGTATGTTCATTTGTAACAAAATATCTTTCTGTAAGTAAAATGTAAATTATTATTCTCAAAACCGTTTAAGTTCATCATTCTAAATTGATACTATCAATGACAGTGTACAGCAATTCAGCTAACTTTTTTTTCCCTCATAGATGTCATACTTACTGTCTCTCATTATTTCCTATAACAGCAAGGTGCCAATCATATAATGAGGTTTTCTCTGTATTAGGAACAGACACTTATCATTCGCAGTAGTGATTTCTGAAACCAGGCTAACAAGTGCCATTTTAATTCCAAAAGATGTTGTTAAGGAAAGATGATAAAGTGATAACTCAGCATTATGTATTATGTAGTTCATAAAATCCTTTTACTAGAGAACAAAACCAAACAGAACAAGAAATATAAATATATATTAACACTCTGGTGTACTTATTATTTTGCAACAGTAGACCATGTCATATAAAATAAAAAGTCTAACATTTATCATCTAATAAATTCTAAATATGCAAATACTTAAAATTTCTAAAAATGTATTTGTTTTTCATTTACATTCTGAAAAACATTGCATGCTTCTTCTTGTGCATTTAAACTGTGTGTTAAAGTCATTTCCACTTACGTTCGGATTTAACTAAGTGCAAGGTTCTGCATCTAGGTTGGGGCAATCCCAAGCACAAATACAGGCTGAGTGGAGAATGGATTGAAAACAGCCCTGAGGAAAAGGACCTGGAGATGTTGGTGGATGAGAAGCTCAATGTGAGCTGGCAATATTCACTTGCAGACCAGAAAGACAACCATATCATGGGCTGCATCAAAAGAAGCATGGCCAGCAGGTTGAAGGAAGTGATTCTCTCCCTCTGCTCTCATGAGACCCCACCTGGAGTGCTGTGTTCAGATCTGGAGCACAAGAAGGTCATTCATGTATTAGAATGAGTCCAGAGGAAGGCCATGAAGGTGATCAAGGGGCTGGAGCACCTTTCCTATGAAGACAGGCTGAGAGAGTTGGGGTTGTTCAGTTTGGAGAAGAGAAGGCTCTGTGGACGCCTTATAACAGCCTACCAGTACCTAAAGGGGGCCTGCAGGAAAGCTGGGGGGGGACTCTTTGTCAGGGAGTGGAGTGATAGGACAAGGAGTAATGGCTTTAAACTAAAAGAAGGTAGGCTTAGATTACATTTAAGGAAGAAATTATTTATTTAGAGGGTGGTGAGGCATTGGAACAGGTTGCCCAGTGAAGGTCCCTGAAATGCCCTGTTCCTGAAAGTGTTTAAGGTCAGCTTGGATGGGGTTTTGCGCAACCTGATCTAGTGGGAGGTGTCCCTGCCTATGGCAGGGGGGTCAGAACTAGATGATCTTTAAGGTCCCTTCCTTACAGGGGCTGCTTCCTTAAGGAGCAGTTGAGGAGAGAATTTTTTTCCAGTTTAGTCTGGAGAAAGAGGCTGAGGGAAGACCTCATTGCTCTCTAGAACTACCTAAGAAGGAGGTTGCAGCAAAGAGGGTGTCAGTTTCTTTTCTCAGGTTACAAGTGATAGGATGTGAGGGAACAGTCTCAAGTTACATCAGACGAAGTTTAGATTGGACTATAGGAAAAAAATCGTCATAGAGAGAGTGGTCAAGCATTGGAATGGGCTGCCCAAGAAGGTGGTGGAGCCTCCATCCGTGGAGGTTTTTAAGAGACATGTGGACATGGCACTAAGGGAAATGATTTAGTAATGGAATTTGGTAGATCAAGCTGACAGTTGGACTTGATTATCTTGAAATTCTTTTCCAACCTATATGATCCTATGATTCTATGATGCAGGAATTGTCAAGGGCCAGAGACCTTTTGCAATAAATACTTCAAATCATGGTGTAACACATCAAAGTAGACACAGGTGGCAAGGATTTCATGGTTGGGAGGTGGGGGGGAGCTGAAAGGGTAACTTCTGTGGGAAGAAGTCAGAGGCTGCCATGTGTAAGACACAGCTGGTTCCAGCCAGCTCCACGGCTGACCAACCACAAGCCAAAGCTGAGTCCATCTGCCAAGTGTATGGCACTTCTGGGAAAACATGCTTAAGAAAGGGCAAAAATTGCCAGACAGAGTGAAGAGGAGGCAACAGAAAACGGTGGGAAACAATAGAGGGAACACTAAAGTCAGAGGAAGAGGAGGAAGTGCTCTAGAGCACTGAAGCATCTATCCAATCTGCAGTCTGTGGAGGACTAATGTCAGTGCAGATGGATATTTCATGAAGAAAATGCTGCCCATGGAGAGCCTACACTAGAGCAGAAGAAAAGTATAAGAAAGAAGCAGCAGATAGAAACCTCTACATAAAGACTGTAATTCTCCTCAACCCTTTAGGCTGCTCAGGCAGAGGTAGAGGATTCGAGTGGAGGAGTGAAATTGAACCTGAGAAAGGGGGAAAATTTTTGTTCAAATGTTTGTCTTTGTTTCTCACTATCTGGATTTGCTTTAATGGATAATAAATTCCATTAATTTTCCCCGTGTTGGCTCCATTTTGTCCACAATGGAAATAAGTAAGCAATCTCCCTGTGTTAAGCTTAACCAATGAGATTTCTCATCTTAGTTTCTTCCCCCATCCCACCAATGGAGGGGAGTAAGCAAGCAGCTGGGTACGTGTTGGGCTGTTAACCAAGGCTAATTCATCACAGACATTTTAAAACACTGTAAAGCACTGGGTAAGGATGTATGTCTCTACTGAGTGTACAGAATGTTCAGAAAATATTTGCAGGATTCATAAGATATGTAAGATCATCTTAACCGAACTGTACTATCTTGAGCTTTTATTAAAGAAAAAAAAAAATCAAAAATACTGGATAACTTCATAAAGGCTAGATATTCTGTACTGTATCTACCATAGCATAGAATATACACTGTGGATGACTCAACAGCAAGCTCAATAAAGTTTGCACTGATATTCAAAACTTATGTTTCAACTGTATGACAACATTTTTCTGCTAACCTTAACTTCATGTTAACGTACCTGCACCCATAACGCTTCTCCAAACATTTCCTTCATCATAGAACGTTTCTTGACAGTATATTCAAATCCAAATAATGTCTGCAATTCACAAAGAAGCAATGATTCAAATTATTATATTCATTAAAACCTCATAAAGGAAAGAGTGGCAATGACTGCAAATAGAAGACTCTGCCTCAGTAAGGAGTACTTGGAGCAAAGTGAAATAGTAATTTTTATTTAGGAAAATGTATTTTGTATTCCTGTAATAATACTGAGTATAAATAACAAAAACACAGAGAAGTTTCTTTATTCAGTATTCCATATTTCATCTTATTTTTCTATATAATGTTCATTTATTCTCTTTCTGGACAAAACATTTTTTTTTTTTTTTTTTTTTAATTTTTTTCATTCTACTTCACACTGTTCACTTTAGAAGCAGAAAAATCCCATTCTTATGTTTTGGAGGATTATTCAACACATTCAGAATCTTTTTTTATATACTTGAGTCTCAAATTGTACTTCATTAAAGCTCCATTAATCATTATTAAAGATTTATTCATGCAAACAAAATATCATTAAACTCACTTAACTTATAACTGTTCACTAATTGACCCAAAACTGGTTAAATAAGTGTATGAAAATATGAGAAGTGTTATGCACATTGAAAATAAAGTTTCTGTAAGATCTGAGTGAGGACAGATAGGCCAGATTTGTGACATTATAATTCACACTGTCATATAGGCATTTAAGAGACAGGTCATATTTCCAATGTTTTGGCTTCCTCATAATTATCTCAAAGTTTTAAATTAAATCTGCTTTTTGATCAGAAAAAAAAAAAAAGTGTTTCTTTTTTATTTCTTTACTAATGAGGACTTTGAAAACTGAAAACACCCTGCAATGTTTTAGCTTTGTCTAATCAGAATTTTTTTAAAAATGATGTTTAAAAAAATAAATTTTGTCTTGTTGACAGGCTAGAAGAATTACAAATATAACAGATATAAAATACATGAAAAAATATCTTTAATACTCACAGCAATATTCTGTTTGCACTTAAATGAGATATACGGTAGAAGGCTGCACTGAGAAAAAAAAAAAAAAGGAAAGGGAAAGAGGGAAGGGACGGGACGGGACGGGACGGGACGGGACGGGACTAAGAAGAGGAAGAAAATGATGAACTACACATTACCCACAGGCCAAGAACTGTCAAATCAGTATTAGCAGCTGAAATGAAGTACAGGCGGGCATGAAACCCTCACAGCAACAACCAGTGCCAAAAGGCATCTCTGAAAGAAATCCGCACTAACACTATGGCAGTTGCATTTTCCACTGATCTTGACAAAATACAAGCTATATGCTACATGCACTCTCTGCCACAAGAGTATCATTTCATAAAGACAGAAATGATTACTCGTGGCTCTCAGTACTGTAAATCAGCCAGAAGGAATACTGTTGAAAAATTTCATCACATTAAGACATTTAGATTCTGTGGTAACCTTCATGACTACTTTTAATATACTATTCAGCACATTGTGCCTTTAACTTCCCCTATATTGCATTAATACCAGTGGGCAGAGGGAGGCATAAATTCTGAATTTACTATTGCAAAAATATTTTTTTCACATAAAAATGAAATTAAATGAGTATAAAATTCTAAATGTTGAAACCAAATTAAAACTGCTCCCAAAGGAATTACAACAGATTTTATACACAAGCCACTGTGCTAACATGTATTTTATTTTTCTGTTGTTCAGCCCTTGAACAACGGTGGTTGAATTAACATTGTCCCATACTCATCTTTCATGATAGAGAACATTCTGTCATATTAGATACTAGTGTGAGAAATAAAGATATTTTCAGATTCCAAGGAACAAATATTAAAGTGTAGTTTCATAAATAACCAAACACAACCAAGCAAATTATTTATAAGCTAATCATATGGCTTTCCAATAACACTCTTCTGAATCAAAAGCAGAAAATAATTGCTGTTAAGAACCCTATTCTCATAGATTCATAGATTAAATAGTCTTCAAAATATCCCAGTAAAACTCATAGGAATTTGCCTACATAGAATATTGCAGCTTTGGGGATTAAATACATACAACAGTTGAATATTTAGAAATCTGATTCTACTGCCATTTAACAAAACACTTATGTTCTGAAGTGAAATGAACAAGTAGCAATATTATATTCCTACTTACATGAAAGTATAAAAGCAAAATCAAATTTTAAGGTTTTCTTTTCCGGCTGTACTTTAGGAATGTTAATGACATATAATATATTAAAGAATATAAAAAGTGTAATGTTTTCAGCGATAAAATCTGGACAGTGACTCCCCCCCCCCAGGAAATCAAAATTCTAAGAAACTTGTGTTTGTATTAAAGTGCTTAAAACATAATACAGCTCTGAAGAATCAATGTTGTAAATAAATAAACTAGTATTCCAAAGGCATCTATCTGTAAAGGATCAAACTAAAATTTCAGAATCACATATTAAAATAAAGAGTGAAAAAATACTAGTTTTACTATTGCGTAAAATCAGCATTTCTAAGACAGAAACAGATACTTTAAAATGTCATAGTTTCAAATCATATAATTTTGCATTTTATAAATATTTTGAAAAAGATGCTTCACCAGAAACGTATAATTCTACAGCTTTCTTATGGTAAACAGAATTCAAAATATTTATTTTATTCCTATTAATGAAGAAAAGAAAAACCACTTTTTTGACAATATTTTTAAAAGTATTTAAAATTTCTGTATTGGAATGAACTGGAATTTGATCAAATTTTCTTGGTTTATCTATGTTAGCACTTGCAGCAATGCTAATTACAGAGGGGCTGAGAAGGAGGTGTAAAATTTGAGGTTCATATAGAAGATATTTCCATTTTGTAAGAAATTGAAAATGTATGATAATACTGGATAGAACACACTGTTCATTAAAGCTTTTTCAAGATTAGAACTTTGAAGGCATTAGTAATACATGTTGGCTGGTATTTTCAAAATCTAGACTAGAAAGCATCTACTAAGAGATTGCTGAATCATTGGTATGTACTCTGAGGTCTAATTCAGTTTGAATATTGATTTGTCCACATGATGCTTATGCTAACATTGACATAGTCTGAATTTCTATTATTCTTCAGAATGCTTTAGGTCAACTATCACTGTTTAAAATAATTTCTGTGGTAGTTCATGTATTTATTTATTCTGATTAATTTATTTACCTACTGTCTTTTTGTAGACCAAAGAAAAAAATGCTAGCAGGAATTGTCTTGAAACAGAAGAACATACCCCTGTCTATTGAGAATTAAAGGCAAGAGACACTAAGAGTCACTGTAACATATGGGAAAACCAAAGTAGCTCAGTGAGTCAAATTCAAGGGTTTGGAAAAATACTTAAAAGAAAAGAAAAATAATCTGCCTTTGCCAGGAAAAATAATATATATATATATATAAATAAATATATATATATATATATATATATATATATATATATATTAATTAATGCATATATATATGCATTAAATAAGAAAATCATGCAGAAAAAAAAAAAAAAAAAAAAAAAAAAAAAACAGACACGAGACTAAATGTAAGTTATTAGTCTTGCTTCACAGCAAGCTGAATATGAGCCAGCAATGTGCCCTGGCAGCCAGGAGGGCTAAGTGTATCCCGGGGTGCATCAAGCACAGCATTGCTAGTCAGTCAAGGGAAGTGATTGTCCTGCTCGACTCTGCACTGGTGCGGCCTCCTCTCAAGTACTGTGTGCAGTTTTGGGCACCACAATACAAAAAGGATGTGAAACTTTTGGAGAGTGTCCAGAGAAGGGCTACTAAGATGGTGAAGGGCCTAGAGGGGAAGACGTACAAGGAGCGGCTAAAGTCACTTGGCCTGTTCAGCCTGGAAGACAGGAGGCTGAGGGGAGACCTTATCGCGGTATACAGTTTCCTCACCAGGGGGAGTGGAGGGGCAGGTGCCAATCTATTCTCTTTAGTGACCAGCGATAAGACCTGAGGGAATGGTGTCAAGCTGTGACAGGGGAGGTTTAGGCTGGATATCAGAAAGAGGTTCTTCTCTGAGAGGGTTGTCGCGTACTGGAACAGGCTCCCATGGAACCAAGCCTGTCAGAGTTTAAGTGCTTGGACTATGCTCTTGGTCATATGATCTGAATTTTCGGGTAGACGTGTGTGGTGCCAGGAGTTGGACTCAATGATCCTTTTGCATCCCTTCCAACTCGGGACGTTCTATGATTCTATTCTATGATTCTATGATATTTCAAGAATATTATGGTTATTCTTAAGAATCATTATATTTCTAATGGAAGTCACCATTTCCTGAAGAGTATTTTTCTGTTCCAAAAATTTAACTGTGATTCCTTGCCTATGGTAAAACTGTGTTTTCACCAGAGGTATTAATTGATAACTGTTACTTCTTGAGGTATTGACTGTAATGTACCTTGTTCTACATCACCAAAACCACAGTTTATCTTTTTTTTTTTTTTTTTTAACAGACCTTAGATATTAATCAGAACTAAGAGATTTTTTTCATTTAGGCAGATTCTCCAAGATTCTCCAAAAAGTTCTTACTTCCTGGTTCCCTCCTAATATGACAGTCACTTTTTGAAGAAGTACAATTTCATTTAACTTCATTCTTTTTCCTTTCACAGTGAATATTACTTGCTGTCAATCTTTCCTTTCTGATTGAAATAGGATGAAAAAGAAAGCTCAGTTGCACTTCACTAATTATGGGAATGCATAACTCAACTATTTCCATGGTATTCTTTCACATCCTCTTATTGCTACCTGTTTTCCTATATATTTTTTTTAATTATGTTATTGATATGCAAGCAATGAAGTATGATTTTAATTGAGATTAACATATCTCATTAAATTGTGAAAATGTAAGAAGTTAAAAAATATATATATTCTTTTCTGGTATATATTTCAAGAGAAGAGAACCTTGGAAAACTACTGTCTCTACAGTACACATTTAATTCATCCTTATATTCTTTGACTTAATAGAAAAAGGTTGTACTATGTCAAACAACTGTAAACTGTGATCTTTACCAATATCTTTCAGAAGTCCATTGCAATTTATGTTGAAATAAATATGTTTAATTCAACCACAAACCACAATGCTTCTTTGCTAGTCTAATCTGTCAAGTATGGAAGAAACATCTAATTCTATAATACTGTGAGACATTTGGTTCTAGAATCATCAATTTTAGTCCATTTACATTATACTTTCAAAGAAAGGTTTTTGATGATGTGCAAAGCTGTCACCATAGTTTCCTCAAGAAGCATAAGTATTTTCCTGTTCCTCACTAAGCAAAAAAATGCTTATGTTGGCTGTTGTTTTAAAAATCTAGTTTATAGACAATATATAACAAATAATGGAATAATATTTCACGGAAAGTTTTGTATCGCCCAATACTTTACAAACTGGAATTAAATTTTCATTCCAGATAACTGTGTCTGCATTTCAGCCTGCAGAAAAATTTTGAGGCTGTTGAAAAATAAATTGGGATGTTGTTATAAAAGAAGAAGAGACTGGGACTGGTCTCATTTTATTCACTAATACCAAGAGAGAAGGTTCCTATAGAGGTTCTTCAAAATTCCATTTCTTCATTTCATGCCAAATTCACATTTTCGCAGAAGGCTTACTAAGTAATCATCTGCTTTGTTCCTGGAAAAAATCACGATGTTCTTCTACTGTAAGATGCTGATTTAGGGCTGGCCCAGGGCAAAGTAAATAAATAAACAAACAAATAAATAAATAAATCTATTTATCAGTTTTGCAAGGAAACCACTGTGAGTTCAAGAATTTTGCACTGAACCATAGAAAGATGTTGAACCATAGAATCATAAAGGTTGGAAAAGACCTCCAAGATCATCTGGTCCAACCATTACCCTACGACCAATATCACCCACTAAAGCACGTCCCTAAGCACCAAGTCCAGCCTTTCCTTAAACACCCCCAGGGACAGTGACTCCAACACCTCCCTGGGAAACCTATTCCAATGTCTAACTGCTCTTTCTGAGAAAAAAATTCTTCTGATTTCCAACCTGAACCTCCCTTGTCACAACTTGAGGCCATTCCCTTTAGTCCTATTGCTAGTTATCTGTGAGAAAAGGCCGACTTCCATCTCACTACCACTTCCTTTCAGGTAGTTGTAGAGAGCAAGAAGGTCTCCCTTGAGCCTCCTCTTCTCCAAACTAAACAACTTCAGTTCCCTCAGCTGCTCCTCATAAGACTTGTGCTCCAGTCCCGTCACCAGCTTCATAACCTTTATGTCTTTCTTGAAGTGAGGGGCCCAAAACTATCACAGTACTAGAGGTGAGGCCTCTCCCGGTCCTGCTGGTTATGCTATTCCTGATGCAAGCCACGTGAAGTTGGAATGTCCTCGTCATTATCACAATGGTATTAATAATTTCACATTAGTAACAAAGTAGATTTGTCTGAATTCTGTTAGCTGTGGGCCCTCTGAGAAATTAGCAGGGTATTTATCAACCTAAGTATGTTATGCAATTTAAGAAGGATATGTTTGTTGCCACATTATCTCCATCTTCCCAAAGTAGATACATCTGAACGTGATCAGAAGCTTACTGACCCCAATATATATATATATATATATATATATATATATATATATATATGCCTCTTGTAATACCCCTCTATTCAAAACATGCTTTAGTCATTTCAGTGGAAATATTTGTGTATGAGTACCATTATCAAGTGTCCATGCAATTTTATACCAAATAAATTAATTCCATAATAATTGCTCTTTTGCTTCAGTATTTTCTTTGTCCTTCCTCTCTGAGTCTTGTTTCATATTGAGTTCTGCACTTGAGTTTGGCAGGCTGAGACACACATTCTTCATAAAGTGTATAAACATTAAAATTCAGCTTAGGCTCACGCATGAACAATAAATAAATAAATAAATAAATAAAATAAATAAAAGAGAAGCCTCTGGACACAGCTCAGATGAGTTAACAGATGAGTTAATAAATTAAGTGGAAAAAAAAAAAAGAGAGAGAGAGAAATTGTACCTAAAGGGAAAACTATCTATTTTTGTTAGGGGGGGAAAAAAAAAAAAAAAGCACCCCATTACTACACATAGTTTTACAGATTTTTTCTACAAGCAGAAGCAGCTGTCTGCACATTTTTTTCAGAGTTTGCCAAAAGGAAGAAAGAGAGGTGTAGTGGGGACTGTTGTCTCATTTGGTTTCAAAGGGAACTCATTACATGGTGTAACTGTATTTCATCTCTTTATCTTGTTGTTGTTATTATTTTTATAATTATCATCATCATCATCATCATTATATCGTATTATTATTATTATTATTATTATTATTATTATTATTATTATTATTAATGTTTTAAATCAATAATTATATGTGGCATTTGCAGCATACTGAGTAGTTCTCATGGTGATGGTAGGGAGATGCAAGTGAGATGACTGAGAAGGTACCAATGAGCTGTCCAATATCATGCTAAATCACATGTCGGAACCATAGCTATCATCTTCCTCAGGATTAAAAAGAAAGAGAACTTCTGAAATAGAATGCAGGTTAAATTTTATAAGACATGTTTACATTGTATAGCAATGTTGAAAAAAAAATAAAAATCTTCCCAAAACAGCATTGTGAGACCTTTTAAGGTTTTCGACTATTTAAAAAAAATACCACTCACAACTTTTCTGGTACATGTAAAAAATATGTCTTGCATTTCAGAGTGTTGCTTAAAAGAAAATATGACTGACAAAACCACCGTTCTCCTTTAGATCATGTAGTACCAAATTTTAACCTATATATAATTTTTATTTTATCAGTTTATTTGCTTAATTTTGCAGTGACCAAAAGAAAAGAAATAATAATAATAATAAAAATATATATATATGTAGAAAAAAATGAGAGATTTGCTTCAAGTGTTACTGTGATGCCATTTTATATGTTTTAATTCTCCCTATTTCCAGTAAATGTGATTTTTTGAATGTCATCGGTATAAGGAAGAGTTTGATTAATTTGTCCTTTGTACTTTTACCTTTTTGACCTTTTAGGCTCCTGTAAACAATGGTCGTCTATGGAGAGCATAAAGGCTCTCTGTATAAATCTTTTTTGCTGTTAACACTTTTATTCTAATATTTTATTCAGTTACCCCATAAGATAAATTCCTTTTGCTGGATGTAAAATGATGTGTGACAGCATATTTGACAGGTATATTGGATATATTCAGCTTCAACAATCTTACTAATCAAAAGTGTTGGGCACATAATAAGTTATGTCAAGTAATAATCACGGTATTTGATAATACCTTAATAATACCTCTCACATTATATGTAATTTTAGATTAACTTTAATGCAAAATTTTAAATACTAGTCTTGATGTTAAAGTAGAGCTAAGGAGTGCCTACATGAAACAAACAAACAAGTAAATGTATACTTTTAAAATCCTCATTTCTTAGAACATTCATTTCAGAAATAAGGTTCATTTTTATATAAATACTATGGCTGCCACACCAACCCACATCATTCAGCCAACTTTAATCTTATGTCCTAATAAAATTTGCTAAAATACTTACAGTTGTTAAGAGAGGTCAAGCTCATCATCATAACAGAGTTCCTGCATATATGTTACTTATGATAAGTCCTCATTGCCAAGTATTTGAAAACAAAAGCCTATATTTCATAGCTTCAAATCATTGGAGAGACTTATTTCACTGGAATCAAAACCAACCAACCAACCAAAAAAACAAATCCTCTCTTTCAGACATGAAATATAGCTAATATCAAATGTAAGTGAAAATCATCCTTTTTTTTATTCCCATTTAACATTTGAAGTGCTGTCATTTTAAATGTCCAGCATCTTCTCAGATCTTGCTTCAAAAATCCCTGCAGGAATTCTTGTCTATATTACTTGATGTGTAGGAACCTGTATGTCTTTGAAACTTTCTTTCTTGGAGAATGAATATTTTTTATTTAGTAAAAATTGAATGGTAAATGATAAATGTGACATATATATTTCATATACATATATATCTGTACCTTGTACATTGTAATCAATTTTACACAAATCACTATATGCTTCAGCTAAAGAATTTGTTCCTGCGGATATCATCAGTTACTGAATAAATCCACATGAATATTATATATATCCAATAAGTCAATCTTGGGTATTTTTCTTCCATTACATACTAGATTTGTTGGAGGAATTAGGTGGATAAAATGCATGCTAGCAGAATTTGCCATTAAGCTACAGTTATACACTCAGCTTTTGACCAAACCAAAGAATCCATATGTTGTAAGAAACTTAATCTTAAAATTCAGCTTAGCTCATGGAAGTTTCCTAAGCGTATGGCTTAGTCATGTCCAGAATTTTAGTTTTAGAAAATCACTTAAATGTTACATGATATCTAAGAGAAATTAGGATTCAGAAATGATCTTTTTTTTTTTAATGTTTTTTTTTTTTTCCCTACATTACTGTTGTGGTCATGATATGCAGTCACTTTGTTATTCTGCATAAACAATTTCTATATAGTTACTTAATTATGAAAAATAATTAAACTAAATTGCCAAAAAAAATGATAGTAGTTTATTGTAAAGAAGATTTAAAAACAAACAAACAAACAAAAAGTTTGAAAGGATTATATATAAAATATATAATATATAATATATAATATATATTAATATAATATATTATATATATATATATATATATATATATGTATGTGTGTATGTATGTATAATTTTTATATATATATTATCCAAATCATGAGATCTCTTCAGGTATTAAACAAGTCCAGAACAGGTATTAAACAAGTCCGGAACACCTTATACAACCTTACTGTATAAGGTTACTGCCTATTAGGATATCAAGAAAAGGATTCAAGCTGGATATGAGGAAAAGTTTCTTCACTGAGAAGGTGGTTGGGCACTAGAACAGACTCCCCAGGAAAATGGTCACAACACCAAGCCTGCTGGAGTTCAAGAAATGTTTGGACAACACGTTATCTGATATTTTTTATTTTGGGGGGGTTGGGGGTGGTCCTTTGGGGACCCAGGAGTTGGACTCAATTATCCTTGTGGGTTCCTTCCAATTCAGATATTCTATGGTTCTATGATATCTAGGCCAATCAGTCATATTTTTGTTTTGTTTGAGATATTTACCTCCAGACTCTTCAGAAATTCAGAATGGGTTTCTGTTGAGTAAATCTGTTTCTTAGCCTGAGAGAGCAGAAATAACTTTTGTCTTCCAAAATGAAAATTTCTCCATGTGGACTTCTGATGAAAAAGTCTATTGCTTGAGCTGTTTCTCTACTAAGATCCACTTTTATTTTATTTTATTTTATTTTATTTTATTTATTTTATTTTATTATTTTTATTTTATTTTATTTTATTTATTTTATTTTAATTAATTAATTAATTAATTAATTTTTTTTTTTTTTAACAGAGACTAAAGGGAGAATGGGCTCAGAAATCTTCAATAATGGAATAAATAAATAAATAAATAAAAATCAAGGAATCCAGGAATAACCATTGTTAAGTTTACCAGTTAAGGCTGTTTTTAACTGAAAATTGAAACTGTGAGAACTGAAGACAATGGGGTTTTGAGCCTATTCTTTAAGAATAAGACTTTTATTGAGTCACATGCTTGTTACAAAGTCTCCCTTACAAAACCAAATTTTCAACACACTCAAAATAGTACTTTTATTTTGAAGACAGTCCAGTTAAGAAGCGTGTTTTAAAGATGAGTCATGGGAAATGAATTGTTTCTTTGGCTTTCTGTTTTAACCAGTACAAGTAGATACAGTGCTATCATCAGGGTGTATTACTCCAAGACATATCTTCAGCAGTTCCAGCTGAGACATAGATGCCATTCTCCTTTGTATGCTTTTCTGGTATGTTTTCACAGCAGCCTATCATACTCCCATTCTCTTCTGTGCTTGTTTCTTTATTCCTCATACATTGTTCTTGCACGTTACTATTGATTGTACCATGATATTCATAGCTTTTCTTCAAAATGTCTTTCCTATTGTCAGGACAATACTTAGCAAGCTGATAATAAAACATAAATTCACTGTAAAACAGACATGTTTAAGATGAGGTATCCCCCTTTTCTGATTTCAGAGCTTTGGCCATGAATAAAAAATGAATTTTAAAAGTGGTCCTACTTGCAGGGGATAATGAATCTGTTGAAAAATGACAAATATATCTTGCATGACTATTTTTTGTTTTATTACCCTTCATTTCCCATTACTTCTTTGTTTTTCTTGTTTTCCACAGTTGCTATTGAACTATTGAAAAGGATAATGAAGGGAAGTGGGAAAAAGAAACCCAAACCTTGCAGCAAAAATAAATAAATGCATAAATAAATATATGGTCAATATAGAATTTGGAAAATAGTTTATTTCTAATATATAATGTTTATTTCATCAGAAATAATAATGTTTATTTCATCAGAAAATAAAGATGTGTGAAACTTTTGGTCAATTTTAATATATTTTTTAAATAAGTGAACATTCAAATAAGGTATTTAAATTAACATTAAAATGACAGTTATGTTAATGAAAACACTTCAAGTTAAACTGCTTGAACCATTAAGTAAAGAGGGTGCAATGATTTTCAAGAATGGTTGTATCAGCAAAGGAATGCTATTCCTTTGGTACTAGCTATCTGCTAGAACGAAGGACTTTTCATTAACTGAAAATGTTAGCAAATTGCCAAGGATTCTGGAAAAAAAAAAAATGTTCCGTTAATAATTTGGTGAAAATTTATATAGAATATGATTCTAGAATAGGTGATGTTTTGTTGCAGTAGTTGTGTGAAAAGACCTTTTACTATTAAAACCTGCAGAGGACAAAAGAACAAACTATTTAGTGTGAAAAACTTTTGACTACCAATAGCCTCCTAAATGTACACTTGTTCTCTGAATACTATGAAAGTTTTATTTTTTTTATTTTTTTATTTTTTTATTTTTTTATTTTTTATTCTTTTTTTTTGTTTTTATTTATTTATTTATTTATTTATATTTTTATTTTATTTAATTTTATTTGAATTTATTTTTTATGACTTAGCATTAAGACTTAGAAAAATTTTGGAAAAAAATACAAACAACAACAACAAAAAACACCCTAAGAAAAGAATACAAATTAAGTTATCATGATCCACTTGTTTTGCATCAGGATTAATTTCAGGTAAACTTTACTTAGCTGAAATTACTGCTTAAAACCAATAGCAATCAGTTTGAAGAACTAATGTCCTATCCTGTCCTGGAAGAATGGAAATGGCTTTCATTGATGTAAATGCAAAGCATTTATTGATAAAGAACTTGGAATTTGTTCAGAGATATACTTAGGTGAGGATCACTTTAACCTGTGCATATTTTGACATAGTAACCTTAATTGTGTGGCTACAGAACAATCAAAGTATTACAGCAGGAAATACTTTTCACATTCTCTTCTGAAATTCTCTACTTACAGAGTCCTCTAATTATAGTTAGAGTCCTAGAGTCCTCTAATTGTAATCCACTAATCATAAAGTCAGTAATTACAAAGTCAGGAATTATAAAGTCAGGTTCATGAGACTAGAAAGGTTATAAAAGAAGCATGTGTCTAATCCCTTCGTTAGGTCACTTATACAACACCATGGGAGAGCTCACTGTCATAAACCTGGAGGCAGTCAACTCCTTCATGATTTTAATCTAGGAAGAATAAAATTATATATATATATATATACACACACACACACATATATATATTCAGGTTTCAAATATAATTTAAGAAGACATAATAAATTGGATTACTTCAGATTCAGACTTGTGTCATAAGATTTAATCCATTGTCTATAAATTTCGTATGTTCAGGAGATAAATATATATTATATGGCATTTAAAAAGCAATTAATGAATTGGTATATGACACAATGAATTTATTGAATATAATTTGTTATCCAAATGTCAACAAACACTAGTCAAAGATGACGACAGCAACAAAGAAGAAGCATTAGTTGCTTGCCAATCTCACATTGGATATTAAATGTTTTATTCACATTGCTATGTTTCTTTCTGCATTTTAATGGTGTAACTGGATTTCTAATGGTGTTGTCTATTTCTTTTACTTATTTACTACTCTGGTAACTTCCTTACTTAAAATAAATTTATTTTCTCTATGAAAATCACCTTAAAAAAAAATAAATTACTTTAACTTTGAGGTAATCTTGTGCAAAAGGGATTAAAAGCAAGAAGAAATCTTGTAAATCATTAGGGAGAAAAAAAAAAGAAGAAAATACTTGAGATTATTGTATTGATGAAGAGTTTATAAATATTGATGATACTTTTGGTATCTATGCTTATACTTTGAGGGAAAATATACGCGCATAAAAAGCATCTTGGAGTGTTATATTACTTATTCTATGATCTGTGGCTCTGTATCATTTTGGTTTGGAGAAGTGTGGTTTTGACATAAATCCTGCCATCCTCGGTTCACTGGTCATGGAACACATTTTGAAGTTGTGAACTAGACTGCATTTGGAGAAAACTTAGCCAGAAGCTTTGCTCTAGGTATTCACCAAGAGTAGCCCAATGCCCAGTAGGATCATACATAAGTGAACAACTTTGAGCAACATTTACAATGTGGAATTTCAGTCCAGAACACCAGACAAAACTAACTGAAATAAAACACCTGGTCTGCACATGGTGTAAATATGGACCCTCAGCAATAGGTAATGCAATCAAGTTATACATACCTACTGTGACAAATTACTTGGTAATAATAGACAAAGCCTGGACAACTTTTTCTGACAGCATAAATTATGCTTACAGTGATCAAAAGTTATTAGTTTATGAATGCCTTAAGAGTAAGATTGTGGTGCTGATATGCCTGCCTTTTACCATCTCATTCAAAGTATATGTTGCACTGCAAAATATAAATAGCAAAGTATCATGTTAATACATGGAGTAAAACTCGCTAGAATTGGAAATGTGTCAAGACATACCTTAGTATGGGAAAGTGATGAGATGTATCACGATGAGAAAATTAGTGAATAAACTAATCACGTGTTTTATATAAAATGCTGTACCTTTAAGTGAACTTCCTGACTTTCCTTCACAATAGTTATCTGCTTCCGATTTAGAGACTTTCACATCATATATCTTCACATGGTGTGTCAAACTTTTTTTTTTCTTTTTTTTTTTTCTTCTAACTGTAGAACTAGGCTATAAACAGTGAATGTTAATGCCTTGATTTGTAATAAGCTGTACATGAAAGATATGGCTGCTCTTGACTGACTTCAAATATGTAGTAATTCAATGAAGTCTTCAAATACCATGTATCCCCAAGACCCTCCAACATGAGGAAATACAGCTGTGAAAACCCAGTAAAATAAGCCTCTCTTAATTTTGTTCTTTATGTTTTCAGCTATTTGTTTCTCATATAATTTAAACATTATGGTTTTCCTTCCAAAAGCTTCTGTGATGTGGACACTAACTAGTAGAAATATCCCTAGGTGTGAAAACCTCATAACAAGTCCATAGTTGCAAAGAGAAATGCTATCCCCAGTTATAACTAGTGATACTGACCATAAAAAAACTTCTGGCTGCTTGCTTCTGTTTTACCTGTCTTTGGTGCTTCTGTACCACTGTACCTCACATCAGTGGCACTAGTCCAGGAACAGACACCAGTATGATGATAGGAGGATTCTTGATCTGTCTGTTGAGATGTTTCCTCCAGAGAAAGCCATAAACCTGCACCTGCTTCCCAGTCCTCCTGGCCACAGAAGGAGATTTTACTCTTAGGGTATGGTCAGAAAAACTGGTGTGATTTTCAGTTCTGTTCCATCTATGTTGATCAAGCACAGGCTTATCTAGCAGGTACCTTCATTCAATGCTGGTTACATTATTTGAATACTTTATTATCCTTTTTCCATTTTTGGTAATCCTTTTTGCTTCTCTTTCTCTGCCCTAATGACTCTCCAAAAACAACCGGCTCTATTGACTTTTTTCCTCATTTGTACAAGTTTTGTTATGGCAAGACCCAAATTTATTGTTTCTGATCTGTTTTCCTGGGGCAATCTCAGCCTTACAGGTTTTACTGATAGTTTACCTACTCACTGCTGGCTTGGCAAGGCTACTCCTGCAGTGTTCCCCTGTGCTCCCTTCCAATTATTTCAGAGGTTCGGTTCTTTCTCACATACTTTGTCCTTTATCACCTGTGAGATCTAGTGATTGTTCAAAGAACTAATTGCTAATCTATCAGCTTCTCAATGTTATGTCACACCCATGAATTTCACATGCCTTGTTCATCAAGTACTCATGTTCTGCAGTTTCTCATGTCCTGTTAATTCATTTCACTTCAGGTCAATCCCTTTGCCAATACCTTTGCCTGCTGCCTCAGTATAGGAGTGAACTGTAAAGAGCAGAAAACTGACATGAACTCATCTCCAAAGCCTTAATCACATCACAGAGTCAAAAGTTTCTAACTTCATTGAAGCACTTAGTGACAGTAGGACTTTTGTTCATGGTGGCAATGCTATTCATAGCAAATACATTTACAGTTTTAAGGCATTATTCTCTCTGAATATGTCACTTGCCATCATGCAGTGTAAGCAGGAGATATTTGGTGAGTTATGAATAAGTATATTTATCAGGTATAAGATGAGGAATAAACATATATGCCTAGATTAATAGGCTAACAGTATCATAACCAGTGTTAGACAAATAAAAGAGCAATACTGACTTGGCTGTACTAGTCTTGTCACCTGTTACTATACTCTTACAGAGGTTGCTCAGCTATTTCTCTATTGCAGTGAATTGCATCATAATGACATACTTATGAGTAATATGTGTTTAAGACCTACTTTCCAAACTCATATTTTAAACAACAAATTTTCACCAGTCTGACCCTTGAGGTATATTAGAACAATACATCATTCACAGTGTTAGAGACCAGGATTCCCCATGAGAAAAAGTTCTTACAATTTTATAAGCAAAAAGAATGAATCAGAAGCCACAGTTAAAAGTACCTTGAGAAAATTCATGTTTATATATATATATATATATATATATGTATATATATTCTTCCAGTAGTATAAACAGCTTTGAAAGCAAGACACAGGTAATTTTAAGGAAATGTTGACCTTAGAATTCAGACATCTCAAACTTTCTTAAATTAATGCAACATCAGCATATGGCATAATCTCATACTACCAATTTTGCTGCATAAGGAGTCTTTCCTTAAAGTTTCCTCAGAATAGAACATACATTTCTTGAACAACAAATAAGCTATGGTATGCAAATCAAATCCCCAGAGTTAGAGGATGATGTATACTTTCCCTAATAATTTTCACTCAAAAACTTGTTTAACTTTTAACAGACAGACAATTTTCTTAATGAAGAACTTATGCCACTATGTCTATTACCTCACAACAGTAACAATGGACCTTCACACAGATTTCTTCATTATGAAAATAACATTTATTGAAACCATATATATACCATATATATCAAGCCATATATATCAATTGATGATGCCTTATTAGAATGTTTGACACCACTATTTGGAAATGTAACTAGTATGCTGTATTTGGTTTATGTGGCAAGGTTTTAGAAGTGAAGGGAGGGGCTCAAAGGGGAGATCCAGGTGGCACTCTGTGAGAAGAGACCAGGGGCTGCCCCCATATAAAACACAGCCAGTTCCAGCTAGTTCCAAAAGGGATCCACTGCTGCCCAATGTTAAGCCAGTCAGCAATACTGGTAGTGTTTCTGCAATAACATATTTAAGAAAGAGTCAAAAGCACTGTGCAGCGGCTGTGAGAGAGAGGAGTGAGAAAAATGTGGGAGAAACAACGAAGAAACAAGACCTGTGGACCTGCCAGGGTTAACCCACCATGCACGTGTACAATAGAAAAAGATGAATTCCTCTAACTGCCACTGCAATTAATTATGGTCCCACTTATTGATGTTCTACCAAGTATACACCACAGAAACAAGTTAACCACGAAAAAAAATGCAATGCCTTCTATGACATTACATTTCAATTAAAATAACAAATCATTATTTTTCAAATACAGATTAAAATTATAATGTAAATGTGAAAATAAAGTAATTAAAATATGAAAACTAAAATGAATTTGCCTGTCTCTTTTACAAGACAGTATGTAGCTCTTCAGATATAGTTTATATCTTACATAATTTGGTTACACAGGCTTCAAGACTATTGATATCAATTAACGGCTCATGCTTATTTAAAATTAAAGATATAAAATCAACCTCTTACTATAATAAATTAACTAATTAAGAAACAAGTAAATAATTGTAAACAAGCAATTCACTCTTTGATGTACAAATTCTTTAAAAATTACATATAAAAATCCATTACTGAAAAGCTGATTAGAAAGAAAAAAATAAGAAACATTTCTGTTTTTCTTTGTAAATATACCTTAAACAAACAAACAAACAAACAAAAAACAATAACCTTGAGATAGATCTATACTAATGTCTAAAAATGATAAGACAAATCTTTGTGTCTTTCACATTAGTGACAAAATACATGTAAATAAATAAGGGTGTCTATGTATTTATTAGGAATTTAAAACAAGTTCTGAGTGCCAGATTTTATTTTATTATTTATTTTATTTTATTTTATTTTATCATTTCATTTCATTTCATTTCATTTCATTCATTATCAGGTGAAAAACACAAAAAGATTATGTTTAATATCATTATGTTTATTCCTCATTTGACTGGTTAGAATAAAGAGGGTAGCATTTCAGCTTAAGGTGACTTCAGAGCTAACAGCATTTCCTAATAATATTGACTTGAGATATTTCATTTTTTCTTGGTTGCATAGCTGAAATTGAAGGCACAATTTAGAACAGTAGCTGTAGATACAAATAACTTCTGCTATATGTATAAGAAAAAAAGCTTGGCTGCCATTTCCTATTCAACTGAAATTTGTGTATAATTCACAGCTACTGCTCTACGTGACAGAAAGATATCTGCATTAGAAAACTGACATCCTTCTTTGATTTATCTTTAAAATGTCACTACGCAGCACAAGGTGGTGTAAGAAAATTGTCCTGGAAACAAACAAAAAAAAAGAGAGGTTTCTGCATGATTTTTCAGTAGTTTAGAACAAGAGTTGAGTTTAAAACAGAACTAAAAGCACTTACACACAAGCTGTTTTTATTTTTATTGTAATTATATGAACTGCTCTGAGTATTATCCTCCATTTTAAATTTGTTATTCTTTTCCTTCCTTCCTTCCTTCCTTCCTTCCTTCCTTCCTTCCTTCCTTCCTTCCTTCCTTCCTTCCTTCCTTCCTTCCTTCCCTCCTTCCTTCCTTCCCTCCTTCCTTCCTTCCTTCCTTCCTTCCTTCCTTTCCATGTTAACAAAATGAAAATGATTGGTCAAATGATTGGTCAAATCTTATAGACCTATACAAACTAGATGCCTCTGCCAAAACAAACAGGTCTACACATAAAACTGGACAAGACTACACATAAAACTGGACAAGAATAAATATTTTCATTGCAACAAAAACAACAACAACACACAAACAAACAAACAAAACAAAACAAAACCAACCAACCAACCAACCAAACAAACCCTTGCTTCAGTTAAGAAACTGAAATTCATGTCATATTATAAATGTTATATGGATATGTTGATCAAGCGATATAAGTGAATAATAGCAAAGGAAATCCATCAGTACCGAAGTTCAGAAACGCAAACAAGCAAATGACTTAAGTCCTTCCAATATTAATGATACTGTATTCATAATAAATATTCATATGACTGCATATCAATTTTGTTGTTGTTGTGGTGGTTTTTTTTTCTTTCTTTTTTTCCTTAATGTTGGAAGCATACATTACTATGGTTTCTCTTAGAAGATATTTTTAAGATATATCATAATTATCATAGAATCATAGAATGGCTTGAGTTGGAAGTGACCTTTAAAGGTCACTGTTTAAAGGCAACCTGTTCCAGTACCGCATCACCCTCATAGTAAAGAATTTATTCTAAACATCTAATCTAAATCTACCCTCTTTTAGTTTAAAGCCATTATTCCTTTTCTTATCACTACATTCCTTGACAAAGAGTCCCTCTCTTGCTTTTTTGTAGGCCCCCTTTGGCTACTAGAAGACCACTAAAAGGTATTTCCAGAGACTTTTATTCTCTAGAATAACCCCAACTCTCTCAGACTTTCTTCATAGGAGAGGTGCTCCAGCCCTCTGATCATCCCCATGGCCCTCCTCTGGACTCATTCCAAAAGGTCCGCATCCTTCTTGAGCTGCAGACCTCAGAACTGAGTGCAATTCTCTAGGCGAGGTTTCACAAGAGCAGAGTAGAGGGGAGAATCACCTCCCTGCTATATACATTTGTTTTGGTCCACCCCAGGATATGTTTGGCTTTCTGGGCTGCAAACTCACAGTGCTGGCTCATGTTGAATTTTTCATCCAGTACCTCACCAACACACCCAAGGCCTTCTCCTCAGGGCTACAATTTTGAATTTTACCTTGAGAGTCTGGTGCCTGATGCAATTCAGAGAGCAGTTTAACATTTCTACTCCTTTAATCAAGACCAGCCCAGTGTAAACACTCCACTATAACAAATGCAAACATATATGTAACTGCAAACACTCAATAAAATGACAACACCAAGCAGAACTGAAAGAATCACTTATGTTATAGTCACCACTCTATACTTTTCACAGTTATATTAGGAGACATTGGTTAGTAAAAGAAGTGTAGCATGAAACTTTGCCACCTGCTAGTGGATTAAATTATGATCAATTGCAGTTGCATCCCTCATTATCATGCCATATATCCAATACAATACCTTAGTCTATCCTTTTCAAAGGTCCTTACAAACGCTTTTGTAAATCCTTAACTTCCACTGATTCAGAATTAAAACCTTCTATGTTTACTCTGTGAATATAGCATTTTTCATTTTCTCTACTATTATTCATGTATATAAATGTACTTAGTATGACGTGATTGTAATTGATTCGGGATTCAAGTAACTAACACTAACCTGCTTTTACAATCTTTAACCTAAATCATCATTCACAGTAGGAAACAGTGGCCAAATATATAACTGTACAATATACACTGAAAAAACACACTGTGTGGATTCTGGATGGGGAGATAAAAGGTGAAAAATACTTATTTTATGTCAGTATATTCTCCAAGAAGTAAAGTAATGTCCGAGTACTGATGTATATTATTGGGGAAATGATTTCCACAACACTAAGTATAAGAACACAGCATTTTATAGCATTAAGCTGCAGCTCAACTGCATGCTATTGTCAATGACAGCTTTGAAATCTGGCTCTAATGAAACTTTGCTACATTTCCATTTTGTTTTGTTTTAATACAGCTATATTTATTGCATTTTGAAATCTCTTGTTGTCAACTATTCATTGTTCCATTCTTTGAACTGCTTTTATAATCCCATTTGTTTGCTGATATTTTTCTCCATTGTAAAATTAAGCTTGTTAAATATATGCTCTGAATAAGTATTGGCACTTTCATAAAAATATCTGCCATGACTTCTTATCCTACCTTAGAGATCTGCACCATCCCTTTCCATTTTTTTTTCCCCAAAGCTTTTCAACGTGAGATGCCAAGAATATTAAAACTGTATTTTCATATAATTTGAATATTTTTCCACTATATATTATATATAGTGAATAAAGGCTTAACATTTAAACAATATATATATATATATTAATCAGGCCTATCACCTGTACATGCATTTGTGTATTATGCATGAGGCAATGTTACATAAAGGATCAAAATTTCTTTGAGAATATATCCCATCAATTGATTTCTTTTTCACTGAAAATGAGGATGTGCAAAATATTTTCAAACCCTCTTTTATAAATTTCCTTTCACAACTGATATTACATAATTGAATAATACAGAAGTTGATAACTGATTATAAGTAATGATCACATTTCCTACAGAGGTCAGCAGGCAGTGATTTCCATTTTTCTCAGAAGGAATTCAGAAATTTTGTCATTTCTGAAATTACCTGTATTTCTTTAGTATCTTTCACATCAGAAAAGCTAAGGAAATTTCCTATCTCCAGGTTGTGTTTACATATTTTAACTTCATTCTGTCTCTGGAACTGAAATTCATTTCTTTACCTAGTGTTCTATCTCATGATGTAGAACCTTGCCCTAACTACCATCTTCAGTTCTTGCATTTTTGCCAGAGGAAAATCTTGTACAAGAACACAAGAGCAATGCACCTATCAGCCATACAAAATGCATATTTGTACTTCAGTCTAATTCAGAAATACATCAGGCTTCATGTATAAGTCAAATTTAGTTCATCTATGCAGTAGGTATTTTTTTTATATCTTAGCTGAGCCTGTGCAAATCAGCTTGTTACTTCTTTTGTATTCACATATTCATCAATTTGCCACAGTATTATAGAAGAGTATCTTGTCTGGATACACCTTGTCAGCTCACAGAAAAATGAAATACAGTTTCCCACAGAGATGGCTTTGAGAGTGTTTCTGAGATTCTGCAGGAAAATAAGTGGCATTGTTGTACCTGAAGTACAATTCATGTTGTGTTGATTTGTCAGATTAGCACGTTACTCTTGCCTTTCAAAGATGTTTCCATTTTGATGGAGTATTATATTATAGGCTGCAGATCTTATTCTAAAGCTAAATCTTACCAATTGTAAAAGTAAATATTTGCTTCTGTCTTGTTTTTGTTTTTATTTTGAGAGCATAACTGAATACTAATTTCTTTAATACCTTTAATGCATTCTTTGTCTCAAATGAAAGGGGGTGAAAGTAGGGTTTTTATAAGAACATTTTTATAAAACCCATTAGATAGATAGATAGATAGATAGATAGATAGATAGATAGATAGATAGATAGATAGATACATAGATATTTGTTTGGTTGCTTGCTTGTTCCAGAAGTCTAATAATAGAGTAAGACTCAAAAGCAGATAACACATACACATCTACACACATCTATACATCTACTTCATATATAGTTGCTTTTGAGTTTTTTTCAGTTAAAGGGGAAAAAAGTTATCATCAGTTTTAAGTTATCATCATTCATCTGACCTGAATGCTGAATCTGCTTTACATTGAGATCAATTGTAATTACTTCTTTCTGCTCACTAAGAAAAAATATTAACCTGATCTAATGAAGGAAAAATATAGTACAAAGCAAAATTTTTTTGCTTTTGAGTAAATGAAGATGTAAGAATCACCTTAAAGCCTACACATTTACTTTTCTAGGCACCTAATTGTTAACAGAAAATAATAGGTTATAAGGATGAATGTAGTGAAATAGCTATAGATGGAACAGTGATGGAATTTGTGGGAAATTTATATATATATATATATATATATATATATATATATATATATATACCACCTATGAAGCAGACTGTTCTTGTAAAATTTGGGGAAACATTATATGTTTAGATCTGTGTATAACAAGTATTTCCATGACATGAAAGGCAATTGCATTTGTTACACTGTTCACAATGCAATGAAGCATACGTATAAACATCTGCTCTATGTTAGAACAGCATTGATATAAATATCATCAATAGCATGAAGGAAAATAGATAAATAAATAGCTGCATCTTGAATGAATCTTAAGGAACAAAATCCAATTTAAATAATCATTTTATTTTTGTATAACTTAAAGAATCTAGTGTAAACTTGTAGCTGTAATCTTGTAAAATATATTATTCATTTTTAGAAGATATTTACAATGAAAGATTGACATTCTGTATTTTGATCTATACAACCTTTTCAAAACCTGTGTTTCAACTACAGGTGTCTCCTTCTAGAAACCTCCTTGAGGAAATATTCCCTTTCCATTTCACAATTGCTTATACATGAGAAAGTTCTCAGCATTCTTTCTGATGTCAGAGAGTTATAAATTGTTTATAAAGTGTCTGTGAAACATGTCTCTGTTCAAACCTTTCTTACAAGAAAATAAGCATTTCCACTGATTTAAGTTTGGAATTCTAAATTAATAATTTCTGTAAATACCACGAAAAGACAGCTTTATAGCATAAATATAGCACAGAAAGTTTTAAATACAACCACTTCTTCATCAATGAGATTCCTACAGTAGCAAACTGTGAAATTCAGTTTTGCACAGGACAGTCACAGAGGCAGCGATTTTATTGTATGAAAGAAGAAAGTATTTGGAAAATACATTTAATTTGATAAGATAATAATTCTCACATAAACTGCAGGTGTAACTATTTTCTTTCACAAAAATCTCTAATGTGTTATTCTAGTCAAAAAGGAAGTGAATTTAAGAATTTACCCTGGCTCTGCTATTGGAGGCACTGAAACATTCATGTAGATGTTAAACTGTACATGAACACTTAAAGAAGAAAATGTGCAGATGTACCAGGCCTTTGGATTTTTCTCTCTCATAGCTTTTCAAACCAGTCAGAAAATTATCTCTCTGTTTCTGGCAGTAAGTACAGTATGTTACTTTGTAGTAGCAATTGCTCACTGAAGGTTTTGGTGGATGCTATATTGTTAAACCAGAATCAGAATCATAGTCAGTTCATAACAGGATGTGTCAGTCCAGTGATGTGTAAAACTATGCTACCAACATGAAAGGATCAGATACTAGATAAAAACTAGAAGTATCTGGGCTGTGCAGTCTGAGTGAGAAGAGAAACTTAGAAATGACAAAAGAAAACTGATGTTTCATCCTCTGAACTGGACAGAGAAAATGGTACTTGCAGGAGCTCTAGAGAAGACAGTCTCTAAAAATAGCAACTTTCAAGGAGGGAGTTGCTCAAGAATTACTAAAAAAACACTCTATAAATAATACAGCATGATTTAAAGCAGTTATGGACAGATTCTGACTGTCTTGTACATTTCAAAAATGTTGTGATGTCCATCTAGTTGGGAAGTGAGGGGAACAGTATTAAGAAAATGCCTCTGCAGCCAGTCTGCCAAATCTTATCAGAATCAGGGATGAGTTTATCCATTGGTCCTTGTCATTGCAGGATTTGGAGAGAAAAATCTGTACTTAGTGGGAATAAGAGTGGAAAGAGTTGTTACTTTGAGGCATGTTAAGCTCAGCTTTCGTGGTGCATAACTCAGATCCCATCTTCAAGGATACTCATATATAACATAGCATTGTAAATAAAAATGATTTTTTATAGAGACCAAGTATCCAGGAATTGGGTTAGGGAAAATGTGAGTTAATAATATTCTGCTATATGTTGTTGAGTAACATTTCAAATTTTGCTGACTTTCATTTAGGTTGAGGGAAAGAAAACTATTCTCCAAAATGACACATTTTCTAACTTTAAATTGAGATTCTGCAGACTTTCTTTTATCTTGTTAATTGATCCTTGATAGTAATATGCCTATCATATAATTTAAAATATTTTAACTGTTGAAATTAAGTTCACATAAAGTCTACGTCTTGCTTTTTTTGACAATGAATCCCACATAACTTAGAGGAACAGAAAATATTCCTTTGTTTTGTTTCTCTACATTCTTTTTCGCACAATCTGCCAGATGACTCAAAATGGAAATTATTATTTTTCCTTTTTAAGGAAAAAAAGAATCACAATTTATTTTTGTCTTTTGTTCTTTTCATTTTTCAGTAAGCACTTTTTAAAGCTGAATCTTGTCTATTGCAAAAGCTGAAGTTCCCATAGTAACATTAACACCCAGAAGTGACAATAAAATCTTTACAGTACCTCATTAGTATTGCAGAATTCATTTATGCCTTCAGTTTTGTTCTTCTTTTGAATCCTTTTTTTCATCTTCTACTACTTTCTCTGATTTACGTTATGCTATGGGACTCATATTGTAGGCAAGGATGAAACCTACTGGTACCTGCAGTTATATTAGAAAATCCATTTACCAGAAATTTGAAATGTGTACCCTGGAAAACACACAAATACACAAATAAAAATAATAAAAACAGTAGTTAACACTGTGTACTCCATACCTGAACTACTATTAAAGAAAGAATAAAATAAAATAAAATAAAATAAAATAAAATAAAATAAAATAAAATAAAATAAGCAATATTTTAGTAAATTTCAAGTTTGATATGCTGCTCGGTGAGCATAACACAGCATCTTTAGTTGAGAAATTAACCTAGAGAAGACCCAAATTTCTAGAGACAATTATTTAAAGATGCTGCTACAATTTAAGTAGATAAAGTTTAAGTAAAAATAATTACACATTCAACACTAAATGCCCTAGGTTTCATCCCTGCTAGTGACATGCAATGATAATCACAAGGGACATTCACAATATCAAATGTAATGCATGTTTGATCAAATTCTGCAAAGAGGAAGAACTCGAGAATATTTAAAGGTTATAAAGAACTTAGTTTTAAAATAGCAATTTCAGGAGTAGCAGTCTTAAAGAATGAGGAGGAAAAGGAAATATCTCAGACTGGTAGAGCATGATATAGAATGCTTATGGAGGTTGAATGCCAGATTTAGACATATGAGAAGGAAGAGCTGGATGGCTTATCTCATTACCTTTTGTTGCTTCAACAGAATTACAAAAATCACAAAATTGTACAAAATTCAAGTTTCAAAGGAATTTCCATGAAAAAGGAACATCCACTGACCTAATCTTCTGTTGAAAATCGGTCCTTGGATGTCTTATCCATCCAGACAAGTCTTGAAAATTTTCAGTGAGGGAGCTCCAGGCATTCTATCCCAACGTTTATTTTTCCTCTATTTATATATCGATATTGATATTGATAGAAATGAAAGAGAGAGAGAGAGAGAGAGAGATGGAGATGGAGATGGAGATGGAGATGATGGAGATGGAGATGGAGATGATGGAGATGGAGATGAAGATGGAGATGGAGAGATTAAGATGGAGATAGGTAGAGATCTAGAAGGCATTTTCTGCGAAATGACTTGTTGCTTCTTGTCCTGTCTATATACCTCCATCTTCTCTGTCTTTTAGGTACTGGAAGACTGTGATAAGATCTTCCATGAACTTTCTGATCTCTACAATGAATAAATCTTTCTTTATATGTTATTTATATATATATATATATATATATTTATGTATTAAATCTTTCTTTATATGTTAAATGCTCTTCAGTAGCCCTTGTTGGGAACTTGTCTCTGGAAACAGCTTCTGTGAGGACCTGCTCCAGTCTCTAAACTGAGGCTGAGTGGTCTGCAGTCTCCTGGATTTTCCTTTTTTTTTTTTTTTTTTTTTTTTTTTTTTTGTCTTTCAGTACATGCACAGCATTTATTCCTTGCTTTCCCAGTCTGCTTATACCAGGAGAAATGCACATAAAATTGGATCTCTCTGTTAAGTGGTCCAGACTTATGATTTACCTGCAGCTGATCTTCAGGCCTCATGGTCTCTCCAGCCTTTGACTTGGAATCCCTTGGTTCATCCAGTTCTCAAACAGCTCTGATCTCTCCAGTATCCAAGAAACACTCATGGCTCGATACTTGGTTCCTTATCTGCTTATGGTAAAATTACTTTCCAGCTAGTGTAGCTTGATGCCAACAATTGATTACAAACTGACATATGTACCCACACAATATGGATTTCTTCAGTTGTTGGTAACCCAGACACACAGGCCCCTAAGACCTATGGTCTCCACTCCAGTTGTTGGAATTCCATATACATATAGATACACAGAACAGAAAGTGATCCTGCCCAGAGAAAAAAAAAAAAAAAAAAGGGAACTGGATAGACTCTGGTGATCAGGTACAGAGAAAATGTACCAGACAGGTACCAGACAGACATACTGAACACAGAAGCCTGCTTACACATGACCAGCCCTCTAATTCACTTATCCTTCTGTTTTCCCATGTTTTTTCTTCCACAAGGCACGTTTACCTCTCCCTTTTCCCACATTTGATTTCTACTCAAAGCATCCCATAGTAAGTTTTGTACTAGCATTCCCAAGATGTTCTTCTTCCTCCCGTAATCATAGAATTGTAGAATCCCAGAATGACATGGGTTAGAAGAGACCTTAAAGAACACCTAGTTCCAAGCCCGCTGACATAAGCAGGGATGGCACCCACTAGATCAGCTTGCCCCGGGCCTCATCCCTTGAAGGCCATCTTGAATGTCTTCAGGGATGGGACATCCACACCCTGTCTGGGCAACCTGTTCCAGTGCCTTACCAACCTCTGAGTGAAGAATTTCCTCCTAGCCTCTAACCTCCCCTCTTTTAGTTTAAAACCACTGCCCCCTTTTCCTGTCATTATCTGCCAGAGTAGAGTTGCTCTCCATCTTATTTATATCCCCTTTAAGAATTGAAAGGCTTCAATGAGTTCTTCCTGGAGCCTTATACATCTATAGTTAGTAATCCCCTTCAGTCCGTAAGGCGATCCTGAGCCCTTCTTGTACTGATTTATGGTGGTGGGTGTCATCCTTGTCCCCTGAAACTGATCATCCTGTGACAGCCCTGGGAAGAGCTAGGGTAGTTTTCCTCATTTTGCCTGATCAGGTTATTGGAGTTCCTCTATCTGTTATCGTTCCTCTGTTCTCTTTCGTGTTTGACAAGATAAGCTTATAATTCCATTGCCTAACATTTTGCACGAGAGCAGTATTTCTGTATTCTGCTTTTGGAGTCTGTCCCTTTTACTCTCTCAAATGCTTCTGACTTCAGTTTGTTTGTTTCATATGAGCTCACTCTTTAACTAGGCTGTTTTCTTGTTGTTCTGGTTTCTTCCTTGGGGGAATGGACCACTTCTATGCTTTGAGAAGACTGATTTTCAATATCTGCTCAGCACTCCTAAGTTCCTTCACCCTCCAAGGCAGATTCCCATGGGACCCCTCCTAAGAGTTCTCTGAGCAAGTTGAAGTCTGCTCTTCTGAAGATCAAAGTTTTTATTTTGTTATTTGTCTTTCTCACATGCCTTAGGATTTTAAACTCTTCTGATCTATGATCACTACAGCCTAGGCATCTATCTACGGTCATATCTGCCAAGACTTCCTTATTTGTGAGCAGTAGATCCAGAAGAGCACCAATCCTAACTTGCACACCCAATTACACCATTATGAAGTCTTCCCTGAAACACTCCAGAAATCTGCTGGTTTTGCCTTTTAGTTTCCTGGAAAGTGTCAGGGCAACTGAAGTCTCCCAGGAGAACCAGGGCCTACAGAACTGAGGTTTGTTTAAGCTGTCCACCTCTTTTACCTGATCAGGTAGTCTGTAGCAGACATCAACTGTAAGGTCCCACAAGGTCCCTCTAAATTTGACCTAAAATCATTATACAGACCTGTCCTTTTCTCCATATCCACTCTCCATACACTCCTAACTACTTTTTTTTTTTTTTCTTTTTTTTTTTTTTTCTTTCTACTCAGACGTTATAGAGTGTAACCTCTACTCCTCTTCAATTGTTTTTCTGGAATAGCTTGAAATTATCCACTGCCATTCTCTTGTCATGTGAGCTATCCCACCTAATTTTAGGAGTTCAGTGATATCACAACTTTTTGACTGTGCATATGTTGTGGTTTAATCCTTGTAGGAAGTTAAGCACCACACAGTCAGTTGCTTACTCCCTCCCCCTCCTCCCCTTCAGCGGAATGGTGGAAGAGAATAAGAAGGGCAAAAGTTTGAAAACTTGTGGGCTGAGAAAAACACAGTTTATAAGTAAAAAAAGGAAACAAAGCAAAGAAAAGAAACACCAAATGATGCAAAACACAATTGCTTACTACCAGCTGACTGCTGCTCATCCAGTCCTTGAGCAACAAAAGTCTTGGCAAATTCCTCCCTTCCCCAGTTTTTATTGCTCAGCATGGCATCATATGGTATAGGACATCCCTTTGGTCAGCTTGGGTCAGCTGTCTTGGCTGTGCTCCCCCACAGACTATTCACTGCCAGGGCAATGTGAGAAGCAGAAAAGATCTTGACCCTGTGTAAGGACTGCTCAGCAACAGCTTAAACAGTGATGTATTATCAAGACTATTTTAATCATAAATTCAAAACATAACACCATGTCAATTATTATGAAGAAAATTAACTCTATCCCTATGAAAATCAGCACAGCATAGAATTTTTCAGACTGTCGAAACTGGTGTGAACGTGAACACGTGAAATTATTTGATATCTGTACTCTTCTACAAGGGGGAGTGAAAACTTCCCCACTGCCCTGTTCTCAGAATCACAGAATGGTTGCGGTTGGAAGGAACCTCTGAATGCCATCTGTTCCAACCACCCTGATCAAACAGGGTCACCTAGAGCACCATGTTCAAACACCTTTTGAATATCTCCCAGGAAAGAGACTCCACAACCTCTCCAGACAACCTGTGCAAGTGCTCTATCACCCATACTGTAAAGAAGTGCTTCCTGATGTTCTCTTGTGTTTCAGTTTATGTCCATTGCCTCTTGTCCCAGCACTGGACACCAATGAAAAGAGCCTAGCTCCATCTTCTTTGCATCCTTCCTTCAGGTATTTATTGACATTAATGAGACACACACACACCCCCCCGCCACCCCCTCCCCCCAAGCCTCCTCTTCTCTAGACTACAGAGTCCAAGCTCTCCCAGCCTTTCCTCATAGGAAAGGTGCCATGGTTCCATATCATTTTTGTGGCCCTCCGTTGAACCCTTTCCATGTCTCTCTTGTACTGGGAGGCCCCAAACTGGGCAAAGTAGTCCAGGTGTGACCTTACCAATGCTGAGGAGGGAGGAAGGATCACCCCCCTTGACCTTCTGGCAATACTGTACTTAATTCAGCCAAGAACACTGTTAACCTTCTTAGTGGCAAGGGAACAACTGCTGACTCATGTTCAACTTGGTGTTCCCCAGGACACCTAGGTCCTTTTCTGCAAATCTGCTTTTCAGCTGGGTGGCCCCCAATGTAATGCGGTGAATGGAGTTGTTCCTCTCCAGGTGCGAGACTTTGCACTTCCCTTTTTTGAACTACGTGGGGTTCCTGTCAACTCATTTCTACAGTCTGTTCACCATGCATTTTTACATTGTTACCTGGGTCCTTGCTTTGGACATATCTCCCCGTGAAGCTTACTTTAAAACATGCTTTATAATATTAGAAAGCCTTTAGGCAAAAACGTCTTTTCCCCCTTTTTGATTAGTGGATCCCATCTCTCCTCAGTAGCCCACAATATTCATTTGGTGCTTTGTGGCCATTCCAGCTGAAACCTGGCTGGTGACATGAGTCATGTAGCCAAGTGTTGATCTGATACATTTGTTTCCCTCTACACTCTTCCTTTGGACTTTCAGGATGAAGCAGAAAATAACCTAAGTACCTCAGTACCTGAGTACTTTTATTTTAGCCTCCAGAGTTCTGCAGTCCTGCTTGATTTTTTTTTTTTTTTTCCTAAGTCACATTTCATAGTATCATTGGTGCCTGTGTGGAAAAGTAGGAAGTCTGGGCCTGATGAGTCTTGGCAGTATCTCCATGACATCCTGGACCTTATGTCCATGCAACTGGCAAGCTTCCTGAGACCGAGTGTCATGTCTATTTATGGGTGCCTCAGTTATAGGCACTGTTTAATAGAGGGGAGATCCCTCAATTCACTTGCACAGCTTTTTCTTCCTGCTGGTTTGGTCATGCTGAGCTGTTGGGCAGGTCTATGTCTGTTCTTCATCTGAAATTTTCAGCTGTGAGGACAGGTGCTAAGTAGTTGCCACTGGACGTGAGCTTCCCGGGTGCCTGGCTCTGTGAACGACAGTGTTTCCCCTGTCTGAGCCTTGCTTTTGATCTTTCTGTATTGTCTGTGCTTCAAGGCTTGATCTCTCGTACTTTCAGTGCTTCAGCTAGCATTCCACCAATTTCAAACTCACCTTCTTAGATGAAGAATAACTGGTTGAATCTTCTTACAGCTCTTTCACCTAATAGGTAAATAACAACCCCTAGCATATTTTAATTTACAATACAAATGAACTTCCTGACATTTGTATGTCCTGCATCCTTTCCTAACATGTTTTAAAGTATGTCTAGAACAAAATGGTTTTATAAAAACAAAAAATTATTTAATTGTAAGGTCCTAAAACACGAATAATCCAAATTTACACTCTAAAAATTTTACACAGCTGCCACATATCACCTCAGTCACACAGAATATATAAAATTCATTCATAAACTTTTGCAAACACAGAAATGTTTGTATCTAATCACAATAAAAAGTATTCTCTAACAAGTCAGAGCAGCTATGCAGAAAGAAAAAAAAATGTTGGGGCACTCAGATGTGGTGCATTTCACTTGCATTACCCAATTTGGTAGGTACTATATGAGTTCTGCTAAACCCACGGTGTGGAATTTGAGATTGCAAATTACCTAACTCATCTTCACACAGTTGGCAGATATTACATCAAAACTATAAAAGTCTGTTTCCTTCTGGAAGAGCAGATGAAAGCCAGGAGGATATTTTTGGACTTCTCTAGTATTACTTTCTCTATAACTGAATGAAGACAACAGTGAAGGGGGATATAGTCAATATGATAAATGAAGTCTATCAATGTCATTGCAGAATGTCACATGTGGTAACCCAAACTGTAGAGATTTAAAGCTAAAATGAGTTCAAACCCAACTAGGCTGTGTTTCTGTTCAGGGTTGGGCTTCTTATTCTGGACACTGACAAGACAAGGATCTTGATTCTGCTCTGGGCAGCAGGTCCAGAAACATTTTTTTTTTTTTTCTGGTTTGGCTCCTCCTCTCCTCTCCCACCCCCAGATACACAAGAAAACAGTCACAAAATTTAAATTTAGATCCAATTCTCTTGAACTGATCAGAACCTAGTTCTTCAACCCCAACCAGTTTTTCTGGTCTTACTCTCTTTTAGCAAATTAATTTTTGACAAACATAATATTATCACATTTTTTACAATATTATATCCACACCATATTTTATATTTAATTTTATTTTAAATTTAAATTCTACTGTAATGCAAAATAGATTATATTTATTTGTATATAAATCAGTTGATTAGTCCTTTTCCAAACACTTAATCAAATAATATATATGCTCTTATGTAGTAGAATATATATTTTTTAAATATATTTGCAATAAACTTTTTACCAGCCTGTTGTGTATAAAGAAAAACGAATAATACCAACATATTTCTATATTTTAAGAGGCTCAGAAAATATGCAGAGTAAATCAGCCAGCCTCTGCCTGTCTGATTGCAGGTAGCAGTAAGATTTACCTTTTTTTATTATTATTATTATTATTTTCTATTTATAGTGCTCTTAACAACACTGTTGCCCTGAACAATACAACTGTATTTTCTCCTTACTGCCTGAAATGCTACTAGCATTCTTCATTTTGCCAATATCCCACATGTAAAGTTATCATGTACCTTGCTCTTGGCCAGATGGTAAAAAAGCACATATGGCCATTTGCTTATTTTTTGGTGTTGCCTGTATTACTTTGTGTTTTGTTTCCCTTTGTTTCCCTTGTACTTATTTCTTCTTGAACATGTTCCCCCTGTGCTCTTGCTCTGCCATTAAATTGCTTTTCCTCAAAGCAACAGAAAGTTGTATGGTCATGTTGCATAGGTTTGACACTGTTTTCTCTCAGTGGGTTTCCAAGCACCTGCTATAATATCCATAATCTAAGCCTCATTTTCTTCCAATATTGAAGTTTTTTGTTTGTTTGTTTGTTTTGCTTGTTTTTTAAATGGATGTGTCAACAGATGTGATTAAAGATAATGAGATGTGGTACCACTGTACAATTGCTTTCACAAGGAGGAATCAGGCAGAATAGATAGTTTATGCAGATGTATGCTGTTTGTCCACCTGTAATCAGGGTGGTTCAGTACATTGTCTGGATTAGGTGAATTAACTAGATTGATCAATTTATTAAATGTTACAGCAAAGACTCGGATACAAGCTATAAATACAGACAATAGAGTGAGAAATTTAGAATTTTCTTAAACTACAATAAAGAAATTAGGTGACATTATGCTTGCCTGATGCAACACATATTCACCAAACTAAATAAAACACACCTAGTTGTTCAGCTGTTCAATAATTATGCTGCTTTGAAAACTGAAGCTCAAATTCTCCCCAGTTTAGACATAAAAATGGTGTCTAAATCAGAAATCTAGTTGTTGCAGTTTCCTTCTATAGTTCAAAAGGGTAAACACTTTCAAGAAGCTATGTCTCTCTCAGATCTGAATCTGAATGCAAAACTGAAATGGAAGATTCAGATATAAATGCCAAGGAGGAAGACAAGAATTATGCAGAGGTTCCCAGGAACTACAGTTAGCCTTTGGAATTTCTCATGTCAAAAAGTAGAGAACACAATAAAAGTTATGAGTAAACTCAACTCTTCCCCAAAATACCCTGCTGACTGGATTTGCAAAAATTAAGAGGAAAGAAGGGATTTATGTCATTAAGCTTTAAGAGTAAGATTCAGCTCATCTTAAATCGAGGTACTAAATACAGGTGTCCAAGATAACATTCATCATTTAAATCCACAGAGTAGCAATCAGAGTAGCAAATGGAGACTTCTGTCAACTAAATAACTCTCTAGATGCCATTGATTATATTCAACAGTTTTACTGAGTATGATCTGTTCTTAGACTTCAGTTCATCTGAATACAGACACACTGCAGGCAGCTACAGTTACAAGCTCTATCACACCCTAGGAGTGAATTTTACTTCTTATTGGTTGATTTAAACTGCTTAAACAGGAGGGATATAGGGAACAGTGTAGGTATGGTATCTAATCAGATCTGACAGATATACGATAGAATATGAATGAGAGTAGCTTCTCTTTGAAACAGCAGTCAGAGGTTACATGAGATACATCAAGACATCCAAAATGACACTAAATATTTATGTATAGGCAAAGGAATCATACTTCATATGTCTACAAGGATAAACCTCTACTGAACTGAATAAAGATGCTCCCTTATACACAGTGGAAGGCAATAACTACTTTTCAGTTCAAATAATGTAGCCAGATAAAAATTTCTACTACACTCATCAGGGACTGATGAAAAGAATCACTCCCTGAAAGTACCCATTTTCCTTCATTGACTTTAAAGAAACAGCATCCAACAACGGATTCTTAGGACAAAGTTGAAGCAAAAAATTTGGACGCTTGCTTTTTGAAATTGTATGTAAAATATTTTTCAAGAAATGGCTCTTCAAATTGGAATTTGAAGATATATTTGTCAAAAGTTTCAATAGACTATTTCCAATTCAGAGAAATTTTCTTCTGCTTTCTTTATACCAGTTCTATTTTTATATATAACAGATTATTATTAGTACTACTATTATTAACTATCATCATCATCATCATCATCATTATTATCATTATTATTATTATTATTATTATTATTATTATTTCAGTTTTGGACTTCTCTTCCCTCTCCACCCTCCCTGCAGGTAGTCGCAAGTATCATCCACCCCAGAAGTCACTCTCCTCTTCTGGACATGTGGAAGTTTACCTGGAAATACTCCCAGCAAAAAAAATTCCTTCTGGTATACAAGGCACCATTTTGTATCAGACAGTTTTACAGCAGGATGCTGCTATTTTGTTAAGCTTCATAACCTATGTATTTTTTGCACATTTCTTGCTTTGTTTGCAATGCCCTGGTAGCCACGGCTTATTATATACTGAGTTACTCAACTTGATACCAAGGCAAAGTCTTGACGTACCTGTGACAATGTCTCTTTTTGTTTACTGCACATTTCTTTGCTCTAAAAAGTGTATTGCATGGAAAAACAGCCAACTCATATCTTGTTTCTGTACTGTTTTCCTCGTGAACAAAGAAGAAGAGAAATAAAGATGAATAACATTATTTGATAATTTTGTAAACAAATAAAGTTGATTCTGATAGTACAGGATACCTTAGATTTTTATAGCTCAATAGCTCAAGGTTATAGTAAGTTTCCATGTTTTCGTTGCTATTGTATGCATTACACAACTGCAGATATCTTGCTTTGACAAAGGTAGGTCTACTCAAGCTGAACTGTTTTTGAAGGTAAAGAATGAAAATAGAAATAAAATGTGATAGTAGCCTTTACTTCTGTGGGATATTTGCTTTTTAAGTTCCAGTTCACTGCAAATGTAACCCTTGAGATCCACCCTTAAAAAAAACAGAAATGTATTTTAGAGTTTGAGCTTCACTATGCAATTAGATTAGAAATGATGTGATGGTTATTTTTTTCAGATATTTTCTGATGTGTTTTGTTTCTCTCAAATGTTGAAAAGACTCAAGCTGCTGTTAAGTGTTTGTACTTTTCTTGGACACATTGGTTATATATAGAGGAAACTACTTTGGAAAGCATTTTCCATGTCTGACATATAATCAAGAGAATTTTTGATATGCTAAAAAGGCCTCTCAAATGTCTTCTTAGTAAACAGTGTTATCATGACCCCCCACCCCCAACACACACACAGACTTTGAAATATTTAGTTCACTGTGAAGTATTTCAGAAATACTCCATTTAGCAGCAGATTGCTCTACTTTTCCAGTGCTTAAGCATTAAGTCCATAACAACAGTATCAGTACTAGTAATAGAAATAACAACAACAACAACAACAAAACAATAATAATAAATAATAATCAGCTTTAAGAAATATAGATTTGGTTCATTTACTTTCTCCCATTTTAGGCAAATAGTATTTTTTTTTTTCTTGGAGGTTAAAGTTCAAAGCTCATTATGCCAATTTTATAATTTTATGAGAGTCATCTCTGAGCATGCCTAATGCACTGTTTTTGGAGTATTGCAAGGGAGACAAATGCAAGATAAATACTACTATGTAAACACCTCCTGAAAGAAGAACCTCATATTTTCAGTCACACAGAAAAGCAACCATTTTTTTTCTTGCTTAGTATTTACATCTGTTATTGCGTGTGTTTACTGTAATTAAAAAACAAACAAAAAACAACAACAACAAAAAAACACAAACCTGTTATTCATTCCATATACATAACTACATTAGAACACATTGACATGAAATCTAACTCAATTTTTCAGTCAAACTTGTACCATCTCAGCACTATCTCCTGTATGTATAAAAATCACAGCATTGTATGTATGAAGACAAAATTCACACATTTTTTGACATTGAAAATTCACAATGGCATCATTAGCAATCTTTCTTACATGGTCTAAACTGCCTCCAGGAAACACTTTGTTCAGCTTATTCACTAAGTAGCCTGTGTCTAAACTGAGAATGATGAACTGTTAGAAATGTTCCAGCAAGGGGATATCTAACCCATCTGTACCTTTATATCAAGAAGAGATCTTTGTATGTGACTTTATTATTATTATTATTATTATTATTATTATTATTATTAATTTATTAATTTATTTATTTTCCTTTTGGGTTTCCTATATTTTCAGGAGACTGACAAAGATTGAGGCAGACATCTATTCTTACTAGATGCCTAGTAAGTATCAGGTGCAGCTACCCATTCAAAGACATTGTCCTGTAGGTATTAGATCTGTGACTTCCCTTGTTGTGTCATCAGGAGAACTCAGCTTCATTAAGCTTTTACCTGTCTTTGTTTCTTGGTTTGAGCCTTCTCTGACAGGAGGGTTGATTAAGGGACCAAATTAATACCTACCTTAAAGATTTATCGACCTTTAAGTATAGACTTAATCTTGGGGTCCAAACTTAGACTTTCTTCAGTTTCTAAGATAGCTACATAAAATATGAATAGCTGTTTTAGGAGTCCAAAATCATTAATACACAGTTAAAGACAATGATTAAAAAAAAAAAAAAAAAAAAAAAAAGACAACGAAGAAAGTTTTTTTCAGGTTTTTGATGATTTTTAAATGCTTAATTTGAAACTATAAATATATTTAGTGTAAAAAATCTCTAGGTTTTTCTCTGGCTTTGCTGCCTGATTCAATTACACAATGCTTTCAATTAGCAGTGTATTCTGTCTTTTCTAAGCCAACCTGTGAATGGAAATTGAGGACAATATTCAAAAAGACAGCGGACTTTCCAAAGGAAAGGTTCCCAAAAAGACACAACAGAAAAGTCCTTCTGAAATTCTTATTACTTGGTAACAAAGATTTGTTCACATATAAGACTACAGAGAGAAGGAAGCACTTTCTTTACTGTGTGGCTCACAGAGCACTGGAATAGGTTGGCCAGAGAAGTTGTAGTCTCCCACCCTGGAGGTATTCAAAAGCCATTTAGAGACTGTGCTGGGTAACCTGCTTTAGGTGACACTGCTTGAGCATGATGGTTGGACCAGATGACCTGCAGAGGTCCTGTCCAAACTCAACGATTCCATGAAATCTGTGAAAAGTCAGACTGTAAGGTTTTGCTTTGCTTTTCCTGTTTAGCTTTTTGAAATTGTATCAAAAGTTTAAAAATTTGTGTGTGGAATTATGCAGTTTCACTTCTCACTGATGTCAACTAAAGTTGATGAGGTGCAGCGCAACACAGGTTTATAGCAACAAATGATGATGCAGACATATTTCATTTTTCTTTCTTTTCTTTTAAATTTCTTTTAATTGAGTTGGGAAAAAGATGAAGGCTTGGAAATTCATTACCAATGAACTGGATGCAAATAATAATGAAAATTAACATATTATTTTTTCTATTGAATCCATAAGAAAATATCACTTTTCTATATCAAATTAGCTATTTAGAGCTGCTGTTGTTACTTCCATATAAATGTATTATGCTTACGTACCAAGGTCTTGGTAGGGGCAGTGAGGGGAGATCTATGAGGAGATGCTGGACAAGACAATGTGTCATGGACTGACCACAACCTCCATTCCCCATTCCCCTGCACTCCTTGGCTGGATGTAGTGGGTTTATGTGGCAAGGTTTTGGTAGCAGGGAGCTATAGGGGTGGCTTCTGTGAGAAGAATACAGAAGCTGCCCCATGTTAGATAAGGGCCCCACCACTGTCCAGAGCCGGGCCAATAAGCGATGTTGTTTGCACCTCTGTGAGAGCAGACTTAAGAAAGGGAAATAAAACTGCTGGGGAACTGCAGCTGAGAGAGAGGAAGGAGTGAGAAAAGCCTTGCAGACACTAATGTGGGTGAAGAAGGAGGGGCAGAGCTGCTCCAGGTGCCAAAGCAGAAGTTCCCCTGCAGCCTGTGGAGAGGCCCCTGGTGGAGCAGGCTGTCCCCCTGCAGCCCATTGGTCCCACAGCAGAGCAGATCTCCACGCTGTGGCCTGTGGAGGAGCCCCTGGTCGAGTAGGTGGACCTATTCTGGAGGAGGCTGTGGCCTATGGAAGACCCCCGCTGGAGCAGATTCCAGGCTGGATCTGTAGACCGTGGAGAGGAGACCACGCAGGAGCAGGTGACCTGGTGAGAGCTGCTCCCTGCGGGGGACCCAGGTTAGAGCGGTTTGCTCCTGATGGATGGACCCCGTGGTATGGACTTATATCTGGAGTAGTTCTTGAAGAGCTGCTGCCTGTGGGAAGCCCACACAGGATCAGTTCGGGAAGGACGGCATCCCATGGGAGGGACCCCACTTTGGAGCAGGGGAAAAGAGTAACCAAGAAGGAGAGGTGGATACGAAGTGCTATGGACTGACCGCAGCCCCCATTCCCCCATTCCCCTGCGCCGCTGGCGGGGAAGAGGTGGAAGAGGGTGGATGGGGGGAAGGCGTTTTTGGTTTCTTTCCTTTGTTTCTCACTTCTATGGTTTGTTAGTAATAGGCAATAAATCTTACTATCTCCCTACTCTGAGTCTGTTTTGCCCATCATGATAATTGTCGAGTGATCTCCCTGTCCTTATCTCAGACTTTGAGATCTTTGTGTCGTATTTTCTCCCCCTTTCCTTTTGAGGAGGGGGAGTGAGAGAGCGGCTGTGGTGGAACCTGGCTGCCCACCCAAGTAAAACCACCACAGTGGAGGAGATAGAAGAGGGTGGAGGTGGGGAGAGGTGGTTTTGGTTTGCTTTTAGTTCTCACTGCTCATCTGGTATCAATAAATAATACACTATATTAATCTCCCTTATGCTGAGTCTGTTTTGCTTGATATGGTGGTGATTAGTGAGTGATCTCCCATCTCCTTATCTCAACCCATGAGCTTTTTTCATTGTACATTCTTCCCCTGTTCTTTTGAGGAAGGGGAGTGAGAGAGCAGTATGGTGGAGCTGAGCTACCTGCCAGTGAGAAACCACCACAATAAAGCACACTATATGTTACTTTCATGTTATTACATGATTATACAATTTCACTACTTTTGAAGTAGTACCTGATATCAGTAGAATGTTTTGCTAGTTGAAATCTCCGTCATCAAACTGTCTGGCATAGTCCAGTTATGTACTCTGGAAACTTAAAATCATTGTAGAGAACATAATGAATAATTTTATTTTAAAATTATATTTTATTCAGAAATGAACATGAAATATATATAATATATATAAATTGCCCTATTCTAGCAAATAAGTTAAATAAAAATTACTTAAACTATTTAAAATAAAATATAATGTAAAACTTGTTAAATTCTGCTGTTGAACATCACCACTTGGCATTTCTATTACACAATTCGTTTTCTAGTCCCTGTTCTTAAACAGTTCAACAATAAGATAATTCCTTTATAAAAAAGAGTTTCTTCGGTTCTATATTAATGATATATTTCTGTGGTTATTTTATCTGATCTATCATACTGCACAATGATTTATAGTTTAATTAATGTCTGATACAAGCAACAACAACAAAATGATCAAAGTTCATTTATAGAGATCACAAAAGTTTCTTCATTATAGACAGCAATTTAATAAAATTTATTGTGGTAAAAAAAAAAAAAAGTTAAAAAAAAATCAAACTAGATTTTAGGCCTTAAAATTACAAAGCGTAAGTATGAGAGAGAATTTAAAATTTATACTTGGAAACATAGTGCATAGTGATTTGTTTTGACAGAGATCCACCTCTCAAAATTACATCTGCAGCCAGGACACACATGGATTAGGAGACTGAGTAACCTTGGCATATGATTTTTTTTTTTTTTTTTGTGAATTTGTTTGAACGTACCAAAATTTGAAAGTCATATAAATGTTTTATTACATGTTTGTAGACAGACAAATTATTCAGTTTGAAGTTTCCTTCATTTCTTCAGATGAAGGAACTGAAAACCTGAAACTTGCAAAAACTGTATTCAAATTAACATTAGTGCTAGAAGATGGAGAAGAAATTCCTGATATATGTGTATATTTTAGGCTTTCTTAAAATCCGTTTGTTCTTATGGCAGCAGAAATGAAAAGCAAGTGGCCTGTGAAAATTTACCACTTACCTCAGAATCTAACAAGTTGAAAAAAGTCAGCAAAACAGATCTAGAGAGAAGGAGGAGGAAAAGGAACACAATATTGGATGTTTAAAATGACGCTGATTTAAAGTAAAACATATAAGGGTCTTGAGTAGCTTGTTAAAATTTGTAAAATTAATGATCTGAATAAAGGGTTCAAAGGGTTAATAAACTACATTTTCTGAACTAAATATACAGAAAGTCACATTCGTGCACTTTGAATCCTTCTCAAATTTGTAAAAAGAAACTAAATTGTTCATCTCAAAGATACAGAGAGAAGTATTTATTTGTGAGCATGAGAATTTTAGATTTGGCTCAGAAATTCATAATGTAGAAGAATGTAAGATAGATCTGATCAAAGAAATGAAGGAAACTTCAAACTGAATAATTTTACAAAACCAAAGTAGTAACTATTCCCCTACTCCAAAGAGAAATATGTGCTTCTTATCAGGGAAAGCTACAGTCTTGTGAGATTAATTAAGATGAATGGGTAGAAAGAATGCAAAGCAGTCCCCTGTTTACTCATGTGCTGGTGATAAGTCAATAAAGGAGAGACTAGAATAGAACACAAAAGGATATTTTTTGCAAAATCTGGAGTTTACGAGTGCTTGGAAATTATTTCAGGCAATTAAGTAATTTAAACATTAAGATATTCTTCAGAATTTGAATAATTTGTCTGTCTACAAACATGTAATAAAACATTTATATGACTTTCAAATTTTGGTACGTTCAAACAAATTCACAAAAAAAAAAAAAAAATCATATGCCAAGGTTACTCGGTCTCCTAATCCATGTGTGTCCTGGCTGGAAAAGGAACACAATATTGGATGTTTAAAATGACGCTGATTTAAAGTAAAACATATAAGGGTCTTGAGTAGCTTGTTAAAATTTGTAAAATTAATGATCTGAATAAAGGGTTCAAAGGGTTAATAAACTACATTTTCTGAACTAAATATACAGAAAGTCACATTCGTGCACTTTGAATCCTTCTCAAATTTGTAAAAAGAAACTAAATTGTTCATCTCAAAGATACAGAGAGAAGTATTTATTTGTGAGCATGAGAATTTTAGATTTGGCTCAGAAATTCATAATGTAGAAGAATGTAAGATAGATCTGATCATGGTGGGAAGATGATTTATTTGTGCCTTGGAAACAACTCAAGGTTATGTTATCCTGAAACAAACTGGATTGTCTTTTCTGAAAACGTGTCACAATCTGCTTGTTTAGTAAGTGAATCTGCCAGTTTAGCAAATTGTATGGACATCTTATGCCTGCTCACTTTTTTCTGAGATCCACTCTTCTTTACACTTTCACCCACAGGATGGGACTCTCTCTTCCCCAGGCTTATTCCTTCATGCACTCATCAAACCACATCACACATTTTATCCTAGCTAAATCTCTACCTATGTCTCTGCCCTGCTTGAGAGTATCAGTGACAGTAAACTATCGTAAACTATCTAGAAGGTTAGTGAAGATACTTAATTTTTGAAAACAAAGCTGAATTTACTATGACTTCACAAACTTGGCTGTAAGGAAAATGGAAATGATGAGAATTTGCTGTCCTTAAAGCTAGGAAAAAATTAGTCAGAGTCTTCATTGTGAGCAAGAATTTTAAAGAAACACTGCAAAACTTGGAAGATTTAACTGACATAGCTGAGAGCTTAGCATATATATATATATATATATATATTTTTTTTTTTTTTCCCTGACAATTTAATGATTTACCAAGAAAACTGAGTGTTCAGCTATCACACGTATGGTGTGGAATAATATTAAATCATATATATAGAAACTTTCCTCAGAAAGATGTTTTCGATTTTGGTCCTCCCATTTGCTGTGACAGGTGGAAAGAGATGTTGAGAGCAACATGCGAGCAACTCAGGCTCCTACCAGTCAAGTCTCCTGAGTTCCCCTTACTCTGTTGCTAAGGAACAGGACAAGCATACAGCTGCCACTCCACTCTCTGAAAACCACAACACCTAAAATGCGGTTAAGAACTGTCGGTCTTCATGTTGAGGAATCATAAGTTTTAAAGCTTCAAGCCCAGGATTTCTGAAGCATAATAGAACAGGGAATAAATTAGAGAGAGGAAAAAATAATCTTAACTAAAAATGGTTCAAGCAAGCTGCTGCTCTTTTAGTTCAGCTATTTATAATCTGCTGCTGCAATCACTATGTCGGCATATTCAGTGAAAAACTCTCTGCAAATAGTGCTGTGACTCAAAAGATGCAGAGTTTTTGTCAAGGTCAGGCACTGTACAATTTGAATCTTTGTTATGTCTTTGAGAGTTCTGTGCCTCTAAGACAGCCATTGGTCTCCAAACTTAAAATTATGAAGGGTGTAAATGACAATGTGGCCTATCATTATTGATACTTAGAATATATTATAGATGAAAATCACCCCATGTTGTCACAGTACTGACCCAGAACCTTTCTTGCCTCATATATTTATGATTATGAAAAGATATAACATACAGGTTGATATATAAGTTGGTACTTGAATAGAAAGGCCACAGTAAAGATGAGACTTTTGCTTAAATTCATAGTCTCAAACATGGGATTAGAGACAGGACTTCTGTTATACAGACAACAACAGCTACAGCTTTAAAGTAATGGCAGCATTCTGAACACGAGAACATCAAAAATATTTAAAAAGAAGGCACGGAAGATATATATATTCCTTCATAATTCTTATACTAAAATGTGAAAAATGTTTTCATATTGCCATATATACAAAGCATGTATTATTATATTCATATGTCTTAGATATGAACAATGTTTTATGTATGGTCACTGTTATATATGTGTTCATGTACATGGATAAGAAAATGTATATGCACAAATGACTTTACAGAGACACCAATTAATAACAAGCTAGACCTAAACCCTAAACTGTTCTACAAGGTAAATTTTCCTTTGACTAGTACTTCCAGGGAGGAAAGAAAAAAAAAAAAAAAAAAGCATAAGCAGTAAAGAGAACAACTGAACATGCAAGAACTACTGAGTGTTTGGAATCTAAATCCAAAACCAGATCCAAGTACTCCAACTGTTATCTGAAAAGAGAAGTGAAAAGGCTGTGTTTGTTAACTTCGGAACACGTGTTTCAACAAGGCATCAGAATTCAGATGAACTCTAAACTGAACACATGTTCAAGAACACTCATTCTTAAAGGATGGTTGGAATGGATGAAGAATAACAAAGTATGAAAAATGTCTATGAAATTTGAATAGGCATGGACACCACCATTTCATCTCAACCTTTAACCTAGAACTGCCAAGTCCACCATTAAACCATGCCACTAAGCTCCACACCTATACATTTTATGAAGACCTTCAGGGATGATAACACAACTAGTTCTCTGTTGATCCTGTTCCAATGCCTCACAACCTTCTTTCAGTGAAGAATTTTTTCCTAATATCCAACGTAAATCTCCTCTGCCACAACTTAAGGCCATATCCTTGGCCATACCCATAAGGCCATACCTATAAGGCCATACCCATACCCATATGGCCATAAGGCCATACCCATAAGGCTCAGTAGTCAGAGAACAACTCATCTTGCTTCCCAACACTGAGGCAAAGAAGGCATTAAGTACCTTTTCAGCCTTTTCCTCATCTCTTGCCACTATGTTTCCCCCCAAATCCAATAAAGGTTAGAGATTCTCCTTAGTCCTCTTTTTCTTCTTTGTGTATTTATAAAATCATTATTATTGTCTTTAACAGCAGTAGCTAGATTGAGCTCAGATTGGGCTTTGGCCCTTCTAACTTACTCCTTGCACAGCCTCATGACATCTCTATAGTCCTCCTGAGTGGCCTGCCTCTTCTTCCAAAGATCATAAGCCCTCTTTTTTTCCTCTGCTCTAGCTACAGCTCTCTGTACAACCAGGCTGGTCTCCTTCTGTGCTGCTTCATCTTTTGGCTTGTGGGTGTGGTATGTTCCTGTGGCTTTAGGATTTCCTCCTTGAAGAGTGTCCAGCCTTCCTGGACTCCTTTGGCCTTCAGGACTGCCTCCCAAAAGACTCCGCCAACCAGTCTCCTAAACAGGCAAAAGTCTGCCCTCTGGAAGGCCAGGGCAGTTCTGATAACACCCCTCCTTCCTGTTCTAAGAATTGAAAACTCTATTAATTCATGATCACTGTGCCCAAGACAGCCTTCAGCCTTCACATCACCCACAAGTATATTTAAAAGCATGAAGTCCAGTGGGGCGCTGTTCCTAGTTGGCTCACTCACCAGCTGTGTCAGGAAGTTATCTTCCACACACTCCAGAAACCTCCTAGACTGTTTCCTCTCTGCTGTGTTATATTTCCAGCAGGCATCTGGTAAGTTGAAGTCCTCCATGAGAACAAGGGCTAGCGTTTGTGAGAGTTCTCCCAGCTGTTTATAGAATATTTTGTCTGCATCTTCAGCCTGGTTGCGCAGTCTGTAACAGTCTCCCACAATGACATCTGTCTCCTTGGCCTTCCCCCTGATTTTTACCCATAAACACTCAACCCTGTCATTGTCATTGTTTAGCTCTAGACAATCAAAACACACCCTAACATACAGGGCTACCCCACTGCCTCTCCTTGCTAGTCTATCCCTTCTGAAAAGTTTGTAGCTATCCACTGCAGCGCTCCAGTCATGCAAGCCATTCCACCATGTTTCTGTGATGATGGATAGATAGATAGATAGATAGATAGATAGATAGATAGATAAAATCTGAAATACATATAGTATAGATATCTCAGGACAAAATATTTCACTCCATATCTGTGTCTACCAGTCTGCTTTACCTGCTACTGTAGGTGTAGCTTGTAACAACCAATGAATCTCCCCTGTAAAGTCACGAGAAGTTTTATGGAAGGTCAGTCTAGGTATTAGAAATACACATGGATTTTACAGTCATAAATCAGGCTAAAGACATAATATATTTTAGTCTGTAAAGTTCAACATTGTCTAACACCAACTAATGATCTGGTGTTTTACATTGCAGCCATCCATTTCTTCAACACTTTCAAATAAGTCAACTTTGATTTTTTTTTTCCCCTAACAGTTTAAAACTTTTTTTAATGAGTATGAATGAAAGATATTTTCTTTTGTTTCTGCAAATTTGACCTTTTGAATCTGAATTCTAATTACACCTAAGAAATTGCTGTCGTTTAAAACAGTCCTGCTGAAATGATAGAATAAATCCAACGTAAACAGAACCAACAGATGAAATAATATTTTTAAATGAATTGCTTAAAAAAGAAGTAAATGAAGGCATTCTTGACCTGAAAGCTATTTTTTCTTTCTTTTATGCATAAAATAATGCAAAGCAAAAGTGTCTCTCATACTAATGATTATTATTTTTTTTTTAAAGGACTGAACAAATGCATCTTTTAAAATATGTGATTAGTTACCTCTCTGTGATTCTGTATGGAAAGGCAATGAAGTGTGGGAAGACTTTTCTGCCTTAGGATCTCATCTGTATAGCCATGTGCAGACACATAAATATTATTGTAACATTATATTATACATAATTATACATAATATGTAACATAACACCAGTCTTATTCCATGACAATTCTTGATCAGGGAGCTAGCTACCTTATCTAGGGAAATGCTAATAGGTTACAATTTGGGTTATTATGGACAGGGAATGACGGGCATATGTAAATATACTTTAAATCAAGGTAGATTTTCATTTATTTATTTATTTGTTTGTTTGTATTAATTATAGACTTTGGACTTCTTTGCTTCTGTTATAATCTGCTAAAATATTTTTTCGTCTTGGAAGAAAACACACCACGGATTTCAGAGAAGTAAATAATTACATCTGTTATATGTTATGTGTTCAATTTATGAGAAAGCAAGATCAATAATGTTTTAGAAAGGCTTTCTAAATTTACAGATTTTCTCAGAATTTTCTCGTGATATGGTAAAGTGCCATTGATTATGGTGATTACTCCAAAAGCAGGAAGTACGAAACAAAGACAGCAACTCTAGCCAGAGAGCAGCTAGTAGAACTCATTCACTTCTGATAAAGTGCACAAATAACTCTTTTAAATAACATAGCAATGGAAGTATTTCGTCTCTCTGTTATGGAACTCCAACAGCTGATTTTTTTTTTCTACAAGTTCACATGTATAAAAAAATAAAATAAAATAAAATAAAATAAAATAAAATAAAATAAAATAAAATAAATCTCCATTAATGTCATTTCCAGGAATGTAGACACAGGTGAGCTCTTAGCACAGTACAGCTGATTTTTAGTATCCTAACATGCTGACAGAAAAGGCCAAACTCTTTTATGTTTAGTGTTTGCTAAGATCACTGATTACTCCAATTGTCCAATTGTAATATGCTAGTAACTGGATAACTGTAGTGATCCTTCAGTAAAAGATTATCATCTGCGACACAACTAGAGTCTTTCCTCTGATATTAGTAACATTTTTAGACAGTTCAATCACAGATTAATTGCATAGTGCTAATTTTGTGCAGGGGTCCAGCAACTCTGATGCATTTTAAAACTGTCCTTTAATAATAATAGGACTCCCTAGAGTCCAGTTACTGAATAACTTAATGTTGAAAACAGGAAATTAGTTAGCATTATAAACATTTCAGGATAAGACCTTAATTACTATTACTATTTTAGCATTTTACTAAAAAAATTACTAGTATTTTATTACTAGTATTTTACGACTAGTCTTTTACTAAAAAAAATTTACTATTACTGTTTACTACTTAGTTACTATTTTGACTATTTATTTGCCACATATTGAACATTTAATTACTAGCATCTACTCATGTCTCCATGTTCAGTAAGTCAGAACTCTACCTACATTTATGACTGTGGGAGAAAACCTGCTGGTTTAATAATTCAAGATCACTGTTTTTCCAGGCATTTGTTGTCTCTGCAGTTTACCAGGCTGTCAATTATCAAATCCTAAAATCTTACACCCATCAGTAAGTAATGTTGTGTAATTCTCTAGGTTTCTCTAACTAATAAGTTTTGATGAAATTGACACAGTGGTTCTACTGCATTTTCAGACACAGATGTATGGCTTTGAATTCCTGGTTATGTAGCTGCTGGTAAAAAAAGTTCCACTTCAGCAGTTTTAAAATCAATAGCAAGAAATGCAACTGCATGCTATATGCTTGCTTCCTACTTTATTACTTTCCTTTTTGGTATTATTGCAGTCAGGGCCTCCCTAGGAATCTAACATGGTAGTTTTTGATCTTTTAAAATGTCAAACTGTTGCCAAGACACTATTTGAATGACTTTACTATTGTCACTTCAGAGGGATAGCAATAGCAGTGTAAAATCTGGAGATAAAACATTTTTCCCCATTGATTTTTGACCTGGAAAGTCCACACAGCACACATCTGTTAATCATGAAAACATCAGCTTGCATATTCATTGTTTGCTGTTACTTTTTAATGCATACTTGGCAGCTAAGAATTAATTTATTTTCCTGAGACAGGAAAAAATATATGGATTGTATTTTGCAAACACATATATATATGCATATTCAGTTTTGTGTTGCAACATAAAAGCTTTATTAATATTATTATTAATTATTATTTTTATGCCTATAAGTAAAATCATATCCTCAAATATTATAAAATTAAAAAATTCAAAACCACCTTCAACTACTCTTGAAGATTGCTTTATATAGTAACATAAATTGATTGCATAATCCAGCTGCTCTAAATTGCTGTCTGGCTCTTGTCAGAAGTGTTTCTCAATGTACCTGCTTTCATGGAACCTTTCTATTTCTCCTCTTCCTTTCCTCTTAGATGACGCTGTTGCTCTCAGCAAGCTGAGATAACCCTTCTAACTTTTAAATGAAGAGAAGTGTAGATGTTGATGGAGAGGAACAGTTACTAGAAAAGCACACAAATGATTCTATTTAAAATTTAAACAGAATTATTTAAATCTTAAATAATATAAACAGCATATGCAGTGTTTTCAGAGAAACTATTATTATATACAACCAAAAGTATTATTCATGAGATATGAAAATTAAGATCCATTATTAGAGATGTTGTGATATACTTTGTTCATCACACCTTTCTCTGTATTTTGTGAATCTCTCAATATTTATAAATATTAAAAAATAGTTACTTTTGAAGAAGTCAGTACATAATAGAGTTACATTATTACATTTTCCTTTTTTTCTTCTAAAATAAAAATCCCTTATCTTGATTAATACTACCAATACATTTTCTATAATTCTCTCTGACTTTTTGTTGTTGATGTTGTTGTTGATGTTTTTGTCATAAGGACCTTTTCTACAACAAAAAGTCAGAAGGATATCTGGTCCAAAATCTTCTTTGTGTTTTTACACCTATTAGATTGTGACAATGCCTTAAAATTAAAGGGCAGAAAATATTCTGGAGTCTTTTAGACAAAAATGAGTAAGTATTGCCTATTCAGAGCCAGAATCAACAACTGTTATGTATATTTTCTCTTCTAAAATAGGCATAAAGTAGCCCTTTCATTTAGTTTTTAGTTTTTTTTTCATTTAATTTAGTATTTATTTATATACTTTTTCAATCTTACCCATTATGTTATAGATGACTGAGTCCCAAATAGGATTACAATCAAAGTTTACAATTTATTATACGAATAGAGGCAAGCAAACAGTGCTGGGTGCGCCGGAAGCCTCTGCTCCACCAGGACGCACACACGTTACGTAAGACTGCTGATTGTTATGCTCCTAGGCTAATACATATTCATTACTACTTCTAGAAGAGGCAGGGTTATTATAATTGGTTTCCCGAATCCAAAGTCCTCCCAGGGGCGCCTGCGTATCAGTCTCTGGTGGTCTTTCGGGGGTCGCTCGGGCTGAAGACTCATGGTCTTCCTCCCAGACTTTGACCTTCAATTGTCCTTCAGCTCCCCCTTCCTCCTTATTTGGTAGTCTCTTGGCCGGATGTCAGAAGCTAGTGCACGTCCCGTGCAGAGTCAGCAGTTTTTCTCTAAAAATCCCTTTGTTCTCTTATCGCCTAAACCCAGGCCTCAATGTTAACCCTTCAAATCCCTTAGTGACACGAATTGCTGGACCATTCCTTACAATTTAAACAAAATAGTTTAGGCTGGAAGAGACCTCTGGAAATCATCCAGTGCAATGCCCCTTATCAAGTCAGGCCATCTACATGGTGTCCAGCACCATGTCCAGACAACTTTTGAGTATCTCCAAGGAGGGAGAGACCATAGAATCATAGAATCATAGAATCATAGAATATCCCAAGTTGGAAGGGACCCATAAGGATCATCAAGTCCAACTCCTGGCACCGCATAGGTCTGCCCAAAAGTTTAGACCATGTGACTAAATGCACAGTCCAATCACTTCTTAAATTCAGACAGGCTTGGTGCACTGACTACTTCACTGGGGATCCTGTTCCGGTGTACAACCACCCTCTTGCTGAATAACCTCTTCCTGATGTCCAGCCTAAACTTCCCCTGCCTCAGCTTAACACCGTTCCCGTGGGTCCTATCACTGGTGATTACAGAGAATACGGCACCTGCCTCTCCACTCCCCCTCGCGAGGAAGCTGTAGACTGCAATGAGGTCTCCCCTCAGCCTCCTCTTCTCCAGGCATAACAGGCCCAGTAACCTCAGCCGCTCCTCATACGTCTTCCCCTCTAGGCCCTTCACCATCTTCGTCGCCCTCCTCTGGACACTCTCCAACAGTTTAATGTCCCTTTTGTACTGTGGTGCCCAGAACTGCACACAGTACTCGAGGTGAGGCCGCACCAGTGCTGAGTAGAGCAGGACAATCACTTCCCTCGACTGACTAGCGATGCTGTGCTTGATGCATCCCAGGATATGGTTGGCCCTCCTGGCTGCCAGGGCACACAGCTGGCTCACATTCAACTTGCTGTCAACCACAACCCCCAGATCCCTCTCTGCGGGGCTGCTCTCCAGCGTCTCGTCGCCCAGTCTGTATGTATAGCCAGGGTTGCCCCGTCCCAGGTGCAGGACCCGGCACTTGCTTTTGTTAAACTTCATGTGGCTGGTGATCACCCAGCTCTCCAATCTGTCCAGATCTCTCTGCAAGGCCTTTCCACCCTCATCCGAGTCCACAACTCCTCCAAGTTTGGTGTCGTCGGCAAACATGCTCAAAACACCTTCTAGTCCTACATACAAATCATTTATAAAAACATTGAAGAGGACTGGCCCTAAAATGGAGCCTTGAGAGACCCCACTAGTGACCATCCGCCAGCCAGATGTGGCCCCATTAACCGCAACCCTTTGAGCCCTGCCTGTCAGCCAATTGCTCACCCATCATATGATGTTTTTGTTAAGTTGTATGCTGGACATTTTGTCCAGTGGGATCCTATGGGAAATTGTGTCAAAAGCTTTGCTGAAGTCCAAAAAGATCACATCAGCTGGTTTCCCTTGATTGACTAGATGGGTGATCTTATCATAAAAGGAAATCAAATTTGTTAGGCAGGACCTACCCTTCATGAACCCATGTTGGCTGGGACCAATGACTGCATTATCCCCCAGGTGCACTTCAATAACTTCAAGGATCATCCTCTACATAATTTTACCAGGCACTGACGTGAGACTGACAGGCCTGTAATTGCTAGGGTCTTCTTTCTTACCCTTCTTGAAAATTGGCACAACATTTGCGTGCTTCCAGTCCAATGGGACCTCTCCAGATTCCCAGGACCTCTCCAGATTCCCAAGATCATTGAAAAATAATTGAGAGAGGTCCTGCGATGACATCAGCCAGCTCTTTAAGCACTCTGGGATGAATCCCATCCGGACCCATGGACTTGTATGGATCCAGGTGGAGCAGCAAATCCAGCACATGTTCAGGATTGGTTGGGAGTTTGTCATTCCCACTGTCATGGTCCTCCAGCTCAGGGCACCCTGGGTCCCAAAGCCCATCATCAGTGTTGAAGACAGAGGCAAAGAAGGCATTAAACGTCTCTGCTTTGCCTATGTCATTGTCTGTGAGGAGATCTTCCCCATCTAGTAGCGGACCTTTGTTTTCTTTGGTTCTTCTTTTTCTGTTCACATATCTAAAAAAAACTTTTTTATTGTCTCCCACAGACATGGCCAGCTTCAACTCTAGTTGGGCTTTGGCCACACGAATTTTCTCCCTACAGACACGAACAGCATCCCTGTATTCCTTCCTCGTCGCCTGACCCTCCTTCCAGCAGCCGTACACTTTCTTTTTTTCGCCTAAGCTCCAGTAGAAGATCCCTGGTCAGTCAGGCTGGCCTTCTGCCCCACCTGCCTGACTTCCGATATTTTGGAATTGCCTGATCTTGTGGTTTTAGGAGGCAGTGCTTAAAGATTGACCAGCACTGATGGACGCCAATGCCTTCAAAAGGAGTTTCCCAGGGGACCTTGCTGACTAGTTCCCTGAGCAGCCTGAAGTCTGCTTTCCCCATATCCAGGGCTGAAGTTTTGGTGGCAGTTTTCCTTCTGTCACCATAAATTCTAAACTCAACCACTTCATGGTCACTATGACCGAGATGGCCGCCAATTGCCACGTTTCCCACAAGACCCCCTCTGTTCTCCAGCAACAAATCTAGGAGGGCACCTTTCCTAGTTGGCTTCCTTAGCACCTGCACCAAGAAGTTATCATCTAGGTGCTTTATGAACCTCCTGGACTTGCTCGTGTCAGCCGTGTGGTGATCCCAGTTGACGTCTGGCAAGTTGAAATCCCCCATAAGGACAAGGGGAGTTGATCTCAAGGCAACCACAACCTCTCTAGGAAACCTGTGCCAGTGCTCAGTCACCTTCACAGTAAAGAAGTGTTTCCTGATGTTTGGACAGAACCTCTTGTATCCCACTCCTGACATCAATGGCTGGTTTTAGTTTATTTTCTTTGTTTCTCACTTCTCTAGCTTGTTAGTAACAGGCAATACATTTTACTAATCTCCCTACTCTTGAATCTGTTTTGCCCATCACAATTGTTGAGCGATCTCCCTGTCCTTATCTCAACCTTTGAGCCCTTTGCATCATATTTTCTCTCTCTTTCCCTCTGGGGAGGGGGAGTAAGAGGGCAGTTGTGGCAGAGCTCGGCTGCCCACCTGAGTAAAAACACCACAGTTCCTTGCCCCTTTTTTTTGGCACTGGGCACCACTGAAAATAGCCTGACTCCATTCTCTTTGCGGCTTTCCTCCAGGTATTTATAGACACTTATGTGACTCCCCCTGAGCCTTCTCTTCTCTAGCTGAAGAGTCACAGATCTCTCAGTCCTTCTTCATAAGAGAGGTGCTTCAGTCCCTTAATCATTTTGTTGGCCCTTCTTTAGACTCTCTCCATTATGTTGAAGTTTCTCTTGTGTTATGGGGGTGTATTGGGTTTATGTGGCAAAGGTTTGGTAGCAGGGGGGCTTCAGGGGTGCTCTCTGTGAGGAGTCCAGAATCTTCCCCATGTTAGAGAGCAGCCAGTTCCAGATGGCTCCAAAATGGACCCGTCTCTGGCCAGAGCTGAGCCAATGAGCAACATTGTTTGTGCCGCTGTGAGAACGTCTTTAAGAAAGGGAAAGATCTGCTGTGCAACAGCAGCTGAGAGAGAGAGAGAGAGGAGTGAGAAACAGCTTTGCAGACACCAAGGTCAGTAAAGAAGGAAGGGGAGGAAGGGATCCAGGCACCGGAACAGAAGTTTCCCTATGGCCTGTGGAGAGGGCCTTGGTGGAGCAGGCTGTCCCCCTGCAGCCCATGGGGTACCACAGTAGATCAGATCTCCATCTCCATGCTGCAGCCCATGGAGAAGATCCCATGCAGGAGCAGGTGATCTGATGGGAACTGCCACATGTGGGGGCTCTATGTTGGAGCAGTTTGCTCCTGAAAGATGGACCCCAAGATACAGACCCACGCTGAAGCAGATCTTAAGGAGCTGCTGCCTGTGGGAAGCCCACGCAGGATCAGTTTGGGAAGGACCCTCCCTGTGGGGGGGACTCCACGCTGGAGCAGGGGCAGAGAGTGGCTGTGAAGGAGCGGCAGAGACAAAGCATTACGAACTGACCACAGCCCTTATTCCTGGTGGTGGGGGAAGGGGATGCACCTCTGAGTGAAGAAAGCATACTTGAGAATACTATCACTCTAAGTAAGGGCAGGGAAATACTCATGAACTGTCCCAATGCAATCAGGAAGGGTTCTAGAAATTTGATACGACCAATTGCCCAACTGAAATGCCTTTACACCAATGCTTGCAGCATGGGAAAGAAGCAAGAGGAATTGGAAAGCATGGTGCAGTTACGCAAATATGACCTGATTACTATCACAGAAACATGGTGGGATGGATCACATAACTGGAATATGGGAATAGAGGACTACAAACTCTTCAGAAGGGATAGACAGAAAAGAAAGGAAGGGGGTGTTGCCCTCTACATTAGGGAAAGAATTGATTGTGAAGAGTTGCTCTAGAGAAATGGCCACAGACAGGTTGAGAGCTTACGGGTGAGAGTTAAAGACCTCATCAATAAATAGCAGCTTGTGGTTGGAGTCTACTACAGGCCGTGTGATCAAGGGGAGCCTGTGGATGAGGTATTCTTGCTTCAACTACAAGAAGCACTGTGCCCGCATGCTCTCATCTTGATGGGGGACTTCAATCACCTGGATGTCTGCTGGGAAAACTACACAGTACGCTGTAAGCAATCCAGAAGATTCCAAAAGTGCATTGAATATAACTTCCTGGTCCAGATACTAGACAAACCCACCAGAGGAGAAGTGCTACTTGACCTGGCGCTCACCAACACGGAAGAGCTCATTAAAGAGGTCAAGACTGGAGGCAGTCTGAGCTGCAGTGACCACGCCTTGGTTGAGTTTGTAATCTCAAGGAGTACGGGCCTGGCAAAGAGCAAAGTCAGGATCCTGAACTTCTGAAGAGCAAACTTCAAGATATTTAAAGACCTAGTAGCTGAGATCCCCTGGAACACCATCCTTAGGGACAACGGAGCTGAGCAGAGCAGGAAACTCTTTAAGGATGTCTTCCTTAGAGTGCAAGAACTCTCCATCTCCCTGCATAAAAAAGTGGGCAGGGAGGGCAAACAACTGGGATGATGAGGCAGGGAAGCTCATGGAGCAGATTATCTTGAGTGTCATCACGAGGCACTTACAGGGCAACCAGGCGATCAGGCCCAGTCAGCATGGGTTTATGAAAGGCAGGTCCTGCTTGACTAACCTGATCTCCTTCTATGACAAAGTGACACGCTTAGTAGATGAGGGAAAGGCTGTGGATGTGGTCTACCTTGACTTCAGTAAGGCTTTTGACACTGTTTCCCACAACATTCTCCTCAAGAAACTGGCTGCTTGTGGCTTGGATTGGCGTATGCTTTGTTGGGTTAAAAACTGGCTGGATAGCCGGGCCCAAAGAGTTGTGGTGAATGGAGTCAAATCCAGTTGGAGGCCGGTCACTAGTGGAGTCCCCCAGGGCTCAGTACTGGGGCCAGTTCTCTTCAATATCTTTATCGATGATCTGGATGAGGGGATTGAGTGCACCCTCAGTAAGTTTGCAGACGACACCAAGTTAGGTGAGTGTGTCGATCTGCTCGAGGGTAGGAAGGCTCTGCAGGAGGATCTGGATAGGCTGGACCGATGGGCTGAGGCCAAGTGTATGAAGTTCAACAAGGCCAAGTGCCGGGTCCTGCACCTGGGGCACAACAACCCCAAGCAGAGCTACAGGCTGGGAGATGAGTGGTTGGAAAGCTGCCTGGCAGAGAAGGACTTGGGAGTACTGGTTGATAGTCGGCTGAATATGAGCCAGCAGTGTGCTCAGGTGGCCAAGAAGGCCAACAGCATCCTGGCTTGTATAAGAAGCAGTGTGGCCAGCAGGGCTAGGGAAGTGATTGTCCCCTTGTACTCGGCTCTGGTGAGGCCGCACCTCGAGCACTGTATTCAGTTTTGGGCCCCTCGCTACAGGAAAGACATGGAGGTGCTCAAGCGAGTCCAGAGAAGGGCAACGAAGGTGGTGAGGGGTCTGGAGAACAAGTCTTAGGAGGAGCGGCTGAGGGAGCTGGGATTGTTCAGCCTGGAGAAGAGGAGGCTCAGGGGTGACCTTATTGCTCTCTATAGGTACCTTAAAGGGGGCTGTAGCGAGGTAGGGGTTGGTCTATTCTCCCACGTGCCTGGTGACAGGATGAGGGGGAATGGGCTAAAGTTGTGCCAGGGGAGGTTTAGGTTGGATATTAGGAGGAACTTCTTTACTGAAAGGGTTGTTAGGCATTGGAATGGGCTGCCCAGGGAAGTGGTTGAGTCACCATCCCTGGAGGTCTTTAAGAGACGTTTAGATGTAGTCCTTAGTGATATGGTTTAGTGGAGGACTTGTTAATGTTAGGACAGAGGTTGGACTCGGTCATCTTGGAGGTCTCTTCCAACCTAAACGATTCTGTGATTCTGTGACTGAGCAAGGACCTACTGGTCAAACTGAGGAATGAGAAGGAAATGCACAGGCAGTGGAAGCAGGGACATGTGGCCTGGGAAGAGTACAGGGATGTGATCCGGATGTGCAAGGATGGGATCAGGAAAGACAAGGCATGGATGGAACTGAGCAAGTGGAGTCCGGTGACAAGTGGTTTACCTCAGGGGTCTGTCCTCAGGCTGGTGCTGTTTAATATCTTTATTGACGACATAGACAATGGAATTAAGGGCAGTCTCAGCAAATTTGCAGATGACATCAAGCTCAGCAGTGTGGTTGATATGATAGAAGGAAGTGATGCTATCTGAAGGGACTTGGACGGGCTTGAGAAGTGGGCCCACATGAACCTAATGAGGTTCAACAAATCTAAATGAAGGGTGATGCACCTGGGCCAGGGAAATCCAAGACATGAGTACAGAATAGGAGAAGAACCCATAGAGAGCAGCCCTGTAGAGAAGGACTTCAGGGTTCTGATGGATGAAAAGCCCTACATGACTTGGCAGTGCGTGCTTGCAGCCCAGAAGGCCAACTGCATCTTTGGCTGCATTAAAAGAGGAGTCTGCTCAGCTCCTGTGAGGCCCCACTTGGAGTACTATGTCCAGATCTGGAGCCCCCAGCACAAGAAGGATGCGGAGCTGTTAGAGTGGGTCCAGAGGAGGGCCACAAAGATGACCAAGGGGCTGGAGCACCTCTTCTATGAATAAAGGCTGAGAGAGCTGGGGATGTTCAACCTACAGAAGAGAAGGCTCTGGGATGACCTCCTTACAGCTTTCATTACTTAAAGGGGGCTTATAAAAATGATGGAGAAGGACTCTACTCAGGTAGATAATGATAAGACAAGGGAGAATGGTTTTAAACTAAAAGAGGGGAGATTTAGATTATAGGTTAGAAAAAAAATCTTCACTCAGAGGGTGGTGATGCACTGGAGAAGTTTGCCCAGAGAGGTTGTGGCTGCCCCATCCCTGGAAGTGTTCAAGACTAGGTTAGATGAGGCCCTGAGCAACCTGATCTAGTGGGCGGTGTCCCTGCCTATGGCAGGGAGTTTGGAACTAGATGATCCTAGATGTCCCTTCCAACCCAGACCATTCTATGATTCTACACACAGATCTCTAACTCCATCATTTTTATTCCCTATACTGCATGCCTTAGTGTATATGCACTTCAGACATGCACCTCAGCATATTGATTTCCTAGAAAGAGCTTGGGAAACTTCTCAATAATGGTGTCTTATAGAAACTTAGTTGCTTACATCAAAATGCTGGAAATGACCCCTGCTTATGTCCATTTTGTTGATTCCATGCTCCATTGCTGTACAAGGACCTCATATCCTTTTCTCATTGACCTTGTTATCATTCTCTTACAGGGCTACTGGTTACTCCTTCCCTCCCCCATCATTCTGAGTTTAAAGCCCACCTTATGAAGTCAATCGTACTATTGCCAAAAATAGCTTTGCCCTGCTTAATTAGATGGACCCGTCTCAGTGAAGCAGATGCTGATCATTAAACAGAGATGGACATAGAACCCAAGGGTCATAGAACCCGTGGTCATAGAACCTAAAAACCTGTTACCAACACCAGTTCCACATTGATCTGTCCTGTTAGTGCCCTTCATGTCATATCCTTTCCCCTTACCAAAAGGACTGAGGAGAACACCACCTGGGCTCCCATGGCCTTGATTACTGATCTCAGAGCTCCGTAGTCACTTTTGACAATATCTAAGTTTCCTCTGGCAGTATCATTTTTGCCCATGTGGAGTAAAAGCAGGGGGTAATAGTCAGAGGGCTAGATGGCCTTTGGTAGCCCCTCCACAATATTATCCCAGATCCAGACCCCTGACAAGCAGCAAGCCTCTCTAGTCATTGAGTCATTAATGGGTGACTCTGTTCCCCACACCAGGAAGTCACTTACTACAATGACTCATCATTTCTTCCTGGTGATCTTGCAGAATTTAAGGTCATGTGAACCAGATCCTTTGCTTGTAGGCACACTGGTTCCTCTTCAATATTGAGGGCATTTTTTTGTTTTGCTTTGTTTTGTTATTTTTTTCAGATGTAAACTCTTAGGTGGGACAGGAAACTTTTCTTGGTACCAGAAGTCACCAGCTTCCATCTTTCCCTCCAGAGGTTATGCTTACTTTAGGAGCAGGGGTGGACACCCCCTGGTTCTCTCCTGCAGTTAGAGTCTCAGGCTTTCAAGCTGTTGTGTCTCAGAGACAGCTTTGTCTATCTCCCTTATATTTTCTGATGCTATACAGCCTTATGACTTCTTCCTGTAAATCCTCCACTTAATGGCAGAACTCCTCCAAGACAGCACACCTTCATCAAGAGAGAGGACCATCTTTTCTGGCATCATAGAGAGGCCCCAGGCACTCCCTACAGCCTGAGACTTGAAAGGCTGCATCCATCATTTGAAGCTTAGCCTGCACTGGAGCTTCCGCCCTAGCAAGGATAACTGCTACAACACCTACTGGGGAAAGAGCTCTGTGGTACATCACTACCATATCTCAGACTAGTGATCTAAATTCAGCTGATGCCCCCTTCTTCACACCCTGCTGTGCAAACTGCTGCATCTGTTGGCAGCTTCTGAGAGCTGTGGCCTGGGCCTGGCTCTTAAATAGGCCTCTCTAAATGGTGCAGATCAGAGAGCAGCTGCAACAAAGGCTCCAGGCATTTTGAGTCAAGGGAATCTGATCACACTTTTCAGAAGATGCTAGAGCTTCCTCAGACACACACCCTTAGGGCTCTCCTTACCTTGCACTTATCTGACAGCAGCAGGCACCCTCAGGTTTCTCAGAGGTTCACAGGCATTCCTCATTGATCTTTTGAAATGTTGTGTAATTCTTCTTAGAAGCATAACTACCAGGGAAAGATCATGAGGTAGTATATATTATATATAAAGCAGCCATAATGTCTTTATGTGTTAAGTACAGACTTGGAAGTCTTAAAATACAGGTTCTCACTAACTAAAGAACAATCTAGAATCAATACATGGAAAATTATCTGAGAGTCTAGGCAATATAAATAGACATTAGAGGCAGCACCACACACTTTTTCCTGTTGTCTTTAACATGCATAAATTAAAGTGTTTGTAAATTTACTAATCCTATTTACAAGTTGGATAGTAGTTTTCAGTCTAAACCTTTTCAGTTCAGGGTTTACAATAGAAGGCTAAAGATACTGTCCTTACATCTCACATAGGGAATGTGCATTTAAAAATCTTCAAGAAAAATATAAACATGTCCAAACCTGAATTAGACAAAAGTGATACAGAACCAAGGGAATAAAAATTTGCTATCTAAAGTCAATTTTTATCAGGCCCATGTCATACATTGTCATATTCCAAAATATAATACACTGAAGAATAAAGGAGTAGACAAGTCAACTTAAGGGTTGTTTGAACCACAACAGGTCAGGAAAATCAGGTTTTATCTGTACAGACCATGTTTTCTCATTGCAGATTTGTGAATAGAGGTACATGAACAATTTGTGAATAGAAGTACAGAGGAGATAAGTAGCTCTTCCAAAATCAGAATTCACTCTCTGCAAGTCTGACAGGTCACACACATTCTTGCTCCTTGCTGCATACTTTGATTGGCTTTCACATGTAAGAATCATTCAGGTGGACACTAGGAAATGCTCAGTAAGATTTTAGATTGAAATATAAGAAGCAGCCTTTCTATAAAGTTTGTCACTGAGAGGGTGGTGAAGCACTGCAACAGACTCCCCAGAGAGCCATGGCCCCAATCCTGCCAGTATTCAAGAAGTATTTGGATGATGCTCTCAGATATATGGTTTAACTCTTAGGTTGCCCTGTGCAGAATCAGGAGTTAGACTCCATAATTATCATGGATCCCTTCCAATTCAGAATAGTCTATGATTCTATGATTCAGACTATTAATAATGCCCATGGCTGACATAAGAGATGCATTATCACTTCATTATTTACTTATTTTAGGTAAAATATTAACTTACACAGTAAGGTAAGGATGAGTATGAACAGCTTTATGTTCAGCATTTTTTATTTGCATTAAAAAATAGCAAAGTCTAGAATTTGCTGTTTTTACAATTTGAAAGTTAATTTTAACTTCTACATTGTAACGGGGTTCATTTTCAGGAATTCCTCTCATGTTTTGACATCTTGTCAGAGGATTGCTCTATGAATATACCAACTTGATGGAAGCTGGCTTTCCACCCACTAAACCCAATCTTTTCATGGTGGTATTTTCAGATTCTGCTACCTACACATTCATTTTCTTTTCATGTGTTTTTGCTGACAATGTTCACCGTTTGAATTATATAGATTTTTTAGATTTAAGTATTTTGTAGTTGATATTAGAAAGTTATTTGGAGGAGTTCAGTTATTATTGGTGATATTCAATTTGAGATTCAGAAGTCTAATTTCAGAAGCTTGATTCAGTTGCCCATTTGAGATTTGCAATTCCTTTTCCACCTATAGTTCATGTTGAGAAGCTCTGAGATACCTGAAAGTCCTAAGGAGACTGTCAGGTATAAGTCAGGACGTTTGAGACCTCTGCTCTACTTCTGGGGCTTGATTCAGCTGTTGGCAATTTTAACTGTTTTCCAGGTGATGTTTCAGGTTTGTGTATCTCTCTCATATATTTTGGATCATATTTGATACTGGATACCAATATACAGCAACTGACCCCTGTGCCTGATGACCATAGTTTATCCTACCTTTGTAATAAACTCAATTTCTCAATCTATTCTGAGAGCACCTAATAAGCACCTACACAGACACTGATTCACTCCCTCTCTAGCAGGACACTGGAGAGAAAACCAGGAAGTCAAGATAAAGACAGTTTAATTTGTGAGGGAAAGAGGAAAAGAAACAAGATATCCAAAGGCAACCTCTCACCACCTCTTCCCACAAGGACAGCAGTAACCATTTTCCAGACAACAGCTACATTGGAAGACAACCTTCATCCTTTACCCCCAAAGTGTTTATTGCTGAGCACAATGTCATATGTTAAGGGCTATCTCTTTGGTCAGATTGAGTCAGATGTTCTGGCTGTGTCCCCTCCCAACTTCTTGCCCACCCCCAGCCTACTTGCTGATGTCTGAGTGGAGAAATAGAGAAAGCCTTGACGCTGTGCAAGCAATAGCCAAAACAATGGTGTGTTATCAACACTGCTGTAGCCACAAACAACAATATGGTCCCATTCTGTAATTCTATATGAGCTTCTATGAAGGTTAACTTCCATCGCAGCCACTTATACAGCACACTTCAAGCCAGGGAGTAGTATGAAATGTCTGACTACCAGATACTGGAGGGTCTGGGAGCCAATTAAATGAAAAGACCACAAAAAGGGTTTGCTTCTCTGAGAATTGATTTTTAGAAACAGGATCAGGTCATTCACCTTTTCCCTGTTTAGACGGATGTATGTAAATCTACTGTCATCCTGTTGTATGCATATCGATAAAGAATAATTTGTATTGTATCTTCTCTATACAATATTCATTTTCACACAGAAACTGGTTTTGGTCTAGAAAAAGTAAGATCTCTCAATGTTAATCAAATGATTGCAATCTGAAGTTACATGTATTTTTAAACACTGTATCACCAGACTATATTTTCCTTTGAGGATCTTTACTGCCACTCATGAAATGTCCTATTTTTCTAAAACTATGGCTCAAAATTCTTCACACTTTATTATTTATTTATTTATTTATTTTTATAAGTAGTGTGACAATCTTTAGTCAGACTAACACACACACACACAAAAAAAAAGACTCTATTTCTTTGTATTTTATTGTAGTATGTCTTTTAACGGCAGAGCAAATGAGCTATTATCATTGATTTGGGAAGCATATTCCTGTCTGGAGGTGACTGCACCCAGCTGGTGCAGTAACTCCAGGCTGCAGTGATCTGAAAATCCATAAGTCTCCAAAAAGAACTGCAAGCCTGAAATTTAAACAGCATGACAGCCAAGAGGGCAGAAAACAGACAACCTGCTTTGGGACCAATGGGAACTACATCACTGCCAGTTGTCATAATTCAAAAAGTTATTTATTCTAGTTTATGTTATGATAAACTTTTCATTCCAGTTATTCCTCTTGCTTTTAGTTTTAAATCTTGCTTGGTCTTTACTGGTATTCTTACTGTAAAAAAATCTCTAGTCATATCGATCTCAAGAATTTGTCCTCCTTGGACACCCTCACGTGTAGAATTAAAGTAAGTTAAACATTGTATTATGTACATATGATGAAAGATATCTATGAATCAGATGAATATGAAGTTTTCCCAGACTGCATCCTACTATTATGCATAGTATTATTCTTTTATTTCAGAAGAAGTAGTTTTTATATTACTGTTAGTGAGGGCATTGTAGGGCCAATTTTCATGGCAAAATGGATTCCTAACCAAATCTTTTGTTTTGTTTTGTTTTGTTTTGTTTTTGTTTTGTTTTCTATATCAAACAGTAAATTTATGACAATGGTAACAGTTCCGTTTTGGTTGTAGGCTTCTAGGCACCCAAAAAGATTGGATTAAGAAACAAAATACCTATGTAGATTAATACGTGTAAATTATGCTGCTCTTTTGCCTCAAACAAATGTAGAATCTGCTTTTAATGACATTTTATCATACTTAAATGTTCAGGTTTTAAACCTTATGTGGTTCTAGTAAACATGCACAAAGATTTGCTGGATATTAAATATTTTTAAAGATATACATATTCCTTACCAAGCCAAACAGGATTTTTTAACTAATGTTAACATATGTAAATTTGGTTTGCAATTAACATACAATGAAGCATGCCCTGACACTATGAAAGTTTAAATTAATTGGTATGGAATAGCAGACTGCTTGTCACAATTTTGATTGTGACATATTCCTTTCTGTAATAAACATGGTTCATGATCAAAAATATCTTTCAACTTTCAGTGTGAAAATGAGAACTTTGTCATTTCCCTGTCTTGCTGTTTGAAGATGTGGCATTTCCATGAAATGCATAGTCTTGCCTCTTGCATAGAAACATATTTAAAAAGCACCAAAGAACAGTGAAGTTTGCCACCTTTTTATGTCAAACACATTCTCTCAATATCCTTTAGGAACTAAGATTATGAATAAATTCTGCCAGAATATTATTAGTAATAATTTAAAAAATAATTTATTTTATTAATTTTCCAATATATAAATTAACTGAGCAATTCCCTCAGTGTCAATAGGCAGTTACTCTGGTGAGGAAAATTGAGGTTGGAGGGTGTCACAACCCGTATTATAACTTTATTTATGAGAATTGAATATTCATGTGAATTTACAGTTATTCTTAAGTTTACATACCTAAGTTTATAACTGTTGTTTAAGAATAATGAGGGCCTACAGACAAAAGATGGCCTACTGATGGAAGTGTCAAAGTTTATCTGTGATTCATGTTGTGGTGTAACTTAGGCTGTGATTGTTCCTTGAGAAATCGCTTTACTATATTAATTAATAAAAGAAGCCAGTGGACAGTTTAGAGCTCTTTATTCATGGATGAGTTCAGTGCTATCTCTTTTGCTGGCTGTGCTTTATACTGCCAGTTAACTCTTGCCAGGACAAATCTGCTATGGATAATATATGCCAGTATTACTAGGCAGCTGGAGATATCATCCTGAGAATCCTTCTTGATCTGTGGACCCCATGTTGGTTCCTGCCTTATTTCACTTAGTAGTAAGAAACATAGCCTCATGGTGCAGACTGAGGGCTGGAGCAGATCATGACACAGCTCCTGTCTTTATGCTCTTGAGTTTTCTTTCTGTAGAAATCAGTCCTCTAATGTCAGGAAAAGACAGGCCCACATGCTTTGCTCTAGTCTCAAAATAAGAATGCATTCTCAGCATGCAATTATATACAGAAGATTAAAAGCATTCTCAGTAATCCTTCTATTTATGCATAGTTAGATAAACTCCAGATTGAATCACAAAGAAATAAGCAAGTTTTGATAAACCTAGATAATTTAGCATGACCTATTGTATACATCTACCCACAGTGTTATGCTATAAAAATACCAGTCTGATGGGCTATAATACAGTTTTCACATTATTTCAGCTAGTCTGAAATGAAAGTGCATAGTAATATTTATCCCAGGGCTTACAGTGTACTACATGGGACCCTGAAATGATCCAGAACTGGTTTCTGCTTAGCTGCAGCCGATCTACTCTGGAGGTGGATCACCCTGGCAGCAACCATGTAAGCCAGTGTGAACCACAGAGCTTCACCTCAAGAGATGGCTTCATGGAACATCTCTCTTGCATACCAACACAGTTGAATTCTCAATAGAAATTGAGACTTCATTTCTTTTTCTTTTGTGAGAGAAAAAAAAAAAAAAAAAAGCTGCCTTCCACTCTAACGACCCAAAGTTTCTGGCATTATAATCATACACTCATACACTCTTTTGTCTAATATTTTTGAATGTTTTCCTAAGCATATTTACATGCATAATGTTGCATTTGATTGTAAGTATTTATAAACATATACATTAGTGCTATATTCCAGCCAGCTGCCCATTTTTTTTCAATTTCTTGATAGCTGAGTTTAGAATTTGAAATTCAGAAAGACATACTTGCCAAAATGTTTTTATGATCCTGTACTGCTTCTTTTAGATTTTAATAAATGAAATAAATATAATTTTAGGAGAATTAGAACAGTGTAAATCTTTTGTTTTACATATCTTGCAGTTGAGATACAAATGCTGAGAGAAACCTAAATGTCTGTCTTGCTATCCTGTTTTTCTAATGATTCTTTTCTAAAAACGATAACAACAGCAACAAAAATAAATGAGAAAAATTCAGTGTTGTTAACTTCAGCTGGAATACAACAATCAATTTTACTTTATTTTCCTTGGAATTATCAAAGAATTAGAAATACCTGTTTGTTTGTTTGCTTTTAAGATACAAATGTTCACATCAAGAAAAGAGGGAATTCACATCAATGGAGGCAAGCACAGTAGAAACAGAGAAGGATTGTCATAATATAACCAAACCTTGCAGAGGCTCTCTATAGCTGAAAAGAAGTAAGAACAGAGCCTCTGCCAACTTCTGTTTACTAACGCTGCAGTAGTTCAGCTTCTAGACCTGAATTCAGCCTCTGCGTAGAAGAAGAGTTTGGGAAGCCTCCTATGTTTGCTGTTTCTCATCAGTAAATATATAAACTGATCCTATACTTTTCAAAGCAGTGATGACAGTAAAGGTACATCATTTGACCAATTGGGAGGAACAGTATTCCTTTGTATGGTCACACTGACCTATTGAAAAATCACTGATGACAAAAATAACCTTGGTAAATCAACCTTAACAGAATTGATATAAGCTTTGGAAAAAAAGCACAGCTTTGAAACAAGAACAAAATTAAGCTTTTATGACATTGCAAGCTAGGGGGATATCGAATTGTGTACGGTATGACAGTATAGATGCTAGTATAGAAATATATGTGGATTTTTACAAAACCAGAAAATGCCTAGTTACTGAATATGAAGGTTGTTGTGGGAATATGCCAGTATGAGTTTAACTTCAGTTAAAAAAGTACTGGAAAGAAGGTTGGGCTGACTGGAAAATGGTTTGCACCAGTGTCACTAGCAGCAGTGTAATTAGGATATTCAGCTTTACTTTGCCTCTGTTCTACTGACATAAATCTGTTTTAAGCCAACACCTGGCTGTTTTGGAATACCTAATTCTCAATTTCTTCTGCTTGAACTCTTCTACTTTATATAAATATTGAATTATTAATTAGAAAAAAAGTGCTTTCAGCATGTTACTCCACATTAAATATGGGTATTGTAAACCCTGCATAAAACTAGAGGCAGATGGCCCTTAACTGCCCCAGAGTTAGTTCTCCACTTTATTCTTTTTTTTCATAAAAAAAAATTGAATGTTCCCTCATTACCGTCATATTGGTCAGTAAGAAAACCCATCAGCAATGCATTTAGCCCAACTTTCTGGCCAACACTGATTAAAAGCATTTGGAAATTTAAACAATTTTCCAAGAGTGAGAAAATTATGTCTCTCTAGAAGCACATTACATTTCTATTGTCTGCCAAAAAAAGGATGCAGGAATTTTAAAAGGGCCTTACAGTCTCTCTTGAAGTATTCATGTTTTATTTACAGCATTGCACAATTTGAGCTAGTATTTAAATAGAACATATTATAGTAACTACTGTAAGTCTTCTGCTAGTGTCTAACTTCCATTAACAAGTTCTAGATTCAAATTTAAGACACTGGCATTCTACATAGATATTTAGAAAAATAAAACTAAATCTTCTAACATTCAGCTAAATAATTTATCCCACTTATAAATATGAATCGATTTTTGTTAAATAATATTTTTTTAAAAGGAGAAATTTTAAAAAATTAAAAAAGAAACACAGCAAAAAAAAAAAAAAAAAGATTAATAATATCATATGCAGGGATTTTTTGATCCCTTCATCAATATCCTCTCCTTTTGAGCACCTACCATTAAATCTTCTTTTTGGCTTCATCTTTCTTGTGTAATCTTTGTTGTTATTGTTGTTTACTTGTGTTTTTTGTTTGTTTGTTTGTTTGTTTGTGTAGTACAAAAGGGAAGGTTTTGGTGGCAAAAGTACACAAAATTAGAGAACTGTAGGTCTGAAAAGGATGTTCTAGTTCAATCCTTGCATTGTGACAAGGCCAGGAACACTTGGATGATACTACCAGATATTGCCTTCTGTGTTTAAAAATAAAAAAGATTCCAAACTGCCTATAAGCTGTCTTTTCCAGTGAAATGATATACTGCCAACATCTAGTAATCTATTGTCCTTATTTCAATTTTAACTGACTTCTTCAAGCTGATTTCCTAGAAGCCATAATTAATCTATAACAGCCTGTAATACATTGGAAGTCTATTATCATGCTCCCTTTCCCTTCCTTTTTACTTTTTCTTTCTTTTAGTACTGCTCTGAAAACTCTTTTTTTCTTCTAAAAGTTAAGGAAGATGACTACTAATAATTTATGGATTTCTATGACTAGTTTTTCTTAAGAACTAAAGGGTCAGCTTCCTCAAGTCATACTGATGAATATATCTATTTCATACATCTATTTCATGCCATAAAAAACATATAAATAAGTAATAAGAATAATAAAACAACTATTTTCCTAATTAAACAGCATTCCTGTTTCATACTCAGTATGCTTAAGGACCGAACCACAATTACTCTCTGTTTAGTGAAGACAAAACAAAGAAGGAAATAATGTCACAGCCTTTAATTGTTGTATGTTCTCTATCACGGCTTAATAATGTTTCATAATATTTCTGAAAGACTTTATTGAGCAGTTTTCCCAGTTTAGTGAAGTTTAATTAGTTTTAAATTCATCGTATTCATTTTTTGCCTTATGTCCTTTTTTGTCTTGCAGCACTTAATTCTGTCACGTTATGAGCACATCCACCTAAATAATAAACTACTTGTGGGTTTTAGGTTTTCACTCGAATCTTAAAACAAAAATGAAAATAGTTGCCTTCCTCACTCTTATAAAATTAACATTTCTACCCATTCCAGTTGAAATCTGACAGAGAATTCAATTGTAATATTTTTGTGAGTTTATGAGAGGGTTTCCAGTGGATACTTTGCTATTTCAAATTCCTGTTATTAGCAAATCCTATCTGTTGCATAGATTATTAATTAAAAGCCTCATTTACTTTCTCTTCTTGTCTGGAGGTTCTAAAATTAGCCACCCTTTACAGGTTATTTACTCATTTTTTTTGCCTTTTAATTTTACCCAGACCTTCTCATCAAACCTGTATCAAAACTATCAGAATTTAAGGTAAAGCTTTTTTTTTTTTTTTTTTTTTTTTTTTTTTTTTTTTTTTTCCCACCTTCAGTTCTTCCTCAGTAAGGTTTTCAGTTCTTCCTCAGTAAGGTCTTCTATTTGTGTCCAATCAAGTCTTTATGATGCAAATTATGTTGTTATTTTGATTATGAACACTGTTTTTCTGCAAATAATCTTAATGTCTCTTCATTTGTGTATTAATGTTCCAAATGTTCACTTAAGTCTGCACTATTCATCTCATTTATATACAACTATATTTTTAATGATTTGTTCTGTTTTCCATACTGACTGATATTACCAGGCAACAAGGTCAAGGGTCTAGAAGTGAAGACATATGAGGACCACCTGAAGTCACTTGGTTCGTTCAGTATAGAGAAGGCTGACCATGGAGAAGGGTGACCTCATGGTAGCCCACAGCTTCCTCAGAAGGGGAAGGCACTGATCTCTTCTGTCTGGTGACCAGTGACAGGACTCAAGGGAATGGCATGAAGTTGCATCAGGGGAGACTGAGAATGGGTATTAGGAAGAAGGTTCTTCACTGAGAGGGTGATCAGGCACTGGAATGAGCTCCCATGGGAGTCTCAGGGTCATGGCACCAAGCCTGTCAAAGTTCAAGAAATGTTTGTACAACACTCTCAGACATATGATTTGATTTGGGGATTTTCCTGTGTGGAGCCAAGAGCTGGACTTGATGACCCTTGTGCATATCTTCCAGCTCAGGGTATTCTAAGGATATTCTATGATTCTATGATTCTACCAGCATTACTAACTTGTAGGTTTTTGTCATCTTTCTTCATGCTAGTCCAAATATATTTTCATTAGGATTATAAATAGCTATATGAAGATACCCTTATCCTTCTTTACAGGTTAAACCAATTTATTTTCCTTTGCAGAATGCATTATCTTGGTCAAGCAAGTTGGAATTTTCCCATCTGAGAAGCCATTTTTAATTTCCAGAATTCTTCTGTTAAACTTATTCTTCTATGCTCAGTTGAGACTAAAAGCAAGAATCTAAATTACACACACAATGAGATTACATGACTTAAATTGCTTAAGAGCAATGTTGAGGGAGTTATAAATGAAGCAAACTTGACTTGCTGGCAGGGAATAGCAGGGAATACATTAAGTTTCCCTTTCTTCCTTTCCTAACTCATCAAGTAACTACAGAAGATATTGCTCAGTTTTAATATATGTCCATGAGAGAGAGTTGTAATTCTTCTGTAGAACTGAGAGATTTAAATTAGAAGTGAATAATTGGTATCTGTGAACAATTCACAGTTCTCAAACATATTAAAATTCCTTTAGTCTTGTTGGTTATGAGTGATTTTTCAATAGAGTAATCACTGTACCTTCAAAGTCTATAGATACATGTTTCCTGAAGGTGTTTTTTACCACAGAAATCAACCCCTGACTGCAATGAATTATAAATACCATATAAATCCTTAAACTCAGGCAGTCGTCACTGGAGATTTCAGGACAATCAAGATGATCTTCCAGGGATGTTATTTACCATACTGAAGATCCATTCCAGTGTTTATGAAGAAACAGAATATTAACACCAGTTAATTCTCAGTCTCTGTCTTTCTCTCTCTCTTTCAAAAAGAACTAGACTGTTTGGCTAGTAAGCAAAAAAGGATAGTTTCCACAAATAATGTGTAGCTATATCTAGGACAACAGGATTTTCTCAAACTCACTACAGTATTTTTTCAGTTTTCAGCTACCTGTTCCAACCTTCTCTGGAACAATAGCTTATCCAACTCCTTAAAAGAGCCCTCCTACCCTTTCCAAACATATCAAATCAAACTTATCAGAGTATCATTAGGAAAAAAAAAATTACGCTCCATATTTTGAATCAAGTCTTAATAGATGATCTAAAATGCTCTGGAACTATAATGACAGACTTGTATAATAACTGACATATGTCCTGTCCTTCTAGGAGGTAAAATAAATTTCCTGTTTTTGTACTTTGCCCTTCAGCTGTTCACATGTTCCCTCTTCTCTTTTGTCATGTTTTCATTGACTTTCCAAAATTCTTTACATATACTTGTGTTTTAACACATTGACCCTCATTTTATCATCATCATCTACTAATTAATTATGAGGTAGACATTCATACTATTATTTTTATGCTCCAACTTTTTGAAGTGCAGTTTCTCATGCAAATGTTTACCATAAAAATTTTTGCAATTCAATGCTAGAACTGATTTCACAATTGTAAGAAAAATAGGTGTTACATAAATCATGGCTTAATGGTCTGAGTCTACAGTAATAGTAATTGCTCATGCAGATAGTCTACAGAAATGCACACCTATTTTTTGTTGATGTTGTTGCTAACCTGGCATTTGTGTTAATTAGACTCTTATATGAATTGTATTTTCCTCATTTATTCTGGCTGAGACTGTAAGTAGTGTTATATTATCTTTCAACTGTATGAGAGGATGAGAGGTCTTGCCTTTTCTGTCTGTGCATGACTACCTCCAAATGAGACTGTACTGACCTATCCAGGAGTGTCTGCAGAGCCCATAAACTCTGCAGAGCTAATCAAAGTTGAAGCTTCAGTAAAGAAGAGAATGCAGAAATGCATCTCTACAGTCATAAAGACATTGGCAAATGCTTTCTGAGTACTTACATAAGGATGAATACCCTTGCATCAAAAACTACTTTAAATATACATTAAAAGTACAGGAATCCATAACACAGAATCTCTCTGACTCAGCACTTCCATTGCTGAAAGCCATACCTAACTCTTAAGTTCTCTGACAAAATGCTTGCTATTGTCAAGAGCAATTTTGATTCATTAAGCCCAAAGAAGCAATATTAGAATTTGAATAAATAAGAAAGATGTATGCAGTAGACGATTTCTGATTCTGTGTAAGACCTTGAAGACGAAGAATTCTGCCTCATCTATATTCTAGAAAAACTTAAGCAGAAATTAATATAATTTTAAAAATAACCTAAACCTAACCCAGAACAGTTTAAAACAAAGGGATATGAAAAGTAATTTATACATGAATAGCTAGGATAATAATAATAATAATTAATAATAATAATAATAATAATAATAATAATAATAATAATAGCAAAAGTCAAATCATTTTGACTGGGATAATTTTCTTCATAGTTGTTCATACCATGCTATGTTTTGTATTGGTGACCATAACAATGTTGATAACCCACCAGTGTTTTAGCTATTGCTGAACAGTGCTTACACAGAGTCAGACTTCTCTGTCTCTCACACTACCCCACCAGTAACTAGATTGGGGGTGCACAAGAATCCGGGGGGAACACAGCCAGGACAGCTGACCACAACTGACCAAAGGGATATCTTGTACTATAAGATGTCATGCTCAGCAATAAAACTGGGGGAAAGAAAGAGGAGAGGAGGATGTTTGGAGTCATGGCATTTGTTTTCCCAAGTAACTGTCACATGAGCCTGATGAGCCCTACTTTCCTGGAAACGGTTAAACATCTGCTTTCCATGTGTGTGCAGCTTTTGCTTTACCTTCTATATTGTTTTTATCTGAACCCATGAGTTTTCACAATTTACCTCCCTGATTCTCTCTGACATCCCACTAGTGAAAGTGAATGAGCAGCTGTGTGGTGCTCATCTGCCTACTGGGGTTAAACCACAAAAATAATAATAAATATATATATATATCAGTTAGATAAGCCCCCTCCCCCCAATTTATTTTGCTTAACACAAATAAATTATAACATACTTATTTTATAGTTACAATAAAATATTGGAAAAGGAGGCAAAAAAAATGAGAAACAGAGAAGAGAAAAGTATATTTAGATGAGTTTTGAAACGGAAAATCATGTGGCTAAAAACACATTTGAATATATGGCACTTTAAAATTTCAGGAAAATGTTGGTGGTGTTAGACAGAAAATAGGTATCTATACATCAGGACAAAATCAAAACCTATGAGCAGAGAAGTGTAGCCTAGATGATGACCTGACAGAAAGACAGATGCTCTTTATAGCTACTTGCAATTCCTTATTCCATCATGTTGGTTAATCTTAGTGGCCAAGAAGCTGAAAACAGCACATGGAGGTAAAAATTAATATTATCCCATGTTCTGCATCCATTCACAACTTCTATATCTCCAAACTTGTTAAAATATAACTTATGCTGATTTATTCTTCCTGAGTATTTCAAAGCAGTTGTTGAAAAGTACACACAAGTGTTAATATCCACTAGGACATGAACAAGCACAGTGAAAAAAAAAAATATATGCACATAGTCAGGAATTTGACCAATATTTTATTTTTACTGTTGTATTTCTGTACATATTTTAATGAAACTCAGGACCCCAAGTTATTTTTCTTGCACCCATAAAGCACCCATATTATCAGCACCCTAGATCAAATGCTTTTATCTGTTAATATCATTGTAGGGAGGGCACTATGTCTGACACATGTACCATTTTTATTAATGTAGCTGATTTTTCAATAGCATTACTATTTCATAGAAGTTCCATTTGACATTGGGGCAATACTTTTGTTGTGTGTTAGGAGTATATTTCTAGTAGGTTGACCCTGGCTGGCTGCCAGAAACCCACCCATTCAGCTTTCTCTCTGTTGCTTCTCAAAAGGATAGGGTGGGGAAATAAGACAGAAAAGCTCATGGGTCAAAATAAAGACAGGAAGATTACTTGCCAATTACCATAATAGGCAAAATAGACTTGATTTGGGGAAGATTAATTTTATTTATTGCCCATTGATAATAAAGTAGGATGGTAAGAAACAAAGACAAAAACTAAAATATCTTCCCCTTGTCCCCCCCCCCCACCGCCCTTTTTTTTTTCAGACTCAGTTTTGCACCTAATTTCACAACTCCTCTACCTTCCCATCCCAGAGCAGTACAGAGTTATGGGGACTAGATGGTTTTAGTCAGTCTGCAACTCTGCCTCTGTTGCCCCTTCATCTTCACATTCCTTCCTTGCTCCACCATGGGTCCACTACAGGCTACAGGCCCTCAGGAATAGACTGCTCTATGGGCTGGAGTTCCCGACAAACAACCCACTCCTGTGTGGGTTCTTGTCCATGGGCTGCAGCTTTCTTCAGGCCATTGCTACCCCCTGCAGCATGGGCTCCTGTCCCCAGGCTTCAGTAGGGGTGTGTGTGATCCTCATCACAGGCTGCAGGTCGAAGCTCTTCGCATCTCTGCTGGTCAGGCACCTTCTCCCCATCCTTCTTCAGACCATGCTGTCTACAGGGTTATTTCTTACACATTTTTCTCCCTCTCATGATTGCTGGGAAGCATTTTTTTTTTATATTTTCTTAAATATATTTCCCATATACACCACCAATCTTGGCTGTTGGGCCTGCCCTCTGTTGGGGCTGTTGGAACGTTCTGGAACCAGCTGTGTCCAATATGGGGCAGCCTCTGGCATCTCAGATCTTGGTAAAAGCAGAACTCTCCCTGAAAGTAAAGCAGTAAAGCTGATTTTTCACACTCTCTGGATCACTCTGCTGGTTTTTGTTTGTTTGTTTGTTTGTTTTGTTTGTTTGTTTTGTTTTTTTTGTGTTTTTGTTTTGTTTGTTTATTTGTTACTTTTATGTGGACCATTGTATAATAATAGCAGTTGGATCATCATGGAAGAAGACAAGGAAAACATACATGTTTCAGGCCATACATTGATGTGTATCCTTTTCAGAGACTGAATCAATCAAGGTATAAATTTCTAAGCATTACTTTAGAAAGGATATGAGTCAATGGCCTTTACAGAAACCAATGAACTAACCAACTGCACCAAACTGTTGCACAGCATCCAAACATTCCATTACAAATTAATGGCCAAAGATTGTTTCTTACTAAGACTGACCGTGTTAAACAAACGAACAAACAAAAATGTATATTTATAACTGTGAATAATATGAATATATATATAAATATTAAATAGAATAAAACAGTCCATCCTTATTTATGAATGAGATAGGGGAGGCAATGCTTGAGAGATGCAGGAAATTAAATTGTATGTAAATCACATATGTCCTTCTGGATTATTATTATTTTGTGTGTGTGTGTGTGTGTGTTTACATCCCATAATTATTTTTTATGTTTCTCATTAGTGTTGGAAATGACTGCCTATTACAGTAACTGGTATCATACCCAGGCCAAGATGTTCAAAAAATGATTGAACTGTAGCAATGTCTTGGATTTGCTCTAAAGAAATTAATTTAAAAGACTACAGTTTATTGTGCATTGACAATATTTAATATTGATCTAGCTGTTCTTTATCCTGAATCCAACTTGCACATGTACTCAACAGAGGACATGAAAGGCCAATATTCATCTGGCAGTTTTCTCTCAAACTTCCTTCATACATCATGCATTTTGAATACTGTTCATTTTGAGGTTATGGGCACAGAGCTAATGTGAATGTTGTACAAAAGCCAGCTAAACTAGAAAGAACAATGCCAGCCACATGCCAGTGTTTTCATTTTATGATCAAATGTCTTACAGTTCCAGAAAGCTGGAGGCATTTAATAAGCTTGTCTGGCAAGAAGGAACAATTTGCATGTTTAGGGGATCTAGGAGAAGGGAGAAATTAATAGAGACTCATGTATCAATCAATTCATTAATGAAAGTTGAAAATAAATGTGTAACATTGTATTACTGAAAGTTCAGGTTCTAAAAAATAAAATAATATTTTTTGTTTTACATTTTAGGACATAAAGCTGAAGTATCTTGCAACGTACAGTTACCCAAACAAGCATAAGACAGATGATGAATGTGGGTGAAATGAGGCTACGACCATGTGCTTTTCATATTTCTGAACATTTTCTGTATTTTTTTTTTTACAAGAGTAATCTTAAACATTCTACAAAAATGTATTCTTAATTTCATTTCTATATGTTCTTTACATTTTAAATAATAGGTGGCTGAAGTTTTTTATTATGTCATCATGACTGGACTATGACTGGAGTGTTGCAACGGAAGGATACAGGCTTTTCAAGAAGCAAAGTCTAGAAGACAGGGAGTGGAAGTTGCCCTTTATGTGAGAGAGAAGTTGGACTGCATGGAGCTCTGTCTGGGAATAGATGAGGAGCCAACTGAAAACTGATGGGTTAGGATTAAAGAGAGGACAGGTAAAGATCATATTAGCTTATTAGCTAATTTTAACTAATTATTATTAGCTAAATAATTAATTTAATAATAAATATTAATTATTATTAGCATAATAGATCATTAGATCATATTAAAGATCATAAAGATCATAGCAGGTGCCTGCTGCAGGCCACCTGACCAGGAAGAACACACAAATGAGGCCTCTATAGACAGATACAAGCAGTCTCAAGCAGGTCCTTGTCCTCATGGGGGACTTCAAACATCCCCATATCTGTTGTAGGGACAACATAGCAAGACAGAAGCAATCCAGGAAGCTCATGGAGTGCATTGACTCAGATTGAACTGAGAGGTAGGAGAGTCTCATTCACATTCAAAATGGGGAGGTAGGGGAGTCTCATATTTAAAAGCCATCTGGACATAGAATCATAGAATCATAGAATCATGGTCCTGGGCATCCTGCTTCAGCAGGGGAGCTGGACAAGATGACATCCAGAGGTCCTTTCCAACTCAATGATTCCATGATTCTGTGCTTCCATGACAAGAACACTGAATTTTCTAAAGGAAATTGCTACAATATCTGTATCAATACAACATACGGATTCATTTTCCAAAGATGAAATTTACAGTTTAAACACCTGAAAAGAGCCACTAAAATATAATAATAATAATAATAATAGTAATAATAATAATAATAATAACAACTACTACTACTACCACTACTACTAATTTGTCCAAATAGAATACACCATTGAGAATTTTTAAGGCCTTAGAAAAGCCTTCAAAATTCTAATTGAAAAGAAAGAAATCTTGAGTGGAAGAAAAAATAATTCAGTTCAGGGTCCAAGTCATGGTCAAGATTTTTAAATACATGCTTATATTAAATCATATAGCAATATACAATGAAAAAGTGATTTCATTAATACATAAGAGAAAATTTTGAAAAAGGAAAATTGTCTGCACTCAGTTGTGTAATATTTAAAGATATGCTTAAATAATCTCCCTTAAATCAAATGGAGTTTAGAGGAGTAATCCAAAAGGAATAAACTATTAAAAACCAACTTCAAAGACTTTCTAACAGAAAATAAAGATATATATATACTTTTAATAATAAAAATAATAATAATAAAATATTACCCTGTACTTTTAGTTAAAATATATTTTCTTAAATAGTTACAAAGATATTCTGAAACTTCATTTCAGATAATATAATCACCTTTCATTTTGGAAAAGGCAGGGTACAAGGTTAGTACCTTGAGTACTGAGTGAGTTGACAACTCAACTTTTAATATTTCATGAAAAGATAAACCCCACAGTCTGTATTAAATTAGCATAACATCATTAGCATAACTGTTTTGATTTTTTTTTTCACATTTAATAGATTCTCATAGGGCACGTCTGTTTATTCCAACAACCTTTTTTGACTGACGCCCCATCCCAATGATGATGCATGTGATTACATTAGCATTTATAATGCTATGAGAAGTACATTACACAGGAAGAAGAGTCTCTGGAAGCTGTTTAGAGTAGTTACATCAATATATGATGCCCCCTCCCATGCAAATCAGAAAGTAAAACAAGTGAAATAGCATGTACAGTAGTAGCACTAATTAACTTTGAAATATAGAACATCTCATGAAGGAAAACCAATTACACTAGCTTGTAATGTAAAAGCTTTGTTTTGAAAGAAGTGAAATGAAATTGTGTAATCTCAGAAGGCATTCATGGAAGAGCTCAAGCACATTTATTTTGAATAAAGTTAAATCTGAACTATGCTCATAGAGCCAAACCACCCCAAATTAATCAACTGTGCAAATATGTACAATCCAGGTTGTGCAAATGCCTTTAGTTCTAAAATGGCCTGAAACCAAATTCTTTGCTAAATACTTCAAATTTCTGTCAGTCTCAAATCTGAAATCTGTTTATAATTTTTTTTTTTTTTTAATACTGTTTTCAAACTGATCATGGCTATCCCAAGAGTTTTACATGTCTCCTGGTTATATCACTTCCTATATATTTATTGATTGAAGTTTAAAAAATAATAATCCCTAAATAAATAAATAAATAAAGTTATACAGTTAGAATTGTCTCCAAATCCATTAAAAAGAAAGCAGACATTTCATAAGATGTAATAGAAACAACAACCAATGATTTGGTTAAAAAGATCTTAAAAATATATATATATATACATATTATATATATGTTATATATATATATGTTATATAACATATGTTACTTAATCATCTTTAATAAACTGATATTATTTATACGAAACATTGTATCATACAAGTGTTATGTTACTGATAACGCAAGTGTATGATCCTGAAATGTGTGATAGTGAATGAGTTAAGCACAAACCAAAAAAAAAAGCATTAGATGTGTGTAGCTTATATTTGAAAGTCTTAGGGAAAATAATCTGAATCAATAAATACTGACAGCCCTGCATTTATGAAGCTCGCGAAGAGACAGAATTGTAGGCAGAAACACTTGGGTTGAATATAAATGACTTTAAAATCTTGCACAGAAAACCCATGTCTGATGTTATTTAGAAGACTGGAAAATCTTTTTGGCCAATCAAAAAGGAATATTTTACAAACACTACGGGAAAAAGGAAGAAAAAAAAAAAACAAAACACTACAGACATGTCATTGTTTTGCTTTAGAATCCATAACAATATGTCTTTCATTTTAGAAATGGACAGAAAATTTAAGTGCTTCCTTACTAGAGAAAACAAGTTGCTGTTAAGATCAAACATTTAAATGAATGTTGGCTACTTAAGAACAATAAGATATTTTTGTAATAAGAAAACATTATAAGCGAATTATTATTTTTAGTGCTGAAAAGAAGTTACCATGTAGTGCCTTTTATCTTGAACTCCTTTAGTTTCATCACTGAAAGTTTGATCTTAGCTACCATTAAATTGTGTTGTTCATTACAATAAATGGATGGCATGAGGTCAGTAATGTATGCGGCAGAGGACATAATGTGCCTCAGTAAAAAGCACAGTTTTTGTCTTAGTTTTGCATGTCGAGGTGGAACTAGATAATCTTTAAGGTCCCTTCTAACCCAAACCATTCTATTATTCTAGTTTTAAATCCATTCAAAGAAAACCTCTGATTGAATCCCAGTACCTAACAGGATGATGATATGTACTAATGTATATAAACCTCCTCGATTAGATATTTTGGGAAACAAGGCCATACAAGACTAAAATGGATAAAACATAGCAAACAATGTTGGCATTATACCATTAGAAAAACTTGTATGAGCGTCTTATTTTGATATTCTTTTACTTTATAGTTGGCATGAAAGGTCCTTAAAGATGCTCTGCCCAAGGGAAAGCTAGGGTGAACAGTTTCCAGAAAAAAATGAAGCACAAGAAAGAAAAAGTTGTAGAATATATTGTTATTTTTCTGAGGTGCATTGTCAGTCTCTGATCCCAGGAGGCTCCTGAAGAAAATAGATCTTGATGATAATTTAACATTTCTCCAGCTGAACTTGTGCATAGATCTCCACAGAACAGGCATAATGCTGTTGAATTGAAAGGCCCTATTAAAAAGATGTAGCTTGGAGGCTGGGAAAAGGAGTCAGTTGTATAAAAAAAACACCCAACTAAAGCAAACCAAAGGAAAACAAGGAGACAGAGTAGCAAAATATTAGCAGAAACATTTTAAGTTCAGATTTCAAATAAAAAGGGAGAGAGAATTATAGAAGTGCTAACAGGGAGTGATTTTGGCTAACAGCTGGTCATTTCCTCCTTCTCTACTAACCCCTTAAATAGTAGTACTCTTTTCTTTATGCAGGCCATTTCCCCCAGTTCCTCACAGAGTCCATCTATACCAGTACAGTAGCATGCAGGAAGTCCTCATTGTGGTATTAATTTCCTTTGCTGTGTATTTGCTATGCACTCAAGTGCGTTACTAGTGCACTTACAATGGTTTCCCCACATGTACTGCCAGGGCTGAAGCTGTGCATTGGGGGACCTTTAGAAATGTCCCTCTTGCAATGGGGACCTTCAGTCATTTAGCACTTATCTGTCTGCATGTGGGGTGCACGCTTCAGACAAACAACTGATGTGAGCTCCATTGCTGGTAAAGTTGCCATGTGGATGTGAATGTGTAGAACCGCAGTGAATCACAGCAAATTAAACCTTGGTCCTTCTCTCTTTTCCTGTCATTAGTTGTTAATGAATATGTTATCTAGGGTGCAGTGTCATTTAGAGTCTGACTGGCAGAAGTTGGAGCATTTTTCCTCCTTGGTGTTGGGTGATTGACATATGTTTTTATGGTGCTATGTGTCCTACTCAAAATAAAGCTGACTAATCATGGTTTATTTTGTTTAGTTTTAACATAAGAACACACAATTTTTTCATCCAAAGGATTTGCATTTCTACAGTTTTGGCAAATGAATGTTAAAGACTGAATAACTTTTTCATTTTATTTTTTTTTCCAAATTTATTAGCACCATTTTCATCTCTAATTGTTTACAAGAGCTGACAGCCTCTTTCTGAAAATTCATTTGTTCCCATTCCCAGAATGGAAAACTTCACCATCTTTGTCTTCTTTCTTTCTTTTCTCCAAAGTTCACATCTTGAGAAACCTGTATCCTTGAGATCCACTACAAAGAGTTAGAATCATTACCTATGAGGAAGAAGCGCAGTGTATGGTCTGAATGTAGAGGTGATGAAACAATTATTTGAAAGTCTGTTGTATATAAATCAAACACAGTAAGTTCTACCCACTGCTAGTAGCCACAATGACAGATTATTGGCAGAATATCCTGAAACAGCAGAAACACAGGGAAAGTAATTATATAATCACAGACCGATTGAGGTTGGAAGGGACCTCTAGAGGTCATGTGGACCAGAACCCCTGTTCAAGCAGGGCCACCTGTAGCAGTTTGCCCAGCACCATATCCAGACAGTTTTTGAATTTCGTCAAGGAAACCTGTGCCAGTGCTCAGTCACCTGCACTGTAAAGAAGTGTGTCCTGATGTTCAGACGGAACCTCCTGTATTTCACCTTGTGCCCATTGCCTATGAGTCACTGGGCACTGCAGGTAAAAGTCTGGCTCCATCCTCTTTGCACTGTCCCTTCAGGTATTTATAGACATTGCTGAGCTCCCTGCTGAGCATTCTCTTCTTCTAGGCTGAAGAGTCACAACTCTCTGAGCTTTTCCTCTCTTGCACAAGGGAGCTCAAAAATGAACACAATACTCCAGATATGGCCTCAGCAGTGCTGAGTAAAGAAGGATCACCTCCCTTGAAACTGCTGGCAATTCAGAAAGGAAAATCAAGAAAGATTTTCAGGCAACCTTTAGAATAGGCCAGAGATTACTAGCAGGGAGAATCTTGGGAGGCCTCAGAATTTTACTTTATCCTCTGATCTTTCTATTGCCTCCACTACACCACAGATCTCAGGGGAACACATGTAGCTAATCACCCAAGGACTTTCAGATTATGTATCTTTTTTGAAACTGTGCACCCTATTACAGCCATACAGTAGTTGCACAGGAGAGTTGCTGAACTGTAAGCAAATCTTTGAAGTGCCCCAGACATAAGAATTATCTTCACGCAACCTGTTATTTTGTCCATATGGTCCTTAGTTGTCCAAAAAGTAGTCATGTTCTCTCCTTTAATGTAGGTTCCTACATACATGCATTTCTTCTACCAAGAGTGTGAGAGCTTGTTCTGCTTCTCATCTGTTCTCTAGGGCTTCCATACCATTAATGTGGAATGTTCATGAATATCCAAGGATAGTCAAGGGCCAAATACTATATGCAGACACAATGCATAGTGATGAACCATCTGTCACGCTTGAACATTTATTCTCTTATCTGAAGGAAATAAAGATATGCTGTGTGGGATTCGTCTCCATACCAAGACTGCATAAAAGATAAGACAAAATTTAGGTTTCTACATGTAGATATTTATATCTAAATGAGTTAGGTCAAAAAAAAAAAAAGTCATGGTCTGAGACGATTCTAAAATACCTCCTGTAAGGTATTTAGTACATATGATGTTCAGTGATGAAAAGTAAAAGAGACCAGATTCACAATCTTTCAGTTTCAGTGTCCTGTTAACAGTACAACTCAGAACACTACAGTCCTGGGATGACTGGGATCAGCAGTCTTGAAGTTGTGTCTGGTTCTTCTGGTTTGATGTCCAGACAGACCTAACAAGCATGAAAAAATACATTATCACTGAATAGCCTGAATAGTGGAAATCCGAGTGGTATATGCTTTTCTGATGCTATGTGTCTTTATAATAAAAGGAAGAGTTAATATTTCTCCGTGGGATATTAACAACAGACACTTCAGTAAGAACTTCATTAAAAGAAATCTTGTTGATAGTTGCCAGAATTGTTGGGATACCATGGGAAAAAAAAAATATATATATATATATATATATATATGTTATTGATCCATCTGCAAAATATTCCACTTAACATCTTCCTTAATTGGGGTGGGCAGGCAAAATTCTGTGACTGTTGCACAAGTTACCACAATAAAGTAATGGGGTGGATTATTTTTCCCTTTGTTACGTTTTTCGAGATGTTCTTTCCACTGAGCCAATTATTAATTTGGGGCTATTTTTTTGTTTGTTTGTTTGTTTTTGATGATAATATGAACTCATGCTAAGACCAAATTTATTTATTATTCATATTTGGTGGGACTTACTGACTTCTTTGTTTCTTCTTCATTACTTAGGAAGTTTAGTTGCTAATCATGGATGGGTTCAGCTCATGAAAGAATAAAGTGGATTATCATTAAAATGATCACACAAGCAAGCAACAAACCAATAACAACAACAGAGAAGTCTTGAAAGCTAAATCTAGGGTACTAGCTATTGCTAGTACCAAGCAACCAAGCACAGTCATCTTCTCTTGTTATAGATTTGCTGTTAGCTTTCAGAAGATTAAGTGCCTACTCATCAAGTTACACTCACTGACATCAGTTGTGTCATTACACATAACACATAACAGCCTGAAAAATATCCCATTTTGAACTGATAAGAGCAGGATCAAAATATTCAGATATACAAGTTCTTTTCATTTGGCCTGCCCTTGATAGCCATGCTTCCTACCCTTTTAATTTTTTTCTTTGCTTGCATAATGGTCATAGCAGCAAGCCCACTCAACATTAATTGCTTCTCCTCTTCTACCCCAACCCAGTCCTTGTGGGGGAATTTGACATCCATTCATCATCAGAGAAGCAGATTGCTTCCACTGCTAGTGTGCTTCCACTGCTAGTATGGAAACTGGAAGTGGAAGCAGACTGCTTCCACTGCTAGTATGGAACAAGATGCAAAATGCATTGTGTAAAGACAATGGAGAAGTTCTCAATGAGTTCAGTGAGCTTTGAATAAGGTCCAAAGTCTTGATGAGAATTATAGGAACATTTTTATTCCATATGTTTGAATATTAATGAGCCATGCATATTATAAATGACATATTAAGTGGACTAAAAATGTGCTTTCAGTTCCACTCATATTCCATGCATTCAAACTGATTTACTCTGTTCAATTGGTATCACATTTGATGAATGTTCACTAAAGTCCTTGATCCAGAAAAACATTTTATTTACCTTACTCTAGGCACTTAATAAAATCCAGAAAACCTTTGGGATTTCTGACTTATGCTTGAAATAAACTTACTTTATGTATGCTTATTGATTTTTGGCATATATACATACTTTTTTTTTTTTTTTTTTTTTCTGAACAAATCAATGTATTATTTTAATTTTAACACTAAGAAAATAGGTAAATGATATTTCTCTATAAGATATTAACAACAGAAAAATCAGTAGGAGTTTTACTGAAAGGAGTTCTAATTCCGTGCTTAGTGGAAAGTATGTTGAATGCAACTAAAACACACTGAACAAACAAATTTAGTCTTTCCATCAGCTAGCACAGCTTGTCACTCAGCAGTCATTTAGTAATGACACTGAAGAAACATTGTTCAAAGAGATGATTTTTGTGGCAAATGGTTATGAATTGAGATTACAATTAGCAAATATACAAAACACGTGTCTGAGACAGCCAGCATGGCTTCACCAAGGGCAAATCATGCCTGACCAAGCTGGTGGCCTTTTATTGTGGATCAGTTGACAAGGGAAGACTGACTGATGTCATCTATATGGACTTCTGCAAGGCCTTTGACACAGTCCCATGTGACATCCTGGTCTCCAAATTGGACTCGATGAGTGGACCATTCAGTGGGTAAGGAGTTGACTTGAAGGTCACACCCAGAGAGTGGTGGTCAATAACTCTATGCCCAGGTGGAAGCCAGTGACGAGTGGTGTACCTCAGGGGTCTGTCTTGCAACTGGTACTATTTAATATTTTTATCAGTGACATAGACAATGGGATTGAGTGCATCCTCAGCAAGTTTGCAGATGACTCCAAGCTGAATGGTGCAGTCAGCAACAGAAGGAAGGGATGCCATACAAAGGGACCTGGACAAGCTTGAGAGGTGGGCCCACATGAACCTAATGAGGTTCGGCAAGTTCAAGTGCAAGGTGCTGCACGTGGGTCAGGACAATCCCAGACAGGAGGACAGACTAGGAGAAAAACTCATTGAGAGCAGCCCTGCAGAGAAGGACTTGGGGGTTCTGGTGGACAAAAAGCTTGACATGAGCCAGCAGTGTGCACTTGCAGCCCAGAAGGCCAACTGCATCCTGGACTGCTTTAAAAGAAGAGTGGCCAGCAGGTTGAGGGAGGTGATTTTACCCCTCTACTCTGCCCATGTGAGGCCTCACTTGTGTCCAGGTTAGGGGTCCTCAGCACAAGAAGGATGTTGATCTGTTAGAATGGTTCCAGAGGAGGGCCACGAAGTTGATCAAGGGGCTGGAGAACTTCTCCTACTAAGAAAAGCTGAGAGAGCTGGTGATGTTCAGCCTATAGAAGAAAAGGCTCCAGGGTGACCTCATTGCAGCTTTTCAGCACCTAAAGAGAGCTTATAAAGAAGATGGAGAGCGACTCAGTCAGATAATGACAGGACAAGAGGGAATGGTTTTAAACTAGATGCATCTATTAATGGATTGCCATACAGGAAAATAATTCGTTTCCTCTGTTTATTCCTTTTTCCTTCCCAATTTTCTTTTTACATTTTTCAAAGCTTTCTCATTTACTGGTGAAATAGATTATTTTTCCCAGAAAATGCATGAAAATATAATGGTACTGAACATAAACTCATCCTCTGTAAAGCTTAAGAAATATAAAAACCCAAGTGAATTTCTAAAAAAAAAAACATCGTATGGCATTAGAATGAGACTAACTTTCTATTACCTCTACCAAATTAAAAAAAAAAAATGCAAATTTCCGATAAATTTATATCACTACACTTAATTTGACTTTCAACCTTTTAATGAGGCTATGAATGTGTCTGTTACTCAGATGCATTAGTTGATTGAAAAGTAAAAGTATTTGTGCAAGAGATTTCAGTTGTGCAGACCTCCTTTTTAGCTACTAACACATCCTGTTTAGACCAAGTGGAGTTGGGATAAAAAGGGTTAAATGCATTAGTTGGTTTAACTCAGTGTATTAATAGCATTTCCATTTTTAAAGATTTTGAAAGGCCATTGCCTATGTTCTTGGATTTTAACTATTCAGTTGGTTCTGACAAATAAGCTTTTCAAATCATAAATTTGGAGTAATCAAGACATTATTTTTATTTTATTTTTATTTTTTTACCAACTTACTTGGGAAATGGGCCTCTTCAAACAGACAAAAACCAAAACAAAACAATAAAAAGAAATCATCTCTGAATCATTTTAAGGAAAAAAAAAATCCTTTATGATGTATACACTACCCTTAAATCCAGAACAATACTATTTATTAGTTGCACTACACTCCCTGGATTTGCTTTCTTGACAAGAAAGCAGTCAGATAGATACTGAAAGATTTAATTGATTAACCCAATTAAGTAGAATTTATGCATCTTAGTTTAACAGAAATAAATGACAAAAGCTAACTAACTAACTAACATTTCAATATATAACACTTTTTTTTTTTCTTCTGTGAAAGTAACACTGCATAATGTGCTGCAGCAGAGCAGGTCTCCTGCTGAAGGCTGTGTAGGTTGTAGAACAATGTAACGTCTCCTGAGGAACTCCTGATAATAGGTGTGGTAAGAACAATCTAACCACACAAAGGAGGTATTGGAATGTCCTAAAAATAGGGCATCCTGTGGGCCTCATCCCCTTCTTTAGTGTGACAGATATTTAAATGTGTCTCCCAAGAAATGGGATACCACAGTATTGGTATCTTAACAGAAGCAGTTTTCAACCTACATGTGAAATGACTAGTTACAACTATCTAAATGGAATAAAAATGATAATACATTATTCTTTTGTTCCCTGGTGAGATGAGGGGGTTTGTTTGTGTATTTTTCTATTTATAGACCTACTCCACTTGTCCTTTCTTTGACAATTTGCAGCACAACTTGAATATGTGAACATATTGTTTCCATATTTTAATGCACTGAGATTCTGTGTTTAAACTGCAAATGGCATCAAGCTGTGTTTTCAATTAACATTTTAAAAGAAACTCATCACATTTGCTGTGGCTAGAATTCCCATCACAGAGGACTAGTATCAGCAATCCGTTTCTAGTTTTATAATTATATCAGAAATCTTTAACAGCGGACTGTCATTCTGCATGGAAGAGAGAAGACAAGATACTTAAGATGATACTGGGAGGGCTATACTGTTATATCTTAAGAACATTTTATAAAATTTCTGGGCATTTATCTTTTTTAGTTTATTTTTATTTTAAATTGGTTTACTTAAAAAAATATTATTGAGCCTTATAGATCATATTAAGCTTTTCTAACTTATTTTATTGCATGTGATTAATTTCTAATCACTTTCAAGTGATTATTTCCATATTTTTTTCCCCCTCCAACTATTTAAAAAAAATGTCTTGTTCCTTGCTGCTTATTTTTTCAGAACTGTGTCGCATTAAAGGTTAAAGTAATTGGGAGTGATGCCCAATTAGTCATTATAAGTCTGGTCGCGTTCAGGGTAATGAACTATCATGATTATGGATTCACAAATAACGTAATACGCCCCCTATCTAGTCATGTTCCATGAACTAGTATGGCCACACTTAAAGAGTTTGGTTGCATTCAGTGAGAACTACCACGGCTAGATTTAATGAGTAGTGCAATTTATTAAAGCATCAGGTACACAGGTTCTTCGGATTGCCGGTGATAAATTCACTGTCTGAAAAGTACATACAAATATCAAAAGTATGAGCAACTCAGCCAGGCTATAAACACATTAAAAGGTATAAAGTGACTCTATAGAGATTTCTAAGTTTTTTGGAGAGGCACTTGGCATAACCAAGTGTTCGAATCTTACCCAAAGGCGTCCCAATGGGGAAGGAAGGGAGGTTCAGTCCGTTGACTGATCCCAGAAGTCAGAAGGCATCTTTTGCGATGGTATCTTTCCTAACATCCCCTCTCTCTTAAGTCAATGTGTATTATTTTCTATCTTTTAGATTGAGTGACTCTACTCATGCATATCTTGATTATGACTGGTGTGAAATTTTCTCACTTTGCTTTAAAGTTATAGACTAGAAAAAAATTAAAGTGCAAGCTCAGTGAGGCATGGTTACACCTTGGAGGTGGGTAGCCTTTGGGATGGAGGTGTGTTTTGGTATTATAATAATATAATGTGCAAAGTTCACCAAAGTACAGCATTTTGTCAAAAACATGACAGACTACTCATTGGCTCAGGGTAGCATATGTGCTGCTTATCAGTTTTGGTGTGCACAAGAACAATAAAGTTCCCATCTTATCACAGAGCCTGGATGCAGTGTCTCCTCTCTGCTCTACACTCTGTACTCTTCCTCTTAGAGTCAGCACACCAAGTTCGCCCGGTATGATCAACATCGAAGATTGGAGGCCTAGAGAAATTCTATGTAGTGCAGCTACACTGGAAGCTTCTTCAATGCTGTACCTTTTCTTTAAAATGTGAATATCAGTTTAATTTCCAAGTGACCTCAGTCAATTATTCCACAAGCTATTCTCAAAATTGTTTCTGAGTTCATCCAAGGAGCAGAAACCATCTTTTTGTTTTGTTTTGTTGTAACACCTTTGAAAAGTGATCAATTGTCTTTTTACAAAGATGTACAGAAACAAAGAATTTGAATATTTCTATTTGTTTCCTTTGAAGTTTTACATTTTCGATTCTGATATGTATAGGAATATTTAAAAAAAATGAAGAAAATAAAATCTTTGATTTTGTCAAGATCTTTCTTTTTTAATATTATTTTTCAGAGCTAAAGAAATTTGTTCCATGTTTCTTCTGAGATGTTTTAAGTCAAAGGGATTCTGAGCATGCTTCATTTACCATGTAGAGACTATGGAAAAGGCCACTGATCTGCAATGTCCTCAAGACCTTCACTGCAGCATAGAGATGGATGGAAGAGATGTTCATGAATTGTGGATGTGTTTGTGCATGCATAGACATTTTGGGGATTTCCAAGTATTTTAAAACTTGATGAGAACAAAGATAAAAAAAAAAAAAGGAAAAAAAAAAGAGAGAGAGAGAGATAACTTTTTGTTATAAATTTTGCAGGCAAATTAATGAAATAAAAACACTGGTAATGGAATATTCTTTGATTATGATACAGTTGCTGATGTGTTCAGACTGTATAGCTATAGGTTTGAAAATCTTAAGCATAGATTCAAACTGGGTACAAAACAGATTGAAATAAATACATTTGCTTAAAAATATAAAAATAAAAATAAGTAAATAAAAACAATACTATACCCATATCTTTTTCTCTTCTAGATATCTTGCAGATACGTTTTATGATATCTGGTAGACAAATATGTTTGATCTATATTTTGACCTCAATAGCATTTACACAGTCTAATAACTTTTACGACAGCTACTCCTAGGAATTAAGGAACTAGGACAAACCTTTTGAAAGACACTGCAAATTATGAAAATGTATTTACCACTGTTTTTCGAAGTATTTTTGAGTGGAAAAATGTAGCACCTCCTCAGTAAACAAGTCGTGGCATGTAAAAAGTTCAGGAACACCACGTGGGTAACAGCTGAAAACTGAAAAGAGTATGACTATTCTTTAAACACCCACGGTCAATATGTGTAACTTGATGCAAGATGGAAATCACAGGAGAATCACACTTTATCAGTGAAGTGAGTCATTGCTGGTAGAAGTATAAAACGTATGAAGTATAAAAAGTATGACAAAGCTGAAAACCAGAAACAGTTAAAAGTACATTTTTCTCATATTATCTGTGTAGATATTAAACTAAGGAAAAGATAACGTATTTTTAGTAGTTACGATTTTTATATTCTCCCTCTTAAGTAAAAAGAAAATAATTTCTTAGTTGCTGGGTTTCAAAAGTACCCTAACACTCCTTTATTAAAACCATGAGGTATATAATCCATAATCAAATCTTTTAGGCTATTTCTGCAGTAGGAGAAAAAAGGTTGCTGTGAAGAGAGATCATATTACAGCAAATTTTATTTGATAATAAAAAGTATGGAAGGGTTTTTTATTGGACTATAAATACTTCAGTATTTTTCAGTAGGGGTAGGATTAAATGAGAGCATATCCAAAACTAAACAAGCCTTCAAACTGATGTAAATATCCACTTGTGCTTCACACAGTGCCACAATTCTCTTCTAATGTCCCAGTGCAGGAAAAAGAGAAGAACTGGTTACTCATCACTAAAAAGAAAAGTGAAATAATACTTTGTGAGAAAGTTGCTGCTAAGGTCTTCACATGATTACCATAATAAGTAAATTGAATGCTTCTGTATAATGCCTCTGACCTCCCTCTCTTACCACAGGAATTTATTTACTTTTAAGGATATGTGCAAAAAGTTCTCAAGTGGCAGAAATAACCTAGCATACTTGATTCCAACAAAACTGTGGATCTCAACAGTAGTTGATTTTATTATTTAATTTATTATTATTTTTTTTTCCTCTGGATGAAAAATTATCACTTGTATTCTGATTTTATTTGATTTCAGCCATCAAAAACATTTATTATGTCACAACCATTTCTTTACTCAGACTTTTTTTTTTAATGAATTGTGTCTGGAATTTCAGAGAGATTACTGCAGTGAATGAAGCCAAACTAGACTAATTTTAAGGACAAAAATGTTGTTTGATTGCATACCTTTAATCATTACCTATCAGAATACAGATGTAATGGATGCTGTAGATGTAGACATTTCAAACAGCCTTCAGAGATCCCATGTTACATACAGAAAGCTCTTGAATTTGCCTGATAGTTTATAATTAAATATTTTTTATTAGAAAAAATACATCATGACCCACTTAGATGTGATTAAAATGTTTCTCAAGAGAAGCTAATCAGCTAATTACTTCCTTACATTTTCTTTCAAATAAGTCAGTAATTTTAAAATAAACGTTTCTGTACTGCAAGTTGGTAAATAAGTTAGTATTGTTGACAAGGTACAGATAGAAATTATCTCATTTATTCACAATTGGTTATTTCCTCCATCTTTGACCATAATTTATCACTTATAACAACCCACTTAGGTTCTTCACACATGCCCATTATATTAGACTGTTGCCACAGAAGAGCAGGAAAAAGCACGAAGAATCATAGATTCGTAGAATCATTTAGGCTGAAAAAGACCCATAAGATCATTATGTCCAACCATCACATAATACTACCAAGTCCACCGCAAAACCATGTCCCTAAGTGCAACATCCACACCTCTCCTAAATACCTTCAGTGATGGAGACTCCACCACTTCCCTGGGCAACCTGTTCCAACAACTAACAACTCTTTCCATGAATAAATTCTTCCTGACATCCAGTCTAAACTTCCCCTGATGCAACCAGGTCATTTCCTAGAGTTCTATCACTTGTCCCCTAACAAAAGAGACTGACACCCACCTGACTACAACCTCCTTTCAGGTAGTTGTAGAGAGCACTGAGGTCTTCCCTCACCCTCCTTTTCTTCAGACTAAACAACCTTAGTTCCCTCAGCTGTTCCTCATATGTCTATGTTTTCTGGGAACAAAATGTAACCCCTTGTAATATTCCCATGCATTATAAAGCTTGAGTTAATAAATAAATAAATGCTATCAGTGTATATTTGTAGGCTTAATTAGTATGAAAGGAGTCTGCATATAAACAGAACACATAACCTGTAAGGTTAATTAGTGCATCACAGTTGGTGTGGTTCCTTAGGTTCAGATGTGCTGTCAATAAGTGGCCATGTCTCATAGACTTGTTATCAGTTACAGTGGTCAAAGGAAGATTTTTTTTTTTTAAAACTTATTCCCATGATACTAAGTCTCACATTAATCCAAATACCTTCTAGGATGTTACACTATGTCTGTGACAAATATGCCTCCTTATGTGTCAGATTACCCTTAATAATTTAGTTAAATTTCAGAGGAATGGATTATCAGTTTGCAGTAATGGAAGAAAATACCTAAAGGTGAAACAACAAAAGCATGACTGAAAATGTTTTTAAAAGTTCACTTTGGGGTTCTTCTGTGTCTCTACATTTCTCTGAGATTAAGCCAAAATTTTCATCTGGGATCCAACTCCAGGCTATAGACATCTGAATGAGAATTAGGATATGTAAACTCACACAGATTAACAGAAATCTGATCTAAATCAGCTTGTATTAACACAGAGGTGTCTAGTAACATTCAATAAGACTTTGAGCTTAAAGCACATCTACACAGTAGAGGCAGGTATAACAAAACACTAATGGGAGATTCACGCCCTTCTGGAGTGATAGCTAGATGTCAGCTCTGACTTGCTGGAATGCCTCAGTAAAGTTCTGGTGTCGTTACATTGTAGCTTCTTTGATAAAGAGAGCTTTTGTCTCTTCTGACTGTAATCATCACTAAGAATAAGGTACTAACATAAAGCAAAAGGATACCTTTTTGTTTCTAACTGAAGCTGGGATTCTTTTATATATATATACATGTGTATATATTTTTTTTTTTTCTGCATGCTAAAAATAAATATTTCCCTATTTCCAATGTTATGGTGTTGATAGAACATGAAAAGGCAGACAATTTGTATTACAGACTGACTGCATGTTGTTAAAAATTAATGCAACATGAGATGAAAATGAGGGATTCTACAAACTTATTTCTAGACTTGTAATTAGCATTATTCTTTAAGACACTTTGAAAAACTACATGTGGTAGCCAAACTGATGAAATTTGGAATTTGATTTGGACAGGAATTCTTTAACTTCTTGATTTTGTAGCCTCTTGCTTTGATAGGATCTCTGGTTGAAAATCTCATCAAATAGTTTAGTACCATCAAATACAGAATCATAGAATCATTAAGGTTGGAAAAGACCTCCAAGATCATCTGGTCTAACCATCACCCTACTACCAATATCACCCACTAAACCATGTCCTTAAGCACCAGGTCCAACCTTTCCTTAAACACCCCAGGGACGGTGACTCCACCACTTCCCTGGCAACCTGTTCCAATGCCTAACTACTCTTTCTGAAAAAAAATGTCTCCTAATTTCCAACCTAAACTCCCCTAGTGCAATGTGAGGCTATTCCCTCTAGTTCTATCACTAGTTACCTGTGAGAAGAGGCTGACCCCCAGCTCCCCACAACTTTCTTTCAGGTAGCTGTAGAAAGCAATAAGGTCTGCACTAAGCCTCCTCTTCTCCAGGCAAAACAACCCCAGTTCTCTACTCTGCTCCTCATAAGACTTGTGTTCCAGACCCTTCACCAGTTTCATAGCGCTTCTCTGGACACACAGTCACATCCAACTCCCTCAGCATCCCATCGGGGCCCATAGATTTGTGGGTGTCTAGCTTGCCTAAATAACCTCTAACCCAATCCTCTTCAACCAGGGGAAAGTCTTCCTCTCTCCAGGTTTCCTCTCTTGTTTCCAGGCTCAGTAGTGCATGGGGACTAGCCTTAGCAGTGAAGACTGAAGCAAAGAAGGCATTCAGTAACTCTGCCTTCTCTGTATCCACCATCACCAAGGCAGCCACATCATTTAGCAGCACATCCACATTTTCCTTAGTCTTCCTTTTGCTGCTGATGTGTTTGAAAAAGCCCTTCTTGTTATCCTTTATGTCCCTTGCTAAATTTAGTTCTATCGGGCCTTGGCCTTCCTCATTGCATCCCTGCATTCTCTGATAATGTTCCTATATTCCACCTAAGTGGTCTGTCCCTTCTTCCACACCATGTATGCTTTCATCTTCTGTTTAAGTTTTCCCAAGAGCTCCTTGCCCATCCACGCAGATCTCCTGCCCCCCTTGCTCGACTTCTTTCTCGTAAGGATGCACAGATCCTGAGCTTGAAGGAAATGGCGCTTGAATATTAGCCAGCTCTCCTGGACCCTCTTTCCCTCTAGGGCCCTGACCCAGAGGATTTCTCCAGTTAGGTCCCTGAAGAGGTCAGTTAGCTCTCTTGAAAGCCAGGGTTGCAGTCCTATTTTTTGCCCTGTTTTCTCCTAGCAGGATCTTGAACTCCAAGATCTTGTGTTCACTGCAGCTGAGGCTGCCCTCAGCCTTCACATTTCCTACTAGACCATCTCTGTTAGTACCAGATTCAGCAATGCCCCTTTCCTTGTTGGCTCATCTACCACCTGTGTCAAGAAGTTATTTGCAGTGTTCTGCAGTAACCTCCTGGACTGTTTGTTCTGAGCTGTGTTGTCTTCCCAGCAAATATCAGGTTGGTTAAAGTCTCCCATAAGAACCATGGCCTGTGAACATGAGGCAACTGCCTGTAGAAGGCCTCATCCACTTCCTCTTCCTGATCTGGTGGCCTGAAGTAAACACCCACCACAATGGGGCAGCCATGTGTAATGGATACTACCCTTCTGTTCCTGCCACTGTAAGTACTGGGGAGAATAGAGAGAAAATGACTTGCACATCCAAGTTCCTGATCACCCATCCCAATTCCTTGAAGTCCCTTTTGATTTCTCTTGGGCTACATGTTGCCACTTCTTCTCCTCCCAGATGTAGAACCAGCAATGGGTAATAGTCTGAGGGTTGAACCAAGCTGAGAAGTCTCCTGGTGATGTCCTTAACCCAGGCCCTAGGAAGGCACAGACTTCCCTTACAGGAGGGTCCTTTCTACATATTGGACCCCCACCCTATTGTGGAATCACCCACAACTAAAACCCACCTTTTCTTCCTCCTGCTGGTGGTTGTGATAGAGGGGGTTGGCCTTTCTTATCCTGGCAGTATCTCTGGTGGAGAGGGATCATCGCCTTCTTCATCCATCAATTGCCTCCAGGGCTTCAAACCTGTTGCTCAGGGCTACCCAATAGGGTGAGATGGGTGAAGGCAGGTTTCTCCTGACACCTCAAGCCTGGACTTATTTCCATTCATTCACATCCTTGCAGCTTCTGCCTTTGTGTCTGCTGGGGGATGGATACTGCATTCCCTTCTTGCTGGGGAATTCCTGGTGCCTGTTCCTGTCTCCGAGGCCAGAGCTTGGCACCACCAGTCTATCTCCCTCTCTCTGAATCCCATATGCCCCTGAGTTTTTCCACCTCTTCTCATAGATCCGCTACCATGCTGAGCAAGTCTTCACAGCTCATGCAGTTTCTATCTCTGCAGCTGCCCAAAGGTGGTGTGAAGCTTTGGCACTCCCTGCAGCCTGACACCTGGACAGCTGCATGCTTTTTCAGAAGCTCAGTTTGGATCCCCACCTCCTTTTTGGCAAGTATGGCCATGGTCTTCCACCGTCTGTTTGCCATGACCAGTCTATCACAGGAGCTCACCACTGTATCCTCCCTGCATGAACTGCTACGCAAAAGGACACACCATGATCTGTTTGCCTGCCCTGTTCACTGCTCCTGGTTGTTCGCATTGCCTAGGGGCTGCCTTTATAGGACAGGCTGTGGGGGGGGTCCTGGCTCCACCCATGCCTCATCAGCCACCCTCGTAAAGGCTGCTAGGTCCTGATGGCTCCCTCAACTGCCTTGATGGGGCCTCAGTGACGGGAAACCCCTGCATGCCTCAATACCCGCTCCGCTGCAGAATGTGTCTGCCCCGGAGCCGATTGCCATGGCGAGTGTGTCTGTTAATATCTGCACATTTATTGTTGTACAGTTAATATCTGCACAGTTATTGATATCTGAACATTTATAATTTAACAGTAAACATGAGGGACTCACATAGTTTCTTTTATGCTTCCAGTTGCAAGATCAACATATGCATATATTGTCTTTTAGTCAACCCTGAAACTAGGAAAATAATTTCCTCTCATGTCAGGACTTTCTCATTGTGCCTCCAATGGCTTCCTCAGCTAAGGAATAAATACATGATAAAAACACAACGTCTTGTTGTTGTGGTCTAACAGCTGCTTTTTTGTTTGTTTGTTTGTTTTGTTGTGTTTTGTTGTTGTTGTTGTTGTTGTTGCTGAGCATGATGTCATTTGAATACTTCTCCTGCACAATATTCAAAAAATCCCCAAAGTACATTAATTCATAATAGTAATGGGTGCTTATATTTCAGTCAAACCATTGAAAATTAAGGCTTATATTGTAGTCCATTGTATTGGTTTCTGTACGTAATGTAGGAGTAAAATCAACGTAGCAGCGAAATTTGCCACTTGAATTGTCAATGCAGAAATTCAGATGTAAGCATATAACATCAAAAACATTTAACTACTTGTTTGTTGTAAGCATATAACATCAAAAACATTTAACTACTTGTTCTTTATGCAAACTGATGCAAGCCACCACCTTCAACAACTTCAACCCACAAATATACTAGCTATGCCTAAGTCTATCCAGTGAATATAGAAACTGATTTTGGCAATGTAAAATGGCGGATTTACTGTAATGCCCATTAGGATTTGCTGATGAACTTTGAGTTAATTTCACAGAGTATTGGAGAAGATATCAGAGAACAATAACTTGGAAGCCACGGACTTGGACTGGATTTAAATAAATGATCTAATGCCTTTTATTCTCCCTCCCCTCCTCCCCAACAAACTGCTTAAGTAATAATATTTGGTTTGATTGATAACTCTGAAATAAGCAAATTTTTTTATTTTTTATTTTTTTTTGGGTAGGACAGAAATGTGGCAGGAAAATGCCTACATTTCTACTAAATTTCAACTTTCATTTAATAAGATGTAAATTGGAATGATGAACAAAAGCATTTAATCAAAAACTTGAGAGAATTCTGTAATGCTTTTATGTGTTGAATAATATTAATATAAATATTAAAAAAATGCAGCATACATCACTTTATGTGGGTCTGGCACATAACTCAAACATGATTTACATTTTCAAATATTTACTTGGAATATTGTGGAGGTATGATATAGAAACTACAGAAACCGTTAATCAGGCTATTTGATTCTGAACACTGATATTAGCTCATTAATTTCCCTGCAGCTCAAATGTGTTTCCATTAAGTCAAAAATTTGCCATTAGCATTAAGCATGAGTCAAAAGGTTGATATTCCAACTTCACTTATACTGTGTTCTATGAATGTTCAATCTGCAAGCTATTAAGCTGAGATGTACCAATCTGAGTTGAAAATCATAAACACTCCAACTCCTGGCTGGGTGCATTTGATTGCAATCAAGAATCATACAATCGTCTAACCAAGAGTGCTGGAAATAAAATATACTTGGAATTTTGCGAGATCTCACTTACAGGGTGTATAATTCTGTCCTCCTTCATTCTGACCGTTTTGGTTTCCAGTTTGGTTGTTTTCCTACTCATGCAATGATCCTTTAACAAAAGAGAAATTATGTCCACAAGTACATCTGTATTTCATATAACAATGTCATAATACAAACATCATCTTATAAATACATTTTAACGTATATAGCATTACACATGAAACAAACACATGTTTAAAGATCATTTTAAATGAATGGAATAAAAAGTAGTTTGTAAATAACATAAATTTCTGGGCTTTAGGAAATTTTATGGCTAACCAAAACATACATATTTTGTGCTTTAGTCAATTCTTCCTCCTTGTTTCTTAGCTTCTGATTTAGAAATTTTTAATAAAGAATAAAATACATTTCAGACATGTTTTGACATTGGTTTATACAAATCCTGATGAATTCTGGTTTTTTTTTTTTGTTTGTTTTGTTTTTTGTTTGTTTTTTTAAAGCATAGAAAGAAATAGCAACACAAAAATATTTAAATAAAATATATTTTTAGGATACAGGCATCATGATATTAATTTTGCTCCCTATTTTGTCTTTCTGACTTTGATGTGCAGATTTTTGTTATTTTAAAGACTTGTTACATAAAAAGGTTATTTTTACATCACAGCTGCCCCTCTCATCTGTAATGATGCCTTTTTCTAAGCTGAATAAGGTTTCTATATACTTATCATTAGGAAAATGAATTCTTATAACAATCCTGTATTAATATCCATCTTCTTTTAAAGAAAGTTAACAAAATTACAATTTCATGGATATTTTTATTCATGTATAATCAAGGAATAATAGAAGCTACTCAGAGATGACACCACTTTTTATTTCTGTAAAAAGTGCATTTCAGAAAGAAAAGGGAATTTATAGAAGGGAAACTGTTTAGTCCAGGAGGAACTAAGGTCTGACTGTGAAAAGTCTACAAATATTCTCAAAGAGACAACACTTGTTTTCCAGAGTTCCAATTATTTCTGTAGGTCAGTTGGCATCAGACATAATGTCTTAGAGTATTATTAATACGTGTTACTCAAAATATAAAGATATAAAGATATAAAAATGTAAACCCATTTTTAACTTATTATTGAGTTTGTATATATATATATATTTGCTATTATTCAAGCAAACCATATTCTGTTCCTTTTTACAAGTTATTCTCTCAATTTCTTCCAAAAGATCGATTTTGATTATACAAATGCAGTATATGACAAGAACTCATTGAGAGCAACCCTGCAGAGAAGGACTTAGGGGTTCTGGAGGACAAAAGGCTCAACATGAGCCATCAGTGTGCACTTGCAGCCCAGAAAGTGTCGTGTTAAATGGTGTAGCCAACTGTCACGAGTCTGGTCAGATTCAGGGTACTGAATTATCATGGTCACGGATTCACCAACAATGTAACATGCCCTCACTCTAGTTGCGTTCAATGAGAACTATCACGGCTAGGAACAATGTAATTAAGTGCAATTTATTAGAAAACAATTTATTTAGCACCAGGTTGTTGTGGTTTAACCCGGTCGGCAGCTAAACACCACACAGCCGTTTGCTCACCCTTCCCCCTCCCTCTCTGGGATGGGGGAGAGAAACAGGAAAGTGAAGCCTGTGAGTTGAGATAAAGATGGTTTATTAAGACAGGAGAATAATAATAATAATAATAATAATAATAATAGTACTAATAATAATAATGTGTATGAAACAAGTGATGCACAATGCAATTGCTCACCACCCGCTGACCAATGCCCAGCCTATCCCCGAGCAGCCGGCCCCCCAACCTGGCTAGTCATCCCTATATATTGTTTAGCATGATGTCAGATGGTATGGAATACCCCTTTGGACAGTTTGGGTCAGCTGTCCTGGGTCTGTCCCCTCCCAGATCCTGCTGCACCCCTAGCCTACCTGCTGGCAGGACAGAGCGAGAAGCTGACAAGCCCTTGGCTTGGTGTAAGCACTGCTCTGCAACAATTAAAACATCAGCATGTTATCAGCACTCTTCTCATCCTAATCCAAAACATAGCACCCTACCAGCTACTAGGAGGAAAATTAACTCTATCCTAACTGAAACCAGGACACAGGTACACAGGTTCTTTGGATTGCCATTGATAATTTACTGTCTGCAAAAGCAAGCTAGCATGCATGAAATACACAGGTACACAGCCTGGCTATAAATGCATTAAAAGGCACAAAGACACTGTAGAGATTTCTAAGTTTCTGTGGAGACACCCAGTATAACCAAGTGTTCAAATCTCACCCAAAGGCATCCCAATGCAGGGGAAAGAGAGGCTCAGCCCGTCGACGGATCCCAGAAGTCAGGATGGTATCTTCCCTCATGTTGGTATGTTACCTCATGATGGTATCTTCCCTGACATCCCCTCTGTCTTAAGCCAATTTATATTATTTTCCATCTTTTAGGTGGAGCTTGAGTGACTCTAGTCAAGCATATCTTGATTATGATTGGTAAAAAGTTTTCTCACTTTCATTTAAAGGTATAGGCTCCAAGAAATTCAGAGAGCATTCTCAGTGAGGGGTGGTCGCACCTTGGAGATGGGTAGCTTTTGGGATGGAGATGTGTTTTGGTATTATAATGATATTATAATGAGCAAAAGTTCACTAGAGTACAGCATTTTGTCAAAAACATGACAGGTCTTTGACTCAGGGTAGCAAATGTGCAGCTTATTGGTCTCGGTATGCACAAGAAAAATCAAGTCCCCCTCTTGTCAGAGAGCCTAGCCACAGTGTCTCCACTCTGCTCTACACTCTGTACTGATTGTCCCCCTCTACTCTGCCCTCATGAGGACTCACCTGGAGTACTGTATCCAGGTCTGGGGCCCCCAGCACAGGAAAGATGTGGACCTGTTAGAGCAAGCCCAGAAGAAGGCCTCAAAGATGGTCAGAGGGCTGGAGTATTTCTCCTGTGAAGAAAGGCTGAGAGAGCTGGGGCTGTTCACCCTGGAGAAGAGGAAGCTCTGGGGTGACCTCATTGCAGCTTTTCAGTACCTAAAGGTGTCTTATAAAAAAGAGGAGAGCAACTCTTTACACAAGTACATAATGGTAGAACAAGGGGAATGGTCTTAAACTAAAAGAGGATAGATTTAGACTAGACATTAGGATGAAATTCTTCACTGTAAGGGTAGTGAGACAGTGGAACAGGAGAAGATGTGGATGCCCCATCCCTGGAGGTGTTCAAGGCCAAGGTGGATGGGACCTTTGCCAACCTGATCTAGTGGGTGGCATCCCTTCCTATGGCAGGGCGGTTGGAGTTAGACCTTTAAGTTCCCTTCCAGCCTGAGCCATTCTATGATTCTTCTCTTCTCTTCTCTTCTCTTCTCTTCTCTTCTCTTCTCTTCTCTTCTTCTCTTCTCTTCTCTTCTCTTCTCTTCTCTTCTCTTCTTTCCTTCTCTTCTCTTCTCTTCTCTCTCTCTTCTCTTCTCTTCTCTTCTCTTCTCTTCTCTTCTCTTCTCTTCTCTTCTCTTCTCTTCTCTTCTCTTCTCTTCTCTTCTCCTGATCCTTCTTTTTGAGGGGATGAAGGACACATTAAACTTTTCTACTACTACCAAAGCTTGTAATATATTAGTTGTCCAGACACCTGCAGAGTAAAGTACAATATAGGTGATTTCAGGTGACGAGGCTTTTTTTTTTTTTTTTTTGACGAGGCTATGTAGCATTCATATCTTACAATGGATTAATTATAGAAATATTTATCTTTATTGACCACAGCAAGAAACTAGGTGGCTACCTATACAGTAGATGACCAGAGAGATGAAGAAAGGAAAGAGATGAACCCTTCCTAAACAGATTAGAAGACTGACTTTCAGAAATATTCAAAGTAATTTGAGAAAAGAGACAGATTTTGAGGTTTTGTGTATGGTTTAAAACATATTCACCCCTCATTATGAACTCTAGAATTTTCAAGAAAAAATTGTTGTTTCCAGTAACACCCCCAAATGATCCTTTATCTTTCTGGTCAGAACATTATGTTTAACATCCCTCTCAAAAACCAAAAACAAACAAACAAATAAGCAAACAAAATCATTACATTTTTAAAGTCTGAGGGTTAAAAATTCTTCTAGAAGGAAGTAAAAGTTGGTATATAGAATCTCAGACTCATAGAATGGTTTGAGATGGATGGGACCTTTAAAGGTCATTGAGTGGCAACCCACCTGCCAACACCTTCCAGTAGATCAGGTTGTTCATCCAACCTGAGTTGGAACAATTCCATGGAGTGGGCATCCACAACCTCTCTGGGCAACCTGTTTCAGTTCCTCACCACCCTTGTAGTAAAGATTTTTTTCCCTATGTCTGATCTAAATCAGAACTTTTTGTTTAAAACCCTTATCTCTTGTCTTATTAGTACACATCTGGGCAAAGAGCCCTTCCTTATCTTTCTTGTGGCCCCCCCTTTATGTATTGGAAGGCTGCAATAAGGTCTTCCTGAAGCCTTCTCTTCTCAAGGCTAAACAACCCCAATTCTCTCAGCCTCTCTTCATATTAGAGGTGTTCCAACCCTCTAATCGTTTTTGTGGCCTTCCTCTGGATCCGCTCTAATAGATCCATTCCTCTCTTGTGCTGGGAAACCCAGAATGCCACGATGGTACCCAGATGATGGAAGTATAAAAGATACAACTTTCTTTTCAAGTCTGGTAAATATACTTTCTATTTTAAGTAAGCTTATCGTCAAGAAAAATACCTCTGATGAGCAAAAAGTAATACGTGGTTTTCATACACTGTAACGTGTCACAGTTCTGTCAAATCAATTACTGTATTTCCAAGTGAATTAAAAAAAAATCAAAAAAGCATTGACAGTGATGCTTAATTATGAATGCTTTAAAAACATCTTTAATGTTTTTGCCCAGATTATTTTACTACTCCTATTTCTAATTAAAATACTAGCTCTCCGTTTTATCTAGCTAATGAGAAGTGATTCTTGATAGACATTGTAGAAAAGCCCAGTGGTAAAACTGTAGAAGCAGAGGGAGTTGACTTATTAAAGTTTTAAAGTTTACATTAGTTTTGTTAAGCAGGCTGCTATAAAATAAGTGTATCCGTGCCCTCCATGACTATTATCATCTGTGAATACTGCCTTATAGAATTCCTTGAACTATATCTCCAGCAAGTGGTGTTGCAAAGAAAGAAATGGATCACTGTAAATGTAAAAGATGATGGTAGGAAACAGACAACTTGAAAAATCACTTCCTCTAACTCAGGCCTTATCTTCATGGACGTTTTTAGTAAACCTGTGGTCAAGTTACTTTCAAAAGAAGCAGATTATTATTTCCTTATCCCACAGTGCCTTTTTCCTTCCTTCTATATGAAAACAAAAAAGCAAAACAAAACAAAACAAACTAAAACTAAAACTAAACTAAACTAAACTAAACTAAACTAAACTAAAATAAAATAAAATAAAATAATAAAAATGCCTGTGCTCTGATCAGTGGACTAATACACATTGGAATTGTCTTCCCTACATGTGCATATTCTCTTGGGTTAGTTTTGTTCTCTACAAGCTTTTCTTCACCATCTGCAAAGGAAGTCTAGGAGACTAATTCAGAGGTAGAAATCCAGAGTATAAACTCCTTTATTTGGTCAGATGACTCTCATTGATAATGTCTGGAGACAGCCCTAGGGTTTTTTGCATCTCAGCCCTTCACAAAAGGAAATCACTGTGTTACTGGCAAGTGACTGGCAATCAACCATCAAGTACGCTAGCAGCAGTCCTCTATCATGTAGAAACCACCACAGACTTCCCATTACAACTTCTGAGTCAAAATAAGTAAGTAATTTCTGTCACTGGATGAGACATTAATAAAGTCTGGTTCTAAGAAAAATAGATTTCTTTATTTTCTTCCCCATTTTTGAGACAGCATTGATGCAGCATAATAATTCATCATGTCTTCCTAATCTCATTTTGTTGTTTGTCCCTCAAAATTAAACAAACAAATAATCAAACAACCCATTAAGTTGGTGCAGAAGAGGACTCAAGACCAAAATTATTAAAAAAATAGACACTGTTTTTTTTTTTTTAATTATTTTTCACCTAAACAAGAAAACACAAAGCACTGAACTATGGTGGAGTCTCCAGCTGGCAGTAATATAATATGAATATGATACTGTGTTTTTTTCCTTAAGTTCATCATTAATCTAGACTAATCATGCAATGTTATATTTGCTTTATTTGGTAATCAGAGAATAAATTTTCATATAAGAATATCTGAAAGTAAATCAAAAGCCTCAGGTGCATCTGCTACAAATCCAAGAAAATTTAGTTGAATGCACTTTTTAGACCCAGTTTCTCTCAATTTCTTCCAAATAAATTAATAATTTCAAAGCTAATTTTCAGTGATGTTTGGTTATACAATCATAAAAAAAAAATCTGAAATATTTCACAGATTTTCTCTCCCCATGTTTATTATTATTATTATTATTATTATTATTATTATTATTATTATTATTATTATTATTATTATTATTATTATTATTTTATGTGTCCATTTGAAAAGCTTAATTGGCTTAAAAGAGACTATTCATAATACATTTTCAGTTTATTACAAACCTGTACGTACCATTATTTATAATGTAAGACTGCTGTTGTATTTTGGAAAATTTGTGTTAAAGAAGGCTTTGAATTTTAATAACATGAAAGAATGGTATTTATTAAACAAAGAAAAGATTAGTGAGAATAATATGTAAAGGAGATTACTCAACAGTAATACACAATAAAATTAACACTCTTAACTAGCTGTTTTTCAACTACTCTTTCACAACTCTCTTTATAAATTAAGGTAAAAGTTCAGAAAATCCCTGAAGTATGTGTTTAACTTCAACCATACATCATGCTTTAAATACATGCTTAAATACTTTAACTCAGGATAAATAAAAAAGTATAAAAAATGTTGAAAAAAGTATATTTTCTAGTATGTAGTATAAAATGTAATATATAAGTATGCAAAACTATATAAATTAAAGTATATTTATAGTATATACACTAGTAGAAATAGTATATTTTATACAATTCAAAATAGATTATTTTTTTTTCAGTATATGTATGGGTTTTTCAAAATGTTCAACAAGTCTATGAATTTTCAGTGCTAAATCCTATAAAGGTTAACTTTCGTGCTCTTTTATATTTAAATTTTTAATCATTTTCTTCATCAAAAAGCATGGCATTTCAGAAAAGTAACAATCTGTAGATGAAATTTGAATTATTTTTTTTTCAATTTTTTTCAATTTGCTAAATTGACACTGGGTTTTATGTTTGCATGGTGTGCAATCTTTCACAATTTATTGACAACATATAATTTTCTGTAATTTTGAAATACTTTAAAATACTTTTATTTATTCATTTATTTTTATAGACAACCACTTTTAAGCATTTACTTAAAGTGAAAAATATTGCAAGGTAATAACCTGTAATCTTTCAGTGGATCCATCCAAACATAAAGAAAAAAGTTCTTTATTGTGAGTGTTAGGGTATGTAGATGCAGAGTGTCTGCTCCTTGAATGGTATCTGGTCAAGGACCTTTTCAAATGTATCAAGGGATAATATGAAAAGGAGGAAGTGGTGGTAACCAGGTCTGGTCAGTCACACTGATGGATAAGGGCATGTGAGAATGTGGGAATGTTTATGCCAGCAAGGTTATCTGATTGGGGACTTGTAAATTGGGAGACAATGACTAGGAAAAAAACAAACAAACAAACAAACAAAAAAACTAGTCAGTTCTACTAATTTATAAGGAAAGGAACGGATCATGGGAATGTTTATTCAAGCAAAGTTGTCTGAGTGAGGTTCTCTGGATCAAGATAATAAGAAATAAAGTGGGAACAATAAGCAAAAATGCTTCAACACAGACCTGACAAAGCAAAAATGGAGACAGTGACAAGAAACAAACCTCCCTGTCACACTAGTTATCAAGCTACAGAACCACTTTCAAGAAGCGCAACCTGGATATCGCAGCTGATAAGATTATGAACCAGGGCAGGGACCAGACTGGGAGGGTGTAGAAACTACAGAGCTCTGCAGATCCCTGGGGGGGATGTGCAGGGAAACAGGGAGCAGGAAGAACTAAGAGGGGAAATAGGTTGAAAAGGGTATAAAAATTCTGGTCTCAAGTAAAACTGGGTCAGTCAGTACTCTTCTGTGGCCTGCACCTGATCACTGCAATCTGCCCTATCTTCTTATTTCTCTCATTAAATATTATCTTAATTCTCTCTCTTTCTCTCCCTCTGGGTATTCACACTCCCTCTCCCATGTGCATGCATGCTGCAAGGGATACATGCCAGTTACTGGCAAGACCTGTGTCTGTGTGCATGGCTGGTGACAGCTACTGGAGTGAGGTCAGAAGAAGGCATGCTTAGCCCATGGTGCCAGCTATTGGAGTTAGGCTAGGAGTGTAGGCCCATGAATTGTGCTGCTGACTACTGGAGTGAGTTTGCCTCCTAGAACCATAGAATCGTAGAATCTTTAAGGTTGGAAAAGACCTTCAAGATCATCTGGTCCAACCATCCCCCTACCACCAATATCACCCACTAAACCATGTCCCTAAGCACCACACCCATCAGTCATAAGAGAGGTCATAGTTCTCTAGATCTGAAAGGGTCCTACAGACTTTTTGCCCAGAGTGCCAGCTACTGGGGCACTGGTGTGAGTGGAATTTAGTGCCAGCTAGTAGAGTCAGACTGAGGGTGTACGCCCCTCAAGCTGTGGTGACAGCTGCTGGAGTGAGTGAGGGACGTTAATGCCTGCTGCTGGAGTGAGTCGGGTATTCTACTCCTAGACACTGGGGCAGGAGTGGTTTATGGGCCATAGATCTCTGGATCTAGTAAGGTCCTACAGAGTTTGTGCCCAGAAAAAAAAAAAAAAAAACAACTACTAGGGGACGAGAGTGAGTTAACTTGGTGCCAGCTGTTGGAACCAGACCAGCAGTGTAGGCCCTGCAGACTGAGGTGCAAGCTACTGGAGCAAGTCAGGATCTTAGTATCTGTAGTTGGAAGGGGTCCTCTCTGTACCTAGCAGAGGGCTCCAGAGTGCCAGCTGCTGGGAGATCTGGTGTGAGAGAACGGGGTGCCAGATACAGGAGTCACACTGGGGGTGTGGGTCCATAGACTGTGACGGCAGCTACTGGAGCAAGTGAGTCTTAGCATCAGCTACTGAAGCAAGTAGGGGGGTCTTCTACTCCCAGCCACTGGCATCAAGTCATATGTGTTCCCAAAGCTGCTACAGGGAAGGAGGGGAACTGGTGTGAGTAAGGTGAGTGAAGGGCTCTGCACTGGAAATGGAGTGGGGCTACAGGTCACAGCCAATGTGCCTGATGCTGGCTGCTGAAGGGACCAGGTGTCTGTATGTTCCCCAGACCTGGTGTGCATGGGGTGTATGTGTATATTCACAGCAAAGTTTAAACTGGATTAGACAGTAAATAGCAGGGGCTTCAGGTCTGATCTGGGATATCAGGTGAGTGGTGGGTTCATGCCAGTACATCCAGGGGGAATTGCAGATGTGGTGTGCATGAATGTGTGCATGTTTCCAGTGAACTTGAAGCTGGACTAGCTGGCAAGTAGGCAACCCACGAAGCAGGTACGATGGCCTGGGATCTGGCTAGAGAGTGCTGGGTGGACAGCTCTCCCAGGCCCCAGCAACCAGTCAGCAGTGGTCCTGGGCTGGAGTGGTTGGAGGAGGCAGCCACACATATTGCTCTTTACCTTACTTAACAGTGAGGGAAACTGAGTGTTTATTACAGGTTTCCCAGAGAGGCTGTGGAGTCTCTATCCTTGAAGCCATCTGGACATGGGCGTAGGCATCCTTCTGTAGGTGACCCTGCTTGAGCAGGGAAGTTGGACAAGATCCTCCAGAGGTCCTTTCCAACCTCAACCATTCTGTGATTATGTGATGCTTCATAACAGAGCTAAAAACAACTGTTTCTCGACCTGAATTTTTTCATTTAATCATGCATCATGCTTAATTGAAACTATATTTTTGGTCTTCTTTTATATGAAATTGATTGTGTTGAAAAAGTTTTATGGGTTATTTGTTTGTTGCAGTGGTCTGTAGTATAATCTTTTTAGAGCACATGTGGAATTTGACTTCATACAGATATCAAAATAGACTCTATGAATTGCATCCACAAAGGCATCTATTTCTTTCCTTGATAATGAAGTAACCTGACATGGGCAAATTTAAGGTGGACTGATGTCATCTTACTAGTCTTCTATAAAATGATCATAAAATTATGTTAACAAAAAAGATAAGAGATGACATGCAAAGCAGAAAAGTCTTACAATAGGAGGATGTCTCATACTTCAAGGGGAAAAAATATATCATTAGTAACCAAATGCAACAACATAAATCATGGTTCATCTCTGACATAAAGAAGGTCCTCTATGTTGAAGAAAATTAAAGGAAACTAGTCTAAAATAATTAAGTAATCCAGGCCTGCTAAAATGAAAGAGACAATCAAACAGCCATCTTTTATTTTAATATTAAAAAAAAATGATAATTATATAAGTGAATGCAATACATCTATACAAAACTTATCAACATTCTTCTATACATTCACATACTTATTTCTTTCTCTTGCCATTTCTTCTGTATTCTAGAAAAAACATCATCTTCTCATCATCATCGTCATCATCAAAGCATGTCCTGAAATCTAAATAAAGTATTCTAATGGAAAATGTGCTGAAATCAGGTCTTGAACGTTATCATTTTAAATGTATACAAGGATAGAATTTTAAAAATAGCTCATAATAAATATTTGATTCAAACTTGGTATAGATATATATTAACAATGAGCAAAATAATAAAACAACAGGCTTGTTTATTTCAACTAAAGCCCACAGTGCTATTGCTCTTATTCCTGCTTGGTTCTGGGAATGATAGGCAAGACTGCACCCTTTTATAAAGATACATAGCTAACAATTTTTAATTTCTGTGACTGTTGAAGAGCTCTTTCAGCTTTTCTGAATTACTGTCTTGTCCAACATAAAAACTCTGAATACTTCTCTACTGTCATAATCCAATGAATGTGCCTGATAGTTAATAGTTAAAAAGGTTAAAGGCAAGTCAAAGAAGAATATTATTACTATTTTTCAAATCTATCTCACAAAAAGGTCAGAAATAAATTAATTGCTGCAGTTAATAGTGTATATGTGTAAATGTGACATTAGAAGTCTCAGGAGTACCATTCAATAGCCATTGGCACATGGATTTTAGTAGAGTAGAAAAAATAGAGCACTGAAGCAAACCTATCTCTTGAATGAAGATGGATTTTCCCTTAGTTTGCTGAAAAGACTATTTTGCAATATTTCTTGCAGAAGAGAGAAGCCCAAAACAAAATTCAGTGTTTCATAGAGCATTTTTTATAAAGATAAGTTTGACGTAAACCAAGAATAATCATTTTAAAAATAACACACACAATTCTTTCCAATTGCAATCACATCAGAACTGATTTATCTATAGTGTAAGAGAATGCTGAGGCAGACATGAAATGTACTGTTCAGAACTGCTTGTCCTCAATAAGGATTATTCAGTCCTCTAAGCAATGCTGGTTGCTCATCACACAATGAAAGTTGTGCTGATGTGAAAGTAGCTCTAATGATGCTTCACATATACATTCATGCAGCTCCCTTTCATTTTGCTACTGAATGACTGGACACTTTACGCAGTTTCTCTTAAAACTATCAAATTGATTGATCAAAGCCTGGTAAAGTCTTTCATCACACTTCCAGGTGCTAATTCTGTTTGATGAGCAAGGTGATGAATCAGACTTAAATTTTGGAACTTGTTTCAGCCTTTACTTACATCATTTACTATTGGTTGTTTCTCTGATTTCTTCTACTTTGCATTTCAAGAATATTTTCCTGGAAAAGTGAAAGAAAAGTGATTAAAAACAGAAACAGGCTTGAGTATGACTTCTACCGGTTTTGGTGTTTTTTGTTTGTCTGTTTTTATGTTGTTTTTTTTTTTTCCTCCTTCCAGATTTTTCAGAAAGACAACATAAGAGATATGAATGTCTGTTTTCTTACAAATGAGATCGTCCTGTCAAAACACTAAAAACGTCTCAAGAAATTTAGTAGCAATGACTTAATACTATCAGCATACATATTGCATCCTGGATGTAAGACCAAACTTATTTTCAGTAAAAACAATAAATTGATAAATCTTAAAGCTCTTTGACATGTTATCAACACCATGGAAATCCTTTAATTTGTTAGTATATAGAAGCTTATATCAAAGTAGAAAATATTGAGAATAAATGAGAAGTAGGTACCCATTGATTGGCACTGGGAGGAAATCCAATTTAATTAATCTTCTGGCATTTTACTATATTTATAGAAAACACATAATAGCAATTGTAAGAATGCAAGGTAGACATACATAAACAAATCTGATATCATAGAATCAAGAATGACTCGGTTTGGAAGGAACCTTAAAGATCATTTAGTTCCAACCCCCTGCCATGGGCAGGGTTGCCACACACTAAATCAGCTTGCCCAAGGCCTCATCTAACCTGGCCTTGAACACTTCCAGGAATGGGGCAGCCACAACTTCTCTGAGCAACTTGTTCCAGTGCCTCACCACCCTCTGAGTGATGAATTTCCTCCTACCATCTAATCTAAATCTCCTCTCTTTTAGTTTAAAACCATTCCCCCTTGTCCTGTCATTATCTGACTGAGCAAAGAGTCTCTTTTCATCTTTTTTTCTTTAAGTACTGAAAGGCTGCAATGAGGTCACCCTGGAGCCTTCTCTTCTGTAGGCTGAACATCCCCAGCTTTCTCAGCCTTTCTTCACAGAAGAAGTGCTCCAGCCCTCTGATCATCTTTGTGGCCCTCCTCTGCACCCGTTCTAACAGGTCCACATCCTTCTTATGCTGGGTGCCCCAGACCTGGATGCAGTACTCCTGGTGGGGCCTCACAAGGGCAGAATAGAGGGGGACAATCACCTCCTTCAACTTGCTGGTCACACCTCTTTTAATGCAGCCCAGGATGCAGTTGGCCTTCTGGACTGCAAGTGCACACTGCTGTCTCATGTCAAGCTTTTTGTCCACCAGAACCCTCAAGTCTTTCTCTGCAGGGCTGCTATCAATGAGTTCTCCTATTCTGTACTCACATCTGGGATTGCCCTGGCACAGGTGCAGCACCCTGCATGTAGTCTTGTTAAACCTCATTAGGTTCATGTGGGCCCACCTCTCAAGCTTGTCCAGGTCCCTTTGGATGGCATCCCCTCCTTCTATCGTATCAACTGCACCACTCAGCTTGGTGTTATCTGCAAACTTGATGAGGGTGCACTCAGTCCCGCTGTCTATGTCATTGATAGAGATAGTAAGAAGCACTGGTCCCATATATATGAAATACTTTTTCTCCTTTTTATCCTTTCTTGTTCTCATTGTTACTAAGGCTCAGCAGAAATAAAAAAAAAAAAATATTTTATAAAAAATATTTTAGTTTATAGACACTGGAAGTCACTTGAAACAGTTCAAGGTACTATGAAGATAAGAGAACAATTATATTGCCTACGCTTGAGTATCTAGAGCCATTATTTCAAACCTAAATATGTAACATTGGCACAGAGGATATGACTTAGCAGAGCCCCATGGAAGAAGCAAGAGTTCAAGAATGAGAGATAGAATATTTTTAAGCAGCTTACTTACACCCTGAGGTTAAAATTTCCAGCTGCTGAGATGATGAAGTGGCATAACTAACCTAATTTCTGTCTCAAACCTCATTTTAGTTACAGATGCATCATAATGTGTTGTATAAGCAGATGTGCAAATGTACTTTAAAAACAAAACAAAACAAAACAAAACAAAACAAAACTTGTTTGACGGTTTTCTTTCATACTGATGAGATTTTAACAGGAGCATTGCTAAACATCCAGTAGTTATATGAATGTCTTAGTTAGAATAAAAATGAATACATTAATGTTAAATGTAAACTTTACATTTTATAAGAACACTAAGGGAAAAGACAATTTTTTATTGTATTTGTGTTTTACTAGACATTTGCCTAAGTCTACTGTACTATGACAGATCAATTTAGATTTTTTAAACATCCAATTTATATGTTCTGAAATTCTGACAAATAGGGAGGCACAAAGATATATAAATCACTCTAGGGATAAGAACCTATCTCTGTTCATCAGAGTATTCATAGTTACTCTGTCTGAAAAAGTATATGAGGAAAAAAACAGAAGATTACAAAAAAAAAAAAAAAAAGCATTTGTACAGTACCTCACTGATTTCAGTGAGATGTGTATGCATTTGTCCAAAATCTAAAGTAGGCAAGAACCATGAGAACCCAGACTTCCTAAAAATAGTTTGGAAAACAAGTTAGAGAAAAAGATTTTCACTGGGTTTGGCTCATGTCAGATGGGTGGAAGAAGGCTTTTATCAGCAACAATAAATGATACAGCCTAATTAATACATGTGCAATATATGCATGGATTTACCTCAAAGTAATGTTTGCCAAAATAACAACAACAACAAAAAAATGAAAACAAAAAACCACCACCACAAACAACAAAAAACATTAAACAAGAATCAAAGCTAATGAACACATATCTAAATAAATAACATTGTCATACTTATCTATTACAAATCTGGTGTATAGTATACAGAAAGTAATTTCATGCTTCACTTTCCACTTATTTGCATTTTTAGATAAGCAGTTGATGTCCTTCCAGCTGTTCCTGAATATTGTTGTTACTGGGAGTAGTTTTGTGCATACCCAACCTAAATTAATTAAAGGCGGAAGAATATTATGCTTGTTCAAATTAGCTTTCTAAAGCCATACTGATTAAATGGAAAGGTTTATCTAGTTCAGTCTTCACAGAGTAACCAATGGGGAAAATCTACGGAAAAAATGTGAGAAAAATCCCATAATGGTATTTCTCTAGAAATTTCTACCAAACCTATATGAAACACAGAGACTTTCTGAGTTAAAGGTTTTGTCTTTGCAGTTAATCTCAATATATAGTGAAGGGGGGACAGAAGATTTTCAATGGGATGGTCTTCATTTATATTAAGATAGTCATGTTTAGCTGACAGATGAATTCTGCCGTAGTTAGGACCACCAATTCACTAGGCTTGTTAAGTAGGTGCACAGGTTAAGTGCCTAAACTAGGTGATATGGTCCTACCTTAAACAAATGTGAGTATAAAGGGGAAAGGCTAAAAGTTCTCTATATGATTAAACCAATGTAACTTTGACATTTTGAAGAACTAAACACAGACTTCAAAATATATAGTTCAGAATTTTCTTCTCATATTTTATGGCAAGACTGCATATTTTCTTTTTATTTACCTGACACTTTTAGAAAGGGAATGGTTATAGACAATGTCAGAGTTCATAATATTTTCTGTTGTTACACTGTACACGTACGTCATTTACCTTTTCTGAATTTCTTGACTTGGAATACTGCAGCTGTTTAAATTAATGAATCACCTTCAAGTTTTTCATTTTGCATACACTGAGCATTTTTCTTCATAGTTAGACGTGTAAAAATAAAGTAGACATTCATTCCCTCCCTCATAGTAGAAGTCCACTTCTGAAGTCTTTGCTATAGTCAGTTTTGTGTGCTGAATGTGAATTTTGACATAGCATTAGAGAATGAAATGCAGATGCAAGCTAAATGTTAAGAAGAAGATGCAATAACATTGGTCAAGGAGTGTTCATCACTGTTTTTCACAAGTATCTATAAAGAAGAATCCTCCTAGAATCAGAAGCTAAGGATGACATATATGAGTCTAAAAGAGTACATTAAGCTCAGAAAATAAATAAATAAATAAAAAGGGAAAAGATGAAAAAAAGGGAAAATCACAAAGGATATGACATTAATTAGATCAAATAATACAATCCCACCCAACAGTGGCATCTAAAATATGTTATGCAAGTATGCAGAATACTGCTTTTTGTCTTTTAACAGTCTTCAGCTGAAGCAGAATGGTCCTATACCTAAGATGTGCACAGTAATTTCAGGTTCATAGGAGACCCAGTGCTCCTGAAGCATCTTTCTACACTAATGATGTAGTATTATTTGCAAACAATAACAAATGCTTATTTGTAATTTCTGCCCATCCACTCTTAGGAAACAGGAACAACCAGCTAAGGCTATAATTCTATATGTATATATACATATATATATTAATATCATTCAGGACAGATTTTTTTTTTAATGTATGCTTTTTTGTTTGTTTGTTTTACATACAACGGCATTGGACAGCTTATAGGAATTAATACTATTGATTTCCCAAACATTCTCTGCAGTTAACATCCAGGAAGCTTAGACTGGTCATCTTACTTGATTTCTTTTTATTGATTTCAGTTTCTGAGCCAAGACATGTGCACTGATCCTACAGCTACATAAGCAAAAAGCTGATGACAAAGGGATTCACTTCATTATTGTCAGTGAAAGAAAGCAAATAATCATAAATTTGGGGAAATAAAGTCTCTTTCAAAAACAAAACAAAAAATTTTGGAATTCCTGACAAATAGAAATAAATGTGTATGTGTATGTAGATGAAGTATGCAGCCAAGCTTATACACAGACGTGAAAAGGTGTGAAGAAATAAAGAATGTTCTCTTCTTTCAAAGCCAGAGGTTAATCAAGAGATTGAATTATGATTTGGGAGATATGAAATATGGAAAATAATTATATTTTTTGGTCAATTCATTTGCATTAGTGTGTATAAAAGAAAAAAAATATTTTTATGTTAATAAAAAATAAGAAAAGGCTTAATAAAGATATGTTTATCTATTATATGCCAGAGTAATCAAACTGATATACAAATTCACAACAGCCAAAAAACTTATTGCTAAATCAACAATAACAGAACAATTGAACAAACAAAAAACGGTGAACTCGCTTGACTGAAATGCAGTTTTGAAAAGAGGTTCCATGTAGTCTTGATCAATTTATATTTTTGAAAACACTAGTTACATGAACTGATTGTGGTTGAAAATTAGAATGAAACAGGACTGACTGCCTGCAGCTTCAAGGACTTTCTTTTACAGACAGGAATCAGAAGTTCTCAGATTAGCATCCCATTCAAAAGACTGGAAGCTCACTCTTACAAATCTGAAATGGTTCACACACAGTTCTAATCATACTCTTATAGGAAAAGGTCCAGTTTAATTGTCTTTGGCATACATAGTTAAAGACTTAAGCCTTTAGACCACTCTGAAAACTGAAGAGAAATCCTGCCAACTCATATCACAAAAATATCTAAGTTACTTTAAACCTACTCAATGCCATTCCCTATATGATCCACTAATATTCTAACACTCTTCTCACGTTTCCTGTACAATCAGCAGAATCAGATATATGCTGGTTATTACTGTAAAACAAGACCAGTGTATGCTTTATGATAAATTGCAGCCCTTATTATCCATAGCTAATGTCCTTAATGCCAATGGGAATTGGATCCGTTTAATTTATCATATTTTCCTGGCTTTCCTTCAGCAGAAAATATAGAATGATGGTTCTAATCTTATCTATGTTTTCTCACTTGCTGAAGTCACTATCTCATGTCAAAGTTTTCGCTATTCTTAGCATGCAATTCCAAAGTAGAATGAATGAATAAATAAATAAATAAATAAAATCATGTTAATCCTTGGTGTTTTAAACCTATTTCATTTTTTCCTAGGTATATTTCTTTTTAACTTCCTATTTCTGACTTTGTCTTGTTTTTTGGATGGACTTCTTTAATTTCCTTATACCTTTTGCTGTGATTACACAACATACTACTTTTCATTTATTCTCTTGTTTATCTTCAATTTATTTTGCGGGAACATTACAAGATATCCAAACACTATTTCAAGCAATTTCCTTTCCTCCCCATCCCTACCCTTCTCTTCTCTTTCCCTTTTTCTCTCTGCCCCTATTACATATATACAACATCCCAAATTTGCTTTGCCTGGCAATTAAGTGTTCCTTGGATCTAGTCTTCATTAGCCAATCCCGTTACAGGTCATGATGCATTAAGAAAAATGGCTTATGATCGTATGTTGAATTTAACTTCATTTTTTTTTCCTTTCCTCTTCCTTTTTCTTTTTTTTTTTTCATCTTTCCTCTTCCTCTGTCATTCCCCAGCAACTGATGACTTTTTCATAACCTCCTAAGAACATTCTAAACTTCTATAATCTCTATGTTTCAAAAAGTCACTCCAAATCTCTATATCTATCACTGTACTTAGTTCATCAGAAAGATTAAAAAAGTCTGTCTCTGATGAAACTTTTAGTACATCATCAGATGTTTCAAGCATTGCATTACAAAAAATGCAGTCTCACCCTTTACTTATCTCAAGACCAATAAATAAATAAATAAACACATAAATACATATTGTATGCAAATTCTGAGCTCCAACATTGGTACCATGCCATTGTATGCTCTTTGGGAACACAGTAAAATCCATACTACCAAGTTTAACAGAGTAGATCAACACATAGTATATGCATTTGTGTGCATTAGTCAGTCATAATTCAGCTGTATCACCTTCATATGTAGCCCGTGTATTGTGCTTTCAAACAAGTGATCACAGCAGAAGTATACACTTATAGGAGAGGGAAAAGAAGTACATAATAAAGGAAATTCTTTGACAAAATGAGTGAGCAAGGCAGTCTTTGATAAATGTTTGCAAAAATACACATGAGTCAAGTACGTTTGTCCCTTTGCTGTCTGAACTTACATCCTATGTACAGGGTAATCATTCGTTCTTGTCATTCTCAGCCATAAGACTTGTCAGGTAAACTTCCATGTATACTAAGGTGGATTACAATGCCTATCAGAAAGTTATTTTTGGATGTGTACAATGGAAAATTGTCAGAAACCTAAAACCTACTTAACACAACGTATGCGACATTCATTAAATAAGCTGATTTAACACTTGACAAAATAAATGATCAGCTAGCTGCTAACAATTAACTAAGAAAAATAATGGGCACACCCATGAGAGAATAAGATGGGAGAAAGGGAATAAACTCTTTGGTTCTTACTGTAAGAGTTATTGTTAACTCTCTGTTTTCACATGGGACTATACTAAAATACATAAAGGCTCCTGTAATGGGTCATTCACAGATTTTTTTAAAGCTAATTTCCATTAATTCCACAGGGAATTTCACCAGGGTACAATCAACCTTTCTTCTTTCAGAAGCACAGAACATTATGGAATCTGAAATTTCACATTTTGAGAGAGGCCAACAGGAACTTCTCAAATATTTTTTTCATATGTTCATGAAGTGCAATGTGCTAACAGACCTGTGTACAATGCAAAAAAAGGCTGTTCTTTTTGTGCTCTGTGTTAAGTGTTTTGAGATACATCTTACCTCTACAGTTACTCTTTATAATAACAATATGCTAAAGTTTTCGATTTTAGAAGTGTCCGTGTTCTTAATGCTATTGCTACTATTTTTAGCAAGTAATGCAATAAAATTCTGTATATCTATAACTCAAAAAAAAAAATACAGTAATTACATCACCATATAGAGCCACTGTATCCTAAATATAATCACAGGCAGATGTTTGAAAGTAAGTTAAAAATACAAAGATTTACAAACATCTCATATATTTGCATCACATGATGACAGTAAAACTCCTTTTGCATTCTTGAGATAATATAACTTGGTTGCTGTTTCTAAGGTATGTAAAGCAGAATAAAATTATCCTTTAAAAATGTTATGTACATTATCATGCAAACATTTCCAAGAAGCTAAAACTCTATTATTGAAATGATTACAACAATGCTTTATCATTAAATTTCTACACAATACAAGTACGGTGCTCATGCACAACGAGTAGGTGGACATGTACCCATTTTGGTAGTACCTTTCATTGGAGGATTCACTCCATGGCTTTCAGTTGCATTCCTCTGAATCACTGCTTAAAAAGATTACATAGTCTGGAGTGTTGGTATTTTACACACATAAACAATGAATGGATTCTTTGGAGCAAACTACTACTTCAACAAATTGGATGATTTTTGTCAGTTCTTATTTTTGAACAGTCCAGATGGTTTATACAAATGAAAATAAGCCCTAGCTTAAAATATATGGTACCTAACTGCACAAATAATGTTGCATATTCTGAAAAGCACTGCCTAAATCTTGCTCATATATCTGCTACCATGCAATTCTTTTCTTGATTCCTTTGTGCTCACTCATCTGTGTTATCTCATAGCTCTTATCTCTGCTACCACCCTTCTCTTTGTATTTCTATGCTACCTAGAACTCCCCAGTCACCTCAGTGTATCAGTAAGCCAACCTCTTCTTTTAAATGCTTTCCTAAAATGATTATTTTGTAAAATGCACCAATGTTAATTTGGGTCAGAAATAACACTTTCACCATATTAATAAATACAGTTTTATAAACAGCCTAAGAAACTTCCATTTCACATCCTTATTTGTTTTGTATTGATTTCCTATTAAAATGTTTAAAACTTTTGGAGTAAATGTAAAAAGTCAATGATGGACATCAGTCTGTGGACAATAATCATCACATTGAAGGAAAAAAAAAAAAGATAAATAAATAATACATTGATTTCTTCACACTTAATATCTATAGCTGTCCTTTAATATAACATAATGTGGCTAGTACAGCACAGAAGGGACCTCTGAAACTGATCTTTGTCTATGAAAAAAAAAAAAAAAAAAAGAGGAACATCTGATTAAAGCTGAACAAAGAAAATGTCCCATGCTGAACAGGGCAGTGGATTTAGTGACAGTGGGCACAAATGACAGATGAGACTGAGGTAGTCAACATCTTCTACTCCTTGATTATCAACAAGGTCTCACAAACTTCTGTGCTTAGTGAAAGTGTCTGAGGAGAATGACCCAGTGGATTAGGATGAAGTCAAGGGGTTACTATACATTATAGCACAGAAATAGATACAGAATGGAGGTCATGTGCGGCAATCCAGGCTGGAATATACTATTCCCATGTATGGTACATGTGATTGTTTCCAGAAAAAGGATTAGCTTCAAGAGACTTTCTGCTGTGGTTGTAGCCTATATTTTTGGGAGTGCTCTTTAGTAAGTGTAGATTTATACACTCACTGATATATAGATTTATACACAGTTATAAGTTATATAAGCTGCATCATTTCTCCAGCCACTACCCACCACATCAAAAGTGAAAATTCATAAATTTGAGTACAATACCATTAATCCCTTTCATATATCCATCCTCACATATAGACTACAACTAGTCAGTTATTGACTTGGTTCCTTGACAGGTAAAACTGTGGTGGTGTGTAGAACACAGGAAGTCTACAAAAGTCTCCTGAAACTTGCAGGAAGAGGCTGGGGCTCAACTTCCTTGTTTGCTTTTAATATTGATTTTATTCTGAGTAGTGTTATTTTTTCTTTCTTAAAAAATACATAGAAAAATTTAAGCTCTTATCTTACATAAGAAAATTAAGAAATAATTGCATTACAGAGCTGCACTTTGCAGAAACATAGAATAATTTAGGCAGGGAGGGACTTCTGGAACTACAGCTCCCTGGCCAAAATAGTGTTGGGTTATATCAGATTGCTCAGGGCTGTGTCCAGTTATGTTTCAAATGGAAAGGATGGAGACTCTACAACGTGCCTGGGCAGTCTGTTCCACTGTTTGATGACAGCCACTGCGAAGATTTTTTTTTTCTTTATATTTGTTTGGAATTGTCTTGCTGTAACTTGTGCCTGTTGCCTATTGCCTTTTCAATATGCACCTCAGAGAAGACTTTGACATTTAGCTAAGTGTAAAAGCAGAGTACTCTAAGACTCCTGCAATCATGCAAGAAAGGAATACAACATCCAAAAGATTTTCAATACCAATTCCAGGCAAGAGCAAGTATAAGCAAATGAGAAAACCAATCTACAAGAAAAGAGAGAAGAAAAAGTGAAAGAGCTGTTGAAAATTAACTTAATTTTCTACTGGCATTCACTAGGTTGCTGCAGAGGAGAAAGAAGAAAAACCTGGAAGCAATAATTCCAGAGGAGTGAAGTCTAATATAGATCAGACTTGTGATAACACAGATTCTGGAAAATATCACTTAATACCTGAGATAACCCACTACAGTAACTCCACAGGACTCAGGTTTTGGAATACATTTCAAATAAAAGAATATATAGAGTGCCTAACATCTTAAGAATTAGAGTCTTTTCCAAGAAGATATCCTTGTTGACAGAAAATGTCTTCAGAGAATTAGTGAAAGCAGTAAGAGCAGATGAGAAGCTGACTAGATGATTAGAGGCAAGCAGAGAAGAAAGGCAAAAATGTTATCAGATGTGTTTATTGTAGTGGTTAAACTGAAAGCAACAACAACAACAAAGCTTTTGTGCTGGAAGCCAAAATAGGAAAATTCATAGTATTTAAGAAGTCAGTGAGACAATCAAAGGAGAAACCTTAGATGTACAAATGATACTGACTTCATAGTCCTATTCAACAACTATCTACAGAGAACGACAAGACAAACTGGTTAAAGCCTTGCAGAAATCACTTGAAAACAAGATAAAGCAATGGCTTAAAAAGAGCTAAGTTAGATGTGTGGTGGAATATACAGGATGAAGAGGTCCTTCCAGTTACCAAAAGGAAAGGCATAGATAAGAAAGCAATTAGCTAGGTTTTTATTATGAGATTCAGAAGCACTTCAACTTTGAAGGTCATGATGCATGAACCAGAGGTCTCAACAATCCATAGTGAATAGAGAATAACTTCAAAAGTACACCAAAAAAAGTGCACAAGCCAGGGCATGCTCCATTAGATCTCCATTAGGTTTCTTGAATTTGCAGGAGACAGAGACTTCTGATAAGTTCCAATATGCCCAAATGTTGGCACTAAAAACATTTTTTTTTCTCCCTTTTATAGCTTTTTTTTTTTTTTTGATGTTGTAATTAAATATTAGTAAGAACTATCCATCTGAAATGACCAAGTTTGTTGAAGAAAAAGAAAATAATTCCTTTAAACTTTTAGTGTTTCTTATACAAATAGACCTGTTTGACCATATCAATAGCAAAAATTTAAGAGCAAAGTTTTGTCTAACTTTTTATATGTTACGTTGTTTTGATATAAAATTCTCACTTCCTGTATGGTTAATACAGATTTGTTTCAAGGTACATTTGTTATATTTTCAATTACATTTGGCATGAAAAACAGCCAATTTTGAAACAGAAAACCACGCCATGAACATAAAATAGGAAATAAGGGTTTTAAAAAGAGTTTAACTCTCAAGAACACAGCAGATTTTGTAAGTACCTTTAGAGCTCAGAGAAATGGATGTTTTACACTTTCAATAATATGTAATCAGGGTTGCTTCCTTTGGAAGTCTCCATCTTTTCTGGACACCACATAAAAAAAAGACTGAAGAGATAGTGTTCTTTCACAGCCTTTACAAATAAAGGAGGCTATATAAGTTGTTTTTGTTTTGCTCCATTGTTTCTTTTTATTGTCCTTTGGACAGTTGGTATAACAGCTGAAGTATTTTAGCAGAATTAAATGATTCTGCTAAATCAGTCATCAGAGAGTCAAAGTGTCTCCTTCACTCTTTGTGGGTTGCCAGCATTGGATAAAAGCTGTTGATTATGAGACATGAGGGCTGTTGCTCACCTATTGTTCTGACATGGCCCCTGTCTCTGAAACTGTTCATGTCAGAATAATTCATTTTACATCACCGAAATACGTATTTCATGTACGTTCCTTTTCTTTCCTCATCTTTTCCCTCCTTTAAAGATGTCAGCACTTTTTAAAAATGTCAAACCCTAAAAACACGAGTCAGACTTCTCTGGGTCTCTCTGCTCTATTATTGTCTCCAACTGTTGTACCATTTGTTATAGCAACGTTTCATTTGTTATAGCAATGTTATAGCAATCTACAAGAAGGGCACAAGAGAAGACACAGGAAATGACAGACCTGTTAGTCTAGCCTCAGGCCCTGGAAAACTTATTGAGAAGATTATCCTGGGAGATATTGAAAGGCAGTTAAAGAACAAAGCAATTATCAGGCATAGTTGACTTCATACGTGTTCATGAAGGGAAAGTCCTGCCTTAATAATTTGATCTCCATCTATATTAAGGTCACCTGCTTGTTGGATGAAGGGAAGGAGGTGGACATATTTTAGTAAGGCCTTTGATACTGTCCCTCACAGCATCCTTCTGGACTTATTTTCCAACTGTGAGATAAACAAATTTGTTCTACACTGAGTGATGAACTGACTTAATGGTAGGGCTCAAAGGTTCCTGATGAATGGGGCTGCATCTGGCTGATGGCCAGTCAGTAGTGTTATATGCCAGGGCTAAATTCTAGGTCCAGCCCTGTTCAACATTTTATCCATGATCCAGATGCAGGAGTGGAATGTATCCTCAGCATGTTTGCTAATAATACTAAATGATAATGCCTTTAATAACATGCTTTAACATTTGGTTAGCCCTGAAGTTGTTGGGACTTGATGATATTTTTAGGTCCCTTCCAAATATTCTATTCTATTCTATTCTATTCTATTCTATTCTATTCTATTCTATTCTATTCTATTCTATTCTATTCTATCCTACCCTATCCTATCCTATCCTATCCTATCCTATCCTATCCTATCCTATTAATTATTTCATTCTTAAGAACATCATACTCTGTATTTTTGATCTCTTACATCCATCCTATTCTACCTGTGATGATTTTAACACAATTTTCCTTTTTACTTCTGCTGACTAAAATAAGTGTTTATTTTTATTTATTTATTTTTTAAAGAAATTACCACACTGACAAATGATAATTCTTTTCTTTATTTACTATTTACTGTACACTTGCTCAAAGGATGTGTCTGGGTGGCAGAGAGAAGGTTGCCTTCTATCCAAGTGCTAGCTGATGTACTCTAGGTCAGACACTTTTGGAAAGAGAGAATGCCACCTGATCTTCTGGAGTGACAAAGAACAAAGAGACACTAAAACAGGGATAAACAGAGTACTGCAGAATTAATGGAAACTGGAAAGAATAGTGCAAAGAACAGATACACCATCAGCCCTCAGATTTCAGAAAGAGTTGTTTTTTTCATTCGTTTGTTTTCTAATTTTGAATCTTTTGATCCTCTACAGATCATTATTTCCTGTTAAGCCCCCATTCTCCCTTCATTTCTTCTGCTGAGGCACAACTTAACCTGGGAAATCCTATGGATGACATACATAATGAAAAAGTAAAGGATCCATGCTTCTAAGCATTTTCACTCTATTGGCGGTGAGGGATGGTTGAAAGGGACACTTTGGGGTCTGCTGTTCTCATATTACACTGGAAGTATCACACCAACAAACATTTCTGATGATGTTTAGAAAAAGGCATTTACCTGGGAGGGATAAAGAAAAAATTGTGAAGTGCTGAGTTCCATCCTCCCATATTTACTTTAAGAATGCACTTTTGCCCCCACCCTGGGAATCTGAAGTGCCACTGAGAAGAGAAAGGAAAGGCTAGTATTCCTTGCAATATCCTTCTCTCTACTCTTCCTTTTTCAATGCCTGTATTCAGTTTAGACTAGGGTTATATTTTGGTTGACTACTTTAATCATAGTAGAGCTACACAGGAAGCACCCTGCAGTGAACCTGGTCAGAATTATATACAATTGTAAGCCTATAGGCTTAAAATGCACAAAAAACAATTTTAAGAGTTCTCTGTGAGATGTAGGCAATATGAATTTTGTGTTATAACACAAAAGAAATAGCAGATACATCTGCTTATACTAAACCTGTCTAAGCAGCCATGGAATCTCTTGCTAAAGGAGGATTATCTTCTTGCCAAGTATTAAAATCTATAGTAAGAAATATAATAACTGAATGGCCTTGGTAGGTCTTTTTGCATTTGGTTTACAAGATAATCCTCTGAAGAACAAAAGCTTGCAGAGAATCAGGTAAAGTAAATGACAGAATCGTTGAATTCATTGAAGCAAGCATTCAGTACAGAAAGCTTTTAAGGGATTTGTCAAAAAGGTAAAAGTTTTGAAACAGGAGAAACTAGTTAAGTGTTATCAGTACTTAAGCAGTAAAAGGTTGTGAGGAGCTTTGATAAGCATGTGGATATAAAAGTTTGAGAAAGGTTAATAAATGATGACAAATAAAATATGATTAAGCTATTTATGTTTGTCAGAAATTATACAATTCTTTTCTGGTTAAAATTTCACTGGATTACTAACTCATTGGCCAAATGGGCTTAAAAATATTTATAGACCACTGAACAACAATTGTTTTGTAACTGGATATTCTCATAAATGTTACTGTTTTACAAATCTTACTGTTTTACAAGAAATACTTTTGATGAAGTCATCACTACTTAGTTTAGGAATGACAGTTTAGCTTCATGACAATATTTAAGGTTTCAAACCTGATTTATATTTCATACTGGGAGCTTTTTTATTAAAAACAGAACATTACACTGAAATGCCCCGTTTGGGACTGTTTCAGGTAAGGTTTCTCACTCCCTTCTTTTTATTGAAGCCTATTCTGAGTATCCAACCCTCTACAAACTATTTTGGGAAAAAATAAAAAATAAAAATGGCAAGATTCTGCAATTCAGCTTAATGAAGAAAAACATGAAAGAAGTTAATCTCTTACTGACAAAATGTCAACAGAATCCATAGACCACTGTCCACTTAATTATTCCAGTGTGGAAACACTACAAAAATATTTATGTTGTGTAAAAAATCTATTGAGAAAATGTCTCATTCCACAGAACGTTTTTGGGATGCTAAGAATATAATTAGCCACAGTTATCTGATTATTTTTCTCCCACAGCCAAAAAAATGAATGGACCATTAGGGTTTACTTTTTAAATTAGTTCACCTTATCTAGTAGCAGACAGAAGTATCTGTGAATCAGTGAAAACGCATTTTTTCATTATTGCATTTTCATGCAAAATGCAAACTAAGAGTAGTAAATGTCTTCAGGTGTTAAAATAATATCAACAGTGGGAATAATCACAGCTGTTCGGCTACTGATTTATTGGCTAATGACTTAATGTCAAATATTTAAATAGTTCTGAAAAGAGGTTTAAGGCTTTAAAATGGTAGACAGGTGTTAAAGTATGGGGGCACTAATTATATTAATATTTTAACTGAGAAAACAAAAATAAAATGAATGTATGTGTTACTATTTTATTGTTTAATAATAGTTTAGCAGAATTACAAGTTTCCCTATTGAAAGAGCAAACACATTGTTCTCTATACCATATGACTAATAAAGACCATTTTCTTATGGATTTACATTCTATATTTCCTTCATGTTCTGCTGCAGCCAAATCTATGACAAGATCTTATACCTAGAATGCTATTTTTTTCCATGTCCCTCACTCCTAGCTACAGAATACATGTAGTTTTTTTCAAGATTCTCAGCTGGTTGAGCAAGCAACTGCAGATCTGCGTCTGCTTTGGAACTTTGATTCTTCTGTTTGCAAATATCTGTAAAAATAATAATAATAAAAATATATAGAGAATGAATAATTTCTCTTAATTCTTCTCTAAGTGCAATAATAATAATAATATCTGTATGTTCCACCTTAGTTTTTCTGACACTTGAAAATTTTTAGAATAGAATTTAGATCTCTAGAACTGGTTCAAACCAGTTACCTTAAGGCAGACACCTAATATCTATTAAGGCTATTTGAGAAATCAGAGCAGATTCAACACAGAATATACAGGAAAACAATGCATTTCTGGGCCGGTAGCTCGAGGTCAAGGAGGATAGTTGAGGACACTCCAGATGGCACTGCATGCATAGTGAACACTTAATGAGAGCAATGAGTATAGGATTCTGCATGATTATACATGATTCTACAATCTAATCTAGTGGGTGGCATCCCTGCAGGGAATTCCATGGCAGGGGGATTGGAACTAGATGATCTTTAAGGTCCCTTCCAACCCAAGCTGTTCTATGATTCTATGATTCTATGATAGTTAGATCTCTCAAATCCTATTATATTTAATGGTGAGTCAATAATCAGTTACAGATCAGGCTAGAACACTATCCATTCTAGTACAAAGCAGATACTTACTAAGAGATTAAACAACAATCTTACGTGTAGTTTTGTAAATATGGGAGTCTAACTTTACACGTCTGTAGTCTGGAAGATGAGTCCGTTATTACGATTCAGTACAGCTGTGTCTACTCATGCAGAAAAAAGGCTGGTCAATTTGGTGATGAGAGTTTTGAATGAAGCACATCAGGGAAGGCAGATGATAACTCACAGTTAAGTAACAAAGCAGTGGACCAGGTTAGCATTCAGAGATTGCAGAATGATATGGAGAAAAGAGATCCTGAAAATAAAAACAAACAAACAAGTAAAAAACCCACAGGACTGAAGGAGGGACCACCTTGAGCATCTGAATAAAAATAAGGAAGTGTTGAGAGGACAGTATTAAGGCGGAAGCTCTCACACTTTTTCTAGAAAATCAGCATGACTTAAATTTTCTCTGAAGTGCCTGTTCACTGATGCATGCAACACAGGGAACAAATTAGAGTTATAGGGCTGCGTACAGCTGCAGATCCCAGTTTCACTGAGATCACTAATAAATGGAGGGATAACTCATATGACTTGGGTACCATAATAGTCAGGATAGCAAAGAGGAGTAGCTATCTATTTGTGAGGAAGCAGTGGGAATGCATGGAGCACTGCTCAGAGATAGCCAGTGAGCCAACTGAGAGCATATGGATCGGGATTAGCAGGCAGACCAATGTGTGGGACAGTCTCTGTGGGTGTCTGATATAGACCACCTGATCAGGAAGAAAAAGATGATTAGGCTTTCAGACAACTGGAAGAAGCCACAGGCCCTGATCCTCACAAGAGACTTGAACCAGACCAAGACTCTGCTGGAGGGGCACAAAGCAGGGCACAATCAATGTAAGGAGTTACTGAAATGTGTTGATGACAACTTCCCGGCACAGGTGATCAAGGAGATGATGAGGGACCTTACAGTTACAGACAAAGAAAACTTGGTTTGGGATGCAAAGGTTCAGGGTCAGCCATGGCTGCAGTGACCGGATATGGTAGCTTTACCTTACTGAGCAGCTGAACTCCACCACAACCGCTCTCTCATTCCCCCTCCTCAAAGGAAAAGGGGGAGAAAATATGATGAAAAGCGCTCAAGGATTAAGATAAGAACAGGGAAATCACCCAACAATTATTGTCACAGACAAAACAGACTCAGCATAGGGAAATCAATGTAATTTATTGCCTACCACTAACAGACTAGAACGGTTAGAAACTAAAAGCAAAAAACACCTTCCTCCCCATTCACCCTCTTCTACCTCCTCTCCCTGAGCAGCACAGGGGAATGGGGAATAGGGTCTGCGGTCAATATTTAACGCTTCATCTCCACCACTCCTTCATGGTCACTCTCTTCCCCTACTCCAGCATGGGGTCCCTCCCATGGGATACCATCCTTCCCGAATTGATCCTGAGTGGGCTTCCCACAGGCAGAAGCTCTTCAAGAACTGCTCCAATATGGGTCCATACCACGGGCAGCAGCTCCCACCAGATGACCCGTTCCTGTGTGGGCTCCTCTCCATGGGTACAGTTCCAGCCCAGAGTCTGCTCCTGCGGGGCCTCTCCATAGGCTGCGGCCTCCTTCAAGCCACATCCACCTGCTCCACTGGGGGCTCCTCCACGGGCTGCAGCATGGAGATCTGCTCCATGTGGGACCCATGGGCTGAAAGGAGACAGCCTGCTCCACCAGGGGCCTCTCCACAGGCTGCAGGGGAACTTCTGCTCTGGCACCTGGAGTACTTCCTTCCTCTCCTCTTTCAGTGATGTTGGTGTCTGCAGGGCTGTTTCTCACTCCTCTCTCTCACAGCTGCTGTTGTGCAGCATTATTTTTTTTTCCCTTTCTTAAATTGGTTCTCACAGAGGCACAACTAGTTTTGCTTATTGTCTTGGCTCTGGTCAGTGGTGGATCCCGTTTGGAGCTGGCTGAAACTAGCCCTTATCTGACATGGGGCAGCTTCTGGACTCTCTTCGCAAATGACACCCCTGCAGCCCCCACTGCTAACAAATCCTTGCCATGGAAACCCAGTATATTCCATGAGTCACCTGTATGAAAAACATATTTAAAATGGTGAAGTTCAGGATCCTGAAGGGAGGGAAAAATGCTTTAACTTTCAGTTTTAGCAAAACTTTCAGCAGTGCCTCCCATAACATTCTAACTGACAAACCGATGAAGTATGAGTAGAAACTTGTTTGAAAACTGTCAGAGAAGAGCAACATGAAAATCCATCTGGAGACCAGTCAATGATGCTGTACCCAATATATAGGGGCCAATAGTGTTCAATATCTTCACTAAAGATCTGGAGAATGGGGTAGAATGCATCCTCAGAAAGTCAGCAGCTGATACAAAACTTGGGGGAGTAGTTGATACACTGGATGTTTGTGCTGCTATTCAGAGGGACCTTGACATGAAGGAAATGAGATGAGAGTAATCTCTTGAAGTCCAATAAAGGAAAATGCAAAATCCTGCCACTGGGAAGAAGTAACCCTACATTCCAGGACATGCTTTGTACTGACTGGCTAGAAAGCAACTTTGCAGTGAAGGAAGGGCCTGTAGACAAAAAGTTGAACATTTTTTAGCAACGTTCTGTTGTGACAAATAAGACCAACAGCAACCTGGGTTACACTAGAAATGGAATCTTCAGCAGGCTGAGGGAGGTGACCCCCTCTGCTCAGCACTGGTGAAAATATATTTAGAGTCATGGGCAGACTGGAGTGAGACTAGAGAAGTGCCATGGGGATGATGAAGGGATTGGAACATCTATTATATGAGAAGAGTCAGAGAGAGCTGTGGTTCTTTAGCCTGAAAAAAGCTTGTGGGGGTCTTATTAATACACATAAATAGATAACTGATTCTTCTCATTGGTGCCCAATGAAAGGACAACAGGCAGTAGGCATTAACTGAAATACAGGAATTTAATTTAAACATAAAATAAATAACTTTTGTACTGTGAGGGTGGTCAAACACTGGATCAGGTTGCTCAGAGTTGTTGTGAAGTCTCCATCCTTGGAATTATTCAAAACTAGAATGGACATGGCCCTAAGCAACGTACTTTTTTTGACTCTCTTTCTGATATCCCTCATTATGGTGTATATACATGTTTATAAATAAATTTAGATAGAAATCTATCTTACTTACCAAACAACAAAACAAAACTAAACTAAACAAAACAAGACAAACAAAACAAACAACAATAACAAAAAAGAAGTCCATGTTACCACATTAACCACTTCATATTATTTGAAGTAGAAGTATTGATTTTTGTTGTTTGCACTATAAAGCTTACATGCTTTTTTTTTTTTTTAATAAGACTCATATCTTTAATTAGATTACTTAGATTTGATTGACATTTCATATTATACCATGTTTTACTTCATATGATTATTCCAACAAAACTTATTTGAGTGCTATTGGGTCAAAAATTTGCCCCATTTTATTTGTCAAGGCTATTTAAACATTGAATAGAGACGATTAACACTCTAGAAAGGAAGATATTGATTTCCATATTAGACCTCTACAATAGGTAGAATGGCTACCTGAAGACATCTAGTTTTCCTACTTAATATAAAAAGGTATAACTAACCTAAAAAAAAGATTGATTTTTTGTTGCCTAAACTTAAGTGAAACGTAATTCAATTTTTATGCTTAAAACAGTTATGTAACTCATTATTACTGGAAACCAGGGTTTAAAATCAGATTTGTGTATTGTATGCAATTTCATATCCAGAAACAAAGAAGGTGAATCCCTTTTTGTTACTAGCAAATTAAATTTGATCTCTGCATGACTTCAAATGCTATATTTTATTTTCTCTGAAAGCTAAGTGTCTAAGTAGGCATTCAGAACTACATCAGCAATGGTAGATTCTTTGTCCAAATATTGCATAGTTTAAGCATGTATTTGAATATTTCCAAGTTAAAATCTTGTCTTTTACAAATATATTTGATGAATACAGAGGTTCTGTTGGCTGATTAGTTTCTGTCACATCTGTTTGGATGGCATCATGCCCATAAAGTATCTCATCAAAACCTTTGCCCAAGGGCAAAGCTGCCCACCAAACAAGCACTGGTTAAAAAACAAACAAAGAAAAGAAAAGAAAAGAAAAGAAAAGAAAAGAAAAGAAAAGAAAAGAAAAGAAAAGAAAAGAAAAGAAAAGAAAAGAAAAGAAAAGAAAAGAAAAGAAAAAGGGCCAAACAATAAGATACAGTTGACTAAAATAACAGCTTGTGAGAAAAAGAAAATAGGAACTTTCATATATAGTTTAAATTTAGAATAACCTTTGGTGATTTTCAACATGAAACTTGGAGTTGGAGAAATGTTTTCCTAGATTAATGCCAGCACAGCAGAGTTGCTGAAATACTATCTGATTTAAAAAGACATGTTTTGTTAAAGGTATTGTGTCATGGTAGGGACATATGTGTGCAAATAAGTACAAAAACAAATATTAATTTTGTTAACAAATGATTTAGAAAACACATTAATGATGATACTAGTAGGATCAATAAGCAAGCAGATGGTGATGCACGTATTCGTAGTACTTCACTCAGCCAGCATTTGAAACATTTTAATTAGTTCAGCTGTCCAACCCTCTTTCTCCCCCATGTCATTCTTCATGTATGATGTTGACAGACAAGGAAATATTGGAATTATTATCCATATGGTACAGACGGGAAAAGTGTGACAGAATGATACAGAGGCCATAAAACAAGACTGTAGAAATGCCTTGTATATAATACTATATATATATTAAATAAATAAATAAATAAAGATGGAAAACTTAAAGTAAATAAAGAAGAATAGATTGATCAAGATAGATAGAAAATTAACAAAAGCAAAATAAATGACATTTATAATCACAATAATTAGCTGTACTTAATGTGTATTTTAAGTTAGAGTAAAATAAATAAATAAATAAAACCACACAAGTATTTAACAAGAAACTCCAATTAAGGAACTATTATTGAAGGAAATGGGAGTAGTTGCTAATAAAAATTAAAATTGCTGTTATTTGGACAACAGTCTTGGACAGGGGAAAAAAAAGAAAAAAAAAGGAGGGTTGTTTCACTCTAGATGTATCAATTTTTTGCACCATACTACAACTTTTTTACATACAATGTTAGTAAGCAAGTATTGCACAGTATTTCTGTGCAATTCCAATTCTCACATTAAACTTACACAACCTGTTATAAATTTTTTAATTTATTAAAAAGAAGGGAAATGAGAAACTGCATGTGTACTTTCTGAACTCAACATGTATATACTGATTTCTACTAAAAACTCTTCAAGACATAGAGCTCTAATAATCTGATGAAATAGACACCAGTTGTAAAAGGAGAAAATGAATTGTCTCTATGTTTTGGCACTTCTGGGAACTCCTAGTCTAATCAAAATTAATTAATAAATTAACATTGAGTTATTGAAGACATATTTCACTCCTTCTCCTAAAATTTCAACTATTTTGATCTATTTGCTTTTTCAGTGGAATTAACTTTGTCTTTTATTGTATAATTACCAGTCTCCCCCAACATGTGGTGTGCCCATGATGTTCTGCACAGCTGCAGTTTACATGGAGTCTTTGCCAGTGTGTAAAGTAATTTCACATGTACTGTGGCATGTGCCAGACCAAGTGCTGGCTGGTAATCATGCTTGCTTCAGTGATTTTCTTCATGGAAATATTTGCAAGGTTGTTTTGTAAGCAAATCTGCAACTTACATTATTTAATTTTTCTAAATTAAAAACCAGGACAGAACCAATTTTCTACAATGAACTACAGTAAAATTGGAATCTATGAATGCATATGTTTAAACTGTGTCCACCACTGCTTTATAGAGTACAATTTAATAAATAGCTTGTGTTATACCAGAAGATTAATCCTAGAAAACAATGGTAAAGTTACATTAACAACTCTCAATTCAATTCAAAGTTTTGTCCACATAGGTAATATTAGAGCAATCCTATTAGCTCTAGTACCACATACAATATCAAATTAAAACAGAAGATACATGTTAATTGGAAAGCAAATATGTACGTATACTGTTACTGGCTTGATTTTAACCCATCTAAATTTAGGCTATACAATGAAACATCTAGTTTGCACTTTGGTCATCCCTCAGTAAATCAATGTGAAAAAGTGGACATCTATACAGATAATTACCTGCCTAAAACCAAAATTGCTTTGAGACCTGAAGGTAAATAGGACACCGAGTGAGATATCTTGATGAAATATTTATGGATGCTCACAAATTTAAGGTGAGCCTTGTCCCATGCTTCAAGGGCTACAAGTTTTAACACAGAAAACTACAATGAAACCCAATACAGGCAATAGGTTATTCAACACAACTAAATTTGGCAAGGACATTTAATTACAGATTGATACAACTAACTTGTGTCTATATGTTAGCTAGATGACTTCATAATCAATATAGTCAGTATTGATATATAGTCAATACAGTCAGCAACCTTAGGAGAGATCCATCTAATCACAGTCTGTTACTACAGTAACAGACTACATACTCTGTGCAATTTAATATGAGCTGCAGAAACACTCTTAGTATCCAATAGTTTACTGTTGGTCTACTTAAAGTCTCTACACTCTATTTACAATGATACCACCATCTACAGTAGAACGGATACATTGAGTCATTTCTTAAAACCATTTCTTAAAAGAAAGTGCTTACTTCCTCTTTGTCATGGTTTTGACTGGGATAGAGGTTTTCATTTATTTATTTATTTATCTATCTATCTATTTATTTATTTATTTATTCACAGAGTCTTGTGAGGATGCCGTGTTTTGGATTTTTGATGAAAATACTGGTGATAACACACCAATGTTTTTAATTGTTGCAGAGCAGTGCTAACCCAGAGTCAAGGGCTTTCCTGCTTTTCGTGATGCCTTGCCAGTGAGGAGACTTGGGGTGCACCAGAAGTTGGGAGGGGACATAGCCAGGACAGCTGACCCAAACTGATCGAAGCGATATTCCACACCATATGACATCATGCTCAGAAATAAATGCTGGGGTAAAGGGGGGTGCAGACATGTTCAGAATGATAACATTTTCCTTCCCTAGAAACCATTACACATGATGAAACATGCTTTCTTGGAAGTCGTGGAACATCTGCCTGCCAAAGGAAGGAAGTGAATGAATTCCTTGTTTTGCTTTGCTTTGCCTTTGTTAAAGCAAACGTGTTTTTTTTTTTTTTTTTTTTTTTTTTTTTTTTTTTTTTTTTTTGTTGCCAAGTAAACTGCCTTTATTTCAACCCATGAGTTCTCACACTCACCTTTTCAATTTTCTCCCCATCCCATCTGGGGAGAGTGAGTAAGCAGCTCCGTGGTACTTAGCTGCCTGATGGAATTCATAGAATCATAGGATGACTGAAGTTGGAAGGGGCCTTAAAAATCTAGTTCCAACCCCACTGCCATGGGCATGGATGCCACCCACTAGATCGGGCTGCCCAGGGCCTTGTCCAACCTGGTTGTGAACACCTCCATGGATGGGGCATCCACAAATTCTCTGTTCCAGTGGCTCACCACCCCACAGTGAAGAATTTCCTCCTAACATCTAATCTAAATCTCCCCTCTTTTAGTTTAAAACCATTCCCCTTGTCCTGTCATTATCTGTCCGAGCAAAAAGTTGCTCTCCAACTTTTTAATAAGCCCCTTTTAAATATTGAAAAGCTACAATGAGGTCACCCCAGAGCCTTCTCTTCTTTAGGCTGAATATACCCAGCTCTCTCAGCTTTTCTTCATAGGAGAAGAAAGTGGGTCAAACCACAACACTTTCTTCTCTCATTCACAAACTCCACACTGCATCCAAGTTTCACTCTGTATAGTGTGTTTCACAAGTACATTCTTTGTTTTCTCTTTTTACCCTGAAACTGTTTTCACCCATCTCTAAAGGTTGTGTTCCTTTAGTGATCAATAATTAATCATTAGTAATTTGTGTTTTTAGCCTATGACCTTGGCTATTGTCCCATACTTGCACTTTCAAAGCCATTGCTGTCACCTTGTGCTTGCTCTTTTTGGAGTTCCTGTTATGCTCTTGTTAATTCCTCAGTAACCTTTAACCTGTGGTTTTGTTAGCACAACCCAGTTACTCATGAATACAATTCTAAGGTCAGTAAAAAGCTCACAAAAATACAGAATCCATTGGAAGCCTTATACATATTTATTTGCAAAATCAGATATACTGTTCTGCTAAGTACTTATAATCATTCATCTACTAACTACAGTCACACCACTGGCATGCCACTAATTTTGCTCTACAATGCCAACTACTGGTTCTGAAGCCTTTGCATAGGCTGCAAAGCATGTTATTCAGCTTCAGACGCAAGATCAACTCAAACTCTTTCAGGATTTGTTAACTCAAAATTTGAAAGCTGTGAATTCATAAGCTTGTGGCTCTTAGAGAAGAGGAAGACAGTTTCATAATATTTAGGAAAGGAAGCACTGAGACATTTTGCATCTTTTTCATTTAAGAGACATCTAAAAAATTTCAGTTTCAGTTTAACTACAAACCATTTCAAATTCTCAGCACCTTTACTGAACTGTTTAACTCACCCTTAATGAGAAATGCTAGTAATTTGCAAGGTAAATTTGCATAACAAACTATTTCAAGTACTTTTGTTTAATCTGTGTTAATTATTCATGACTTTTTGCTGTCCATATTTTTAAACTCCTGTCCTCATTTTACTATGTGACCCTTTATAGACTCAACACCAGGATACAAATTTATTTTCTGATTAAAATTCTGAATGCTTTGCTGAGGCATACTTACAAGTAACTAATACCCACTACTGTCTTTCTTGGAGTTTTTTTTTTTATGGATTTCTATTTCACTACGATTTCTACAGCTATTATACATAATTCTACACAATGTTTTGCCTAAGAAAAATCTATAAAAAGAAGCTGTCATTTTTTGTTTGTATGTTTTTCAATAGTTCAGAAAATCAGAAATCAGTGCTTTGTTTTGTTTTGTTGTATTTTAAGTTACTGTCTGAAAATACGACTTTGTAATTTTTTTTTCTCTAATTTTCTTACACTTCTACGAAGTACAGAATATGAAATACGGTAAATTTAAATAGATAATCATGCCACAATTAAGCAAACATTTAGTAAAAAATAAAGAGTAGATCAGCTAGGGGTTGTTGAACGTGGTAGCTGAGTAGAGGCAAGGTTTCTTTAATTCCCTGTTCCCCATTCCTACCAATACAGTGGCTGAGCATGTATGTGTTCTCAGTAGGCACATGAGATACATGATACAATACCCATGTACTTATACATATGGCCAGACATACAGTTAAACACAGTCAGAAAACAGCACTCATGAAAACATAAACAGCCTTGTCCTGTTCTCCTCTCTGGCAGTTCAGGATGAGGGTCTGTTAGTGGGTCCATTCAGTCTGTCCCAGTATCCTCAATCCTTCCGCTTACTGAGATCTTGGCATGTAAGCCACTGAGGCCTGCAGTGGCACTCCACTTCCTGGAACTATGGTTTACTTGCATATGTGTACACATACATGTTATTTATCCCTCCAGTAGCTGCCCCTAATCAAATATTCTGTCTTTGTAGGAACAGGCACTTGGATCTTCTTGTCTCCAGTTTCCTCATGTGAACACACACAGGCAAACAAGTATCTGTCTCTGAGAGCCTCTCCAGCAGTTGACTGGGGCCTCTTTGTCCCTCCAGTAGCCAAACTGCAGACCCCTTCATCTCTCCATTATCTGGCCTGGCCTAGACTTATGGATACCATGCTTCTTAAACAACTTGCTGGTGTGATATTTGCTGGTGATCATATACCAATATATATACACCCTCACTTGCTGCAGCTGCTGGTACCAGAATTATAGAATCATAGAATCAGTAAGGTTGGAAAAAAACCTCCAAGATCATCTGGTCCAACCATCGTCCTTGTGAGAATCAAAGTTGTGTTTTTCAGCAGAATGTGTTTTTTGGTAGAATTTTTTTTTTTCAGTAGAAAACTAACTTTCTAGGAAAACGGGAATTATAGATTAAAAGCATGTTTTTCAGAGTATCCCATATATATTATTTTATTCTTAGATTCAACAAAGTGCAGAGATAAATAATAGTATAATGTTTAGCTGTGTTAAAGATAAAAGAAAAGACAAAGAAGTGTGCTCTCATAAGTAATGTAGTGTAAGACAATGAAACAAAATTTATGATGTAATACAAATAAAGGAATGTATAACTTACTTTGTGCATGAAAAGTAAATAGAGCTAAACTGCACATCACAAACATTGTTCACATGACATCTGAACAATATACAACATTCAAAAAAGAGAAAATTTAGCCTCAGAGAAGCAATATCACCCAAAACCCCATAATTATACTTCTCAGTGATAATTATACTAGCCAGTGGATGCTAGGAAATGCAAAGGTGGTTGTTGTTTTTGCTTGTTTGTTTGCTTGTTTGTTTTTCCTCCAGGAATATGCTTTTTTTTTTTTTTTTTTTTTCTACTTAAGCTTTTTTTGCAATTTCTGAAACAGACTATTAGAAATTCTTCAGTTGGTGACCACCTAGTTGCTTAGGTAAATTTAAAATGTGGAGATAAACTGCGCTGCCCACTCTAGGCATACAAGTGCAACTGTTACTGATTCCTCAGGTTTTAAGCAAGAACATTATGATAAACCATTTAATATGTGCTTCTAAAAGCAATAAATTATTGAGATCTCTCGAAATAAACATTTTAGGGAATGAAGCTTTCTCTTCTAAAGATTTCCTGAATACACGTTAATAAATAAATCATCATAAACAAAATTAGTATCATGAGAGGGAAAAAAAAAAAAAAACACATCAGAGTAAACATGTTTCTTTTCCTTTTTCTTTTGAAAGAAAAAATAAAGAGTTACTCAATTTTCTTGTTTCAGTTATTGAGGTTGACTCACCTCCTAGAACCCTAATCGTGCTAAGTAGAAACCATACTGAATGAGAAGGCAAATACAGTCATGGTATCAATCTCATGTATCTATCTAAACATGTTTATATTATCTGTAATACATTTTTCATGAGCTGGATTCATGCAAAAATATTGCCCTCATTTCATGAGTGCTGCACATGTATGTGTTTAATCATCGTGTATTTGACATATTCAGGGCATGCTGGATTTATTCAATTTATACAGATTGTTGGCATCATCAACAGGTCGTACTTATAAACAACATGCTAGATATATTTCAAGTATATTATGCCGGCAATCTGTGTACTATAACATATTTGACGTTTCTGGTTCCTGTGGCCTTTTCAAAACTGGAAATTCTGAACAACATGTCAGAAGTCCTCAAGCTTCTATTGAATCAAAATTTGTTTGGAGAAAGAAAAAAGAAATATCTTGGCAAACATGAACATACGGTAGATTGAGTCTTATTTTCTGCAGTCTTATTGTCTAGAAAACGATGAAGCTGCAGGACATTGAGTATGAATCAGCTTCAGAAGTGTTACCCAGGAAACCTTTCAAGTCAGAATTCATAATTGTTCTATTCTGCTCCTGTCTATTTGATTAGATATATTTCACACCCTCTCCCCACACCACAATCTTAAGAGAATAGCAAGGCCTAATTTTCTTTTTCTGGAACATATTTAAGAAAGACTTCCAGGGGTTGAAGTTCAAAATACTTCTGTTACAAATGTAAATGTAATTAAGGTCATATTTACTCAAATTTAAAGGATTATTCTGCTTTTTTTTTTTTTTTTTTTTTTTTTTTACATTTTTTATTCTAAAATGATCTGTCTTCTTAATTTTTCATCTGAATACAAGATAGCTCCAAATTTTTTATGTGAAAGGAGGCTGTCTGCTCTTTTGGAGGCATCTGGTCAAAGGAGCCACAAACCAAAACGCAAAGAGACAACCTGACCAACATTGTACGGGAACTCATGGTAAGAACAAACCTGGTCAGTGGCATAAGCTGCTAAGGAGTGTGAAAATGTTTATTTTTTCAGATGGGAGTACAAATAAAGAGAGGGAGACAAACATACAGTCATAAAAGTTAACTTTATCAAAGACAATAACCAGAAATAAAACTCATCAGTGGCACTATTTGATTGCCTATCAAGAAACTGCAGGCAACGCTTAGGGTAAGGGGGAGCAGGGAACAAATAGGACAGTAGATGGAAAAGGGTACAAAAGGGGTTGGTTGTGTATAAAATGAAGCTGGTCAGAACACTTGTCTGGCTGAAACATGTGCCTGATCATCACAGCCTGTTCTTTTTTATTATTAAATCCTTTCTTAAATTTCTCTGCTTGTAATTTCAGTCTCTCTCTTATGGATATGTGTGCTGCAAGGACTAATTGGCAGTTCCTAGTCAGGGGGGTGGGTGTGTTGGTGTGTGCGTGGGGGTGTGTGTGATGGTGGTGGCGGGGTTGTTTGTGTGTCTGTGTGTATTGCCTGGTGCAGACCTAAGTGTGAGTGCCCCTGGTCTGCAGTGTCAGCTACTCGAGGAGCCCAGTGGGGTCTCAGTGCCAGCTACTGTGGTGAGTGGTGTCTTAGACACCAGCATCTAGGGTAGGAACAGTGTGTGTCCCAGAAACAACTACTGGAAGGGCCAGGGTGAATAAGGTGAGTGAAGGGCACAGTGCCAGGAACTGGAGCAGTGCCACAGGTTTGTGTGCCTGGTGCCAGCTTCTGGGTGCAGCGTCTGTGCCTGCCCCAAGCTGGGTGTGCATAAGGGGTGTGTGTGTGCATTTGCTGGCAAACCCCAAGCTGGATCAGCCAGCAAATAGAGGACCTGGGTCCAGGATCGAGTAAATTAAATTCACCCCCGCATGGAAACAAAGCAAATTAAAACAACAAAAAATTCCCAGGCTTTTCCATTTATCCATTTATTTTCTAGAGTTAAACCATTCTCTTGTTCTTTTTTTTTTTTTTTTTTCCTTTTCCTTTTTCATAGCTATAGAACAGAAATTGAGAGAACTGTTTCTAGGTAAATAGATCAAATTTGTTAACAGAATTTGAGTTGTCATTCACTATACAAGTTGTTCTAGCACTATACCGGTAAGAGACTGATTGCCTAGTAGCAAAAAGTACTCACATAATTGATGAACCTACATTATTAATTTTGCAAAGTGATGCATCATCTCTTGTGGGGGTGGTATTAAGTACCGTGTCTTTCATGAGCGGAGGTTTGTGCATAGCTCTTATAATACTACTGTTCTGAAAACTGACTAATTCTGCCATAAAACTCTCTGAAACATCTCTAAAACTGGAATCATTCAAGATTTATGAAAGCATTTCTCCTTTCTACAGCTGCAAATACCCTGTTGTATGAAACCATGCAATGGGAGTTGAATCACAATTTTGACACAGAGAAAATCTACCCATTTCCTGGAGAACATAATTGCACAGATCAATTCCTCATTCCCTGTCTTATCCTACTATTCCCAGAGGCTAAAATTTTTATACAAAATTATTGCTATTGTCTCAAGGAGAGGAAGAAATGATTCCTCATAGACATTGCTGTGCCCTTTTAGGTTTTGAAAGCTGGATGTGCAAATAGGTTCCATCGAATGCTAGTAACAAAGTACTGCATATTTACTATGAATTTATAATTATTATTTGCATTTTTTATTATTGTAGCACCCATTGGTTTTAACTAGAGATCCGTACAACTTCTAGCATAACAACTTGCTGGAGTTTCAAATTCTGACTTCTTAGCATTATTAATTTCACAGATTTTCCTAAATGTAACACCTAATAACAAAGGATCCTTTGCCGAATAAAATTTTTAGACAATACTGCCATCAGTTCAAAAGAATTTTTGCCAGCTTACAGAGTGCAGTATTTCTGCAGCATATTTTTCTAGCAATCCTTTTTTTTTTCAGACTGGCTTCAAAAAAAAAAAAAAAAAAAAGACAAAAACAAAAAAGAGAGACTGAAAAACACAGTTATGTGGTATGGTAAAATATCTATTTACACTGGGACTGAGTGGAAGTGCATTCTATGCAGCCTTCCCTCTGAAATTATTTTCAACTGAAGATAAAGAAGTGATACAACCTACAGTGAGATAGGCATTCATAATCTTTGGATTCAATAAGTTCATATTTCAAAATTGACATCTTTTATTCTACAGTGTTTCTTTTTAAAAATGTTTGGATAACACAAAAATCTTGCAAAAGTTAAAAAAATGTATGTGATTTTTATGCTTATAATTACTTTATTATTTTTTTTATTTTTACTTTTAATGCAATGCAGATAGAACAGTATATATTTTTATTACTGATATTTTTATGGCCTTTCTTATATCGGATATTCTTTCATAACAACATAAGATGTTCTTTCAATATAAAACATATGTTAATCTTATATTATTACTATTCAAAGATGCATTGGGTGTCAGGGGTTTGGCAGCAGAAGGGCTGCAGGGGTGTCCTCTGTCAAAGAGTTCAGAAGCTGCCCCATGTCAGAGAAGAGCCAGTTTCAGCTGGTTCCAAAAGGGACCCACTGCTGGCCAGAGCCAAGCCAATGAGTGACACTGATAACACCTCTGTAAGAGTAGATTTAAGGGAAAAAAAAAAAAAAAAAAAAAAAAAAAAAAAAAAAAAAAAAAAAAAAACTGCACAGCAGGGAGAGATGAATGAGAAAATGTAAGGAGTAACAACCCTGCAGACACAAAGGTCAGTGAAGAAGGAGGGCAGGAGGTGCTCCAGGCACCAGAGCAGCAGTTATCCTGTGGCTGGAGAGGACGTTGGTGTAACAGGATGTTCCCCAGCAGCCCATGGTGTACCACATCAGAACAGATCTCCACGCTGCAGCCTGTGGAGGAGACCACAGTGGAGCAGGTGGATCTGGCCTGGAGGAGGCAGCAGTCCATGGAGAGCTCCTGCAGGAGCAGACTGTAGGCCAGGTAGCCCATGGAGAGGAGTCCATGCAGGAGCAGGAGGTCTGTTGGGAGCCGCTGACCTTGGGGGATCCATTCTGGAAGGACTCCAGAATGGACTTCCTCCTGAAGGACTCCAGAGGACTTCCTCCTGAAGGACTGAACCTCATGGTATGGACCCATATTGGAAGAATTCTTGAAGAACTGCAGGCTGTAGGAAGCCCACATTGGATCAGTTTGGGAAGGGCTGCATCCCATAGGAGAGGTCCCACAACAGAACAGTTGAAGAGAATGAAGATGGGAGCACCAGAGACAAAGTTTTATGGACTGAGCACAATCCCAATTCCTCATTCTCCTGCACAGCTTTGGTGGAGAGGGCAGAAGAGAGTGGTTGGATGGAAGATGTTTTCAGTTTGCTTTAGTTCTCACTACTGTAGTCTGTTATGAATAAGTAGTAAATTACATTAATCTCCCTTATTTTGAGTCTGTTTTCCCCATGACATTAACTGGTGAGTGACCTCTCTGTCTTTATCTCAACTCACAAACTTTTTCATCATATTTTCTCCCCCTGTTCCATTGAGGAAGGGGAGTGAGAGACCAGCATGTTGGGGCTTGGATACCTACCAGTTTGAAACCACCACAGAAGAATGTTCATAAACAACTTCTGTTGACTTTATTTAGAAAGTAATTCATAGATCTTCTATTTGTATTGTATCTTAAGATAAATTATAAGTTGTTTGAAATCAAGTCAGCTTATTATGTAGTTGAACCAGATAATTTATATCTGTGACAAAGGATACATTTAATATAAAGTGATAGATATAGTTTATGATGATGATTTAAAAGAAAGTGATGTCACTCAGAAGCAAATCTCAAAAAAGTCAGTTAAATGATTTGTCATTGCCAGTAGCTTCCTTGTTTTTGAAACAAATCTGACTTTTCTCCAATTCTCATGTATGTAAAACTAAGGAAGCCATTCATTTACATATTTAGTATAAGGCTCAGAAATATCTACAATGCACCACTTGCATTGCAGAGCTAAATCTGTGCTAAAAGTTAAATGATTTTGTCTTCAGAAATTAAGATATGGAAACCCAAAATCTAAACCATGACTCATGAAATGTGCTAAAGCATAGAAAGTAGTGTCAAGATTTCCATAATAGTTTACCCTCAAACATACTGTCTGGTAACGAATTTAACAGACAAAGGACTTAATTAAAAGGTGAAGAATACTTCTGGTTAACCAAAAATAAAAGCCATCTAAGTATTAAAAAAATAAATAAAAAAAATTGCATTGCATTTCCCATATAAGGTAGTTCCATGTAAATACTCTGCATTAAATTCCTGTTTCTATTCTGAGGAAGGGCAACTTTCTTCCCCTTATTCCACTATGATTTGTTTAGATGATAATAGTTTAGTGGCTGGAAATTTAAAAAAAAAAAAAAAAAAAAAGAAAAAAAAAGAGCCATTATTTTTGCCTGTACAGTTAATGCTTCTGGAGAAATAGGTTAGATACATTTTCAGTATTAAGCCATACTGTCAATGAAGTACTTCTATTCTTCAGCTAGAGCTCTTTACCCGAGATGCAGCAATCACTTAAGCCTCCATTAAACCTTTCCTGAGGGGAGTTTTGATGCCCCAAATGCTTCTCTATCCATGTTTTTATGTGTCCTTTAAAAATTAGTAGAGAGCTCCTCTTCTTCGGCACCACCTTATACTTTTGCTATATTACCTAATTAATACCATTTCAAGTAGGTAAAGGATATGCCTTTACCTGGAGCATAATCTCATGATCTGGAGCTTTTTCAGGCTGCATGAGAGGAAACTATAGAATCATCGACACTTAAGATCACCAAGTACAACAATCAGCCTGATTTACTGAGTGCCATCGCTAAACCATATCTACTTGTTAAGTGTCATGTGATTGGACTCAGCCCATCAATCTAGCCTATCTGGATCCCTCTGCAAAACCTTCCTACTCTTAAGCAGATCAAAACTCCCGTCCACCTTGTTGTCATCTACAAACTCACTGAGGATGCACTTGATCTCCTTATCCAGATCATTGATAAAAATATTAAACAAAACTGGTCCCAGTACTAAGCCCTGGGGAATGCCACTGTTGGGCAACCACCAACTGGATTGAACTCCATTCAATATACTATTGGAGCCCAGCCATCCAACCAGTTCTTCACCCAGCAAACCATACACGTGTCCAAGCCTTGAGCAGTCAGTTTCTCCAGGAGACAAGTGTGGGAAAAAGTATCAAATGCTTTATTAAAATCCAAGTGAACAACATCCACAGCTTTTCTCTCACCTGCTAAGCGGGTCATCTTGTTGTAGAAGGAGATCAGGTTAGCCAGACAGGACCTGCCTTTCATAAACCTGTGCTGGCTGCATCTGATCACTCGTGATCACATCATCTGATTCTGTATGTACTGTGTGGTGACATTCAAGATGACCTGCTCCATGACCTTTCCTGGCACCAAGGTCAGACGGGCCTGTAATTCCTCAGATCCTCCTTCCTACCCTTCTTGTAGATGGTCATCACATTCACTAACCTCCAGTCAACTTGGACCTCCCCAGTTAGCCAGGACTGCTGATAAATTATTGAAAGTGGCTTGGTGAGCACTTCTGCCAGCTTCTTCAGTACATGTGGATGAATTCTGACAGGCCCCATGGATTTATGAACATTCAAATGATCACCTACAGCTTTACATTGGACTATAGAAGCTTCATCTCAGTCTCTCTCACTGTTTACCAACCCTGGCTGAACTCAGAGCTGAGTACCCTGAGAATAATTGGCTTTACTAATAAAAACTGAGGAAAAAAAAAAAAAAAAAAGGCATTAAGCATGTCAGCCTTAAACTTATCTTTTGCCACTGTTTCCCCTCATATCTAATTAAGCATGGAGGTTCTCCTTAGTCCTTCTTTTGTTATTAATGTTTCTAAAAGTATTTTTGTTGTCTTTCACTCCACTATCCAAACTGATTTAAAGCTGGGCTTTGGCCCTTCTAGTTTTCTCCCTGCACAACTTGTCAACAGCTCCAAAGTCCTTCTGCATTGCTTGCTCCTTCTTCCAGTGTTCATAAACTCTCTTTTTCTTCCCGAGTTCCTGAAGAAGCTCTCTGTTCAGCCAGGCTGGTCTTCTCCCAGGCTTGCTCAACTTTTAGTGAATTGGGACAGCCTGCTTCTGCATCTTTAAGTTTTCATTCTATTTTGCAGTTATCTATTGATAGCAATTTCAGGATCCAATATAGTTTCAAGAAGTTTATGAACCAGTGACTGTATGACATTCTGTTGTATCCTCATTTAGATGGGTTTAAAACAAATGTCAAATCACACCTCAGGATAAGAAGACTATATTTAAGGAGTGATAGACTAACTTCCATGGCCTGTGATTTTTCCCTGATGATTGTCTGAAATTATCAGCACTCTAGTATATTGACTTAGATATTCAGGAGATGGATAGAGAAATCCATAAGCAAGAATCCATATAAAGATTTAGAATTTCTTGTAATTTCTTGTAAACTCCCATGGAGAGTATTTCCAAGAGTAAATTGTGCAAACTGTCATTAGGTGCCTAAATGTGGTGTTTTTAATTTGTAGAATACTGTCATTAGAACATTAAGGCAACAGAACAAATTTACTTCATACTCACTTTTTTTTTTTTTTTTTCAGTTTTCCAGTCCAAAAAATGTAAAGTATAAACTGCAAAAAAAAACAGAATAGGAAAGACACCTCAGGTAGACATATTCTTCTTAGCTACATGTTGAATCTACTGGAAAGCTAAGCTTCCTTTAGTAGTGCCTTCTTCTGAACTTGACAATATGTTCTTGACTTCACAGTGATCCAGTTTCAAAAACAGTAGTGGCTGTTCTGTCTAGTAGATGGGTTGTTGAGGATACTTTTTTTTTTTTTTTTCCCTAGGAAAATCCTAGGGGTCATGCCTTTCAGTATGCTATAGTTCTACAGAAAACTATTAAAAAAATAATAATAATTCTCTTTTGTTCTCTGTCTTCCATTTAAAAGGCAGTGCTATAAACTTCATGTAGAAAGAAATATATATTACAAAACCACATATGAATGACCTGTTCTAATAATCTTTCTGGTTTCTTATTTATCTGTCTATCATGCATTAAAACAAGTAGAGTCGTTTAAAATTGCATTTAGTGGATGTAAAGGGAAAGATTATCTTTAACACCCTGAGGAGACTTTCAAAAGTCTTGTTTTCTTCATTGACAGTAGAGAGAGATTAACTCTTAAATTAGGAATGCAAAGAACTAGTGACCTGTGTGAAGCTGAACTTTTATATTAGAAAGCCAAAACAAGTAATTAAGTGTAAGAATTTAAAATTGGTTTACATGTTTATTTTACTATTGACCAGTTCTTCTCCCTCCAGCGCAAGGATATATGACCCTTAGCATCTATAAATGTAACTATAGAGGCTTCTTCTGGGAAATGTAGACAAACAACCCACTTGTATTCTGTCTGTTATTCTTTCCAACAGAAAAGAAAACAAGACAATTTTAGTCTATTATAAGTTTTTGAAAATAAATCACATTTTTTTCCCCTTGTCCTTCTGGAAATGAGTTTTAGTCATGAACTGTACTCTACTCAAAATCTGGCCATAACAGACACTAATTAAACAATTTGATGCACTCTAAGAATATATATTTTTCCCCTTTTCACTTACACTCATTCAGGAAAGGAAATGAGGACACGTTGTGCCATCTTAAACATCAGAAATTCTCATGTCTCAGGAAACTGATGAAACTTTATTTCTTCAGTAGTGTTGATGATCACAGGAAAAGATAACTACCAGAAAAGTATTTACAAGTAAGATTTCATTGATTAAAAGATATAATGGAAAATAAATTTAAATATACATGGTTTGTTTCAGTACAAAATAAGGCAAACACTGAAAAAAATATGCATGGTCCAATAAAGAGAGAAGAGTAGGTATAAAGAACTTGGGCTGAATGACACTGGTAAAGAATCTGAGAAACAAAACAAACATACAAACAACAATAACAAAAACGCAAAAGAGGAAGAGAAAAAGTATCCTGACACTTGAGCTTTCCTGTGCACAAATGGAGAAAAGATGCTTCTCTATTTTTTTACTAAATACATAAATAAATAAAAAGATCAAGAAATCTTGCAACAACAACAAAATATGAAGTTTTCAAAAATTGATTTTGTTGAAAATGGTTAAAGTAACTTTGATAGTGAACAGGTGGTTTTGTAGTAATTAGTAAAATATTAGTTGCAAGTAGTTACACTAGTATCATCTCTGTACATGTTTAAAAGCATGTATAACTTCTACTGGATAGCATATTTTTGTGAATTTTCAGTGACCTTGGAACTGTATGTGTCAGCGATTGAATTGTGCTAATAAAACCACTAGTTACTTAAGAAATATAGGATTGTTACAGGGGCTTTCAAAAGAGCAAGTACAATGTGACAGCAATGGCCTTTAAAGTGCAAGCACATGACAGTAGTCAAGGTCCCTGGCTATAAACACAAATTACTAATGATTAGTTTCTGATCACTAAAGGAAAGCAACCTTAGGAGCCAGGTGAAAACAGTTTCAGGATTAAGAAAGTGAAAAGAGAATAAATCTCAACTATTTGTAAAACACCCCCTGTAGTGAAAAACTTGAATGCAATGTGAAGTTTGTGGATAAGAAAGAGGAAGTAAGCAATTTGTTTTGGGAAACTTCTTCTAAGAAATGACCCAAGTAGAACCAAGAGTGAGGAGAAAGAAACCATACCAACAACATTGCACATGGTCCAGTGAGCACAAGGAAGAAACATTTATCATTATCATCATAGTCCTCCTGGTGAGGAACTGGGGTGATAGCTATTTACCATGGCAAAGTGTCTGAAGGATAAACAGGTACTAGAATTTTTGTTAGTTGGTTTATGTGTGTCAGTGGCAATAGGATCATTTTTTGAAATGACCTATGACACCTGCGTCCCTTGACTGGATCATTTTAACTGGTTTGTAGATTTAATTACACCAACATGTGTATTATTATGTGTGCTTCTGAAGCCCATCTAAAATTGTGCAGAGTACGTAATCTTGTACTCCAACTTTGAGAAACAGTCTTTAAAATTGAATGCAAAGATTAATTTTCAGACAAACTGGCTGTATTTTGTAATGCAACTATATGCACAGTTCACAAACATTTTGTCTTTAGTTCCTGTTACTTAACTGAAATTAACATTTACTATAGCATAAAGTCTGTAATTTGAATGCAGTTCAGGTGAAGATTCAGCTAAAGATGTAAGATCACATCTGGATTTTCCCTACTGATCTTAAAAAAGACATGTGAAAAAGGGTATTCTATGCCACTTTGATTTGTTGGAATACCATCTGGTAGACAATGACTCCCAACAAGACCTCTGTTATCCCAATACTGTCATTAAAAGGTTTTCTGAAGTTGTTTGTATGCCATTCATCAAACAAGACTACGCTGAGCTACATCCCAGTCTTATCTAATCTAACCTTATCTAATCAATCAGTATTTGAGACCAAATGCCAAGCATTGCTGTTAAGGTGAATTAATACATTGCAGCTGTTCTAGCAGCTTTCTGTTTTAAAATGTTAAAATAAATTTTTGATCAGGAAAAAAAATAGATGCATATAAAATGCTTACCTGTGATTTTAAGAATCAGCATTCAATTGTTTTCAAGGAATATTTTTAATACATATTGACTTTTTTTTTTTTTAATTAAAAAAGGCTTTTTCCTGTTTTATTTTTATTAAAGAATTTTAAGATCCTTAAGTCACTGCTAATGCAAAAAAATCTATGAAATTTATTTTAGTTAATAAATAGCAGTTGACAGCTACACTGAAATGGGAAGTATTTAAGTACCTATTATTACTAATATATGAAATAAAAGTACCTATTATTACTATTATTTCATATTCTTAGAAGGAACATCCAGAAAAATAAATTGTTAACACTTTGTAATATAAAGTTTACTGAGATACCAATGTGAAATTTCATAGATTTCAGAAGAAGTTTTACCTATAGTTTTCCAGCAAATTAATTAATAATTTTTCCTTTTAATATCTGTGATAAAAATATCTGAAATACATAGATTACTGGAAATATAGACTTAAATGAGACATGAAACATCAATTCCTTGGAATTTGAAAAAAGACCTTTGTGATACCTAACCAAAATGCCTTCCCAGTTTGTCTGTGATCACTGATTTGCACCTAGAATGCATGTTTTTTTCCCCCCATCCCCTTGCACATTATCATCTTGTGATTATATTTAAATAATGTTTCCTAAATTCAGTTATGAATTGATGTGTGATAGTGACAGCTATAGAAAATGAAGTTATAACATATATATTTCTTCCTTTGTATCCAACAATGAGGCTCATAAGGAATGTAGCTGGATTCGTTTCATACTTTTTAACAAAGCTGTGTTTGTTTTTCCTAAACCTACATGCCAAAAAAAAATGGTTGTTTAATAACACATTCCTAAATCATTTCACAGATTAAAAAATTAGGTTGATGTATAATTCCTCTAGTCTTCCTTTATTTCTTAGGGCATATCCTTTTTTTTTTGTTTGGTTGGTTTTTTTGTTTTTAGATTATATAAGGTAACACACATTCCTTTAAATGTCCTTTTGATTAGTTCTATTGCTTTAGGGTCAATTTCCTTACACTTTACTCTAATGAAGGTAACTAAAAACTTTTTTTTTCTTTCTTTTCTTTTTTTTTTTTTTTTTCTCCTGACCTGTATTCTTATTTCCTTGTCAAAATTATTTATATGTAGCATATGATGAAAATAAACCTTTTAATATGGTTAGGACTGAAACAAGAAACATAAAGAACTATTAAAATATCTATTATCTTTTCTCCTTTCCTCTGTACTTTCCATCTGTACTAGTCGTCTCTGTTTACCTATATAGGAAACCCTTCCTTGTTAACAATGTATTTTACTAATATGCACTCATTTTGAATCTTACTCTTTCTAGCTTTATCTTCACTTACTTGATCTACTTCTTATTAATCCTTCATAATGTGACCATTTTTCCAGGTTCACAATCTTAGTTATTTCTGAGTCACTCAGCAACTCTCAATGCATTCCTAACGATATCATGCTCTCTTTATTCCATAAGGACAGACTTTGTCATTGTCAAGTTAATTTACATCTTTAAATAAATTCTAGTTCATTCCACCGTTTTAGCCCACAGATTTTTGCTAGTGATCCTATATACAACATATTTCAAGTACTAACCATGTATTTAATAGTTAATCCATTGACCCTGTATTTTTTATTTTTTATATATATATATATTTATTTATAAATATATGCTTTATTTATTCCAACAGGACTTCAGAATGAATACTCAGTTTACAATATCCTCATCAGTATTTTCAAGGGATTGCTTTGTGTTATATTTCTAATTACAGGAGTATTGCCTATTTGAGAACCTGGAGGTCTCAATGAAACAGTTGATATTCCCAGAAGAAAACCTATACATAAATGAAGGTATGTTGGAATTGTTAACAACATCTCTTCAGTTTAAACAGGCAAAAAGATGGCATTTGTGGTGTTTATGTACAGACATTAACAAAATTGCACAAATGCATGAAGGCTCACCCATTATTTTTAAGGAATTCAGTTTAATAATTAAGAACAACCATATACTTAAGTATCAATGCAGTATTTTTTATACAAATTCATTGTAATTTATAAGAAGAAATAATCAATTACAGCTCTTTTGAGTCAAAGAACAAAACAAAAATAAATACTCCAAATAAAGAAATAAATGAATATATGCTTGAAACTGGAACTAACATTACCTAACAGTTAGTGCATCTGGTGTCCCACAAAACCTCCTTCCACAAATTGGAAATGTTACCACTCATGAGTAATCTTGTCTAAACTTTTAATCCATTCTCTTTTCAAGTGATACATATGGTGGGATTCAAGTCACAGATTAAAACATCTATAATCCATTAGAAATGTGTTCTGTATAGACATAGCATATCCAAAAATGCTGTCTCCATGTAAGCAAGGTACTTCACCTCTTATTATAGCCAAGAGAGACTTCATCAGTACAATCAACACTCTAGAAAACTATTTAGTAGATTGGTTGCATGTTTTTGTTTCAGGGAGGACTGTGTAACTCCATGGACTATTCTCCCCAAATATCACTGAGTAATGGGAACTTAACAAAACTAGCTCCTATTTAAACATCTATTTTCAGTGCTTTACTCTATAAGTAAAATTCTATCTTTAAGGCTTACTTATTTTCCCAAAGCATAAAGGGCTTGTCTTCACATTTCCAATGGATTACACATTTCCAAAGGGTCTGGGCATACCATTCATACTGTGGAGAGTACTGTGAGTGACTTATTAGTGTCACTGATAAGCACCAGCCTTGGGCAAAGGGGAGTTGAGCAGCTTGCTTCTGCTTCTCTCATATACAAAATTTTTGGATGGAAGTATGCAACGCTTGGTGTGAGAATTTGACGAAGGTATTGTCTGATAAAACGTTCAGATTAGTTACCCAGTGTGCAATAAGACAAATACACACACTAGGTTGAGATATTGTTTACTTGAGTTGTGCAGGAACTTAGGAAGAAAAATAAAATGTATAACTATTGGAAGAAGGGACAGGAAACTCAGGAGGATTACAGAGATGTGAGGTTATGCAGGAAGGAAATTAGAAGGGCCAAATCCACCTATAACTTAACTTGGCTATTTGTCTTGTTTTTATCTGGGATAGAGTTAATTTTCTTCACAGTGGCTGGTATGGTGCTGGGTTTTGGGTTTAGGATGAAAATAATATTGATAACACACTGATGTTTTCAATTGTTGAAGAGAAGTGCTTACACTGAATTGTGGACTTTTCAGCTTCTCCTGCTACCCTGTCATCAAGGAGGCTGGAGGTACACAAGAATCTAGGAGGGGACACAACCACAACAGCTGACCCAAACTGGCCAAAGGGATATTCCATAACATAGAATGTCACGCTGAACAATAAAACTTGAGGGATTTGACTAGGGGAGACTGTTGTTGCTCAGGGACTGGACTGGCTGGGCATCAGTCACTGGGTGGTGAGCAATCACATTGTGCATCACTTGTTTTGTGTATTCTTTTATTATTATTATTATCATTATTATCTTTTTCTGTATTATTAAACTGTCTTTATCTCAACCCACAAGACTTTTTGTTTGTTTGTTTTTTCCTTCAGATCTGTTCCCCTTTCCACTGTGGGGGGAGTGAGCAAATGGCTGTGTGGTGCTTAACTGCCTGGCAGGTTAAGCCACAACACTACTGAAGTAAAAGACCCCCCAAAAAACCAACCAACCAACCAAACAAACAAACAAAAAATTAAAAGCATAAATGAGGAAAGGAGGACTGAAGAGGCTGTGTATCCTTTACTGAATGTGCAGGGAAACAGAATGACAAGAGATGAGGAAAAGGCTGAGGTACTTGATGTTGTCTTTGCCTCAGTCTGTAGTGGTAGTAAGACCAACTGCTCTTGGGGTACCCAGCACACTGAGCTGGAAGAGAGAGACAGGGAGCAGAATGAAGCTCTTATAATACAAGGGGAAACGGTTAGCGACCTACTACATCACTTGAACACACACACGTCTATGGGGCTGGACAGGATCTACCCACAAGTACCGAAAGCTGGCAGAAGTGCTCACCAAGCCACTTTCAATAATTTATCAGCAGTCCTGGCTAACTGGGGAGGTCCCAGTTGACTGGAGACTGGCAAATATGATGCCCATCTGCAAGAAGGGCAGAAAGAAGGATCTGAGGAATTACAGACCTGTCAGTCTGACCTTGGTGCCAGTGAAGGTCATGAAGCAGACCCAGTAAGCATTGGTTTATGAAAAGCAGTTCTTGACTAACTTGTTATCCTTTTATGACAAGATGACATGCTTAACAGATGAGGGACAGGCTATGGATTTTGTTTGCCTTTTTTTAGTAAAGCATTTGATACTGTTTCCTGCAGCCTTTCCCTGGAGAATCTGGCCTGGACAGACATTCTGTCTGCTGGGTAAAAAAATGGATGGCCAGGTCTAAAGGATCATTGTGAATGTAGTTAAATCCAGTTGGTGGCCAGTCACAAGCAGCATTCCCCAGTGCTCAACACTTGGAGCAGTTTTATTTAACATTTTTATCAACAATGTTGATGAGGGGATCGAGTGCACCCTCATAAATTTTGCAGACGATACCAAGTTGGGCAGGATCTGCTTGAGGGTAAGAAGGCTTTGTGGAGGGATCTGGATAGGCTAGTCCTATTTTTCTTAGCCATCCTCATTTTGGAACACTGGAACCTTCTACTGTCCTCTTATCTGCTTAACATTCCCCACTGTTATGACTGCACAATCACTTTCGAATATACAAAGTTCACAGAATTTTCTACTGCAAAACCACAACTTTGATTCTTACAGCAGCTGAGGGAACTGGGGTTGCTTAGTCTGAAGAAAATGAAGCTGAGTTGAAGCCCAGGATGAGGCTCATCGCTCTCTACAACGAAAGGAGGTTATAATGAGGCAAGTGTTAGTCTCTTTTCTCGGGTGGCAAGTGATAGGATGCTAGGAAGTGGCCTCAAGTTGCACAAGAGGAGGGTTAGATTGGTTATCAGGAAGAATTTTTTCATGGAAAGGGATTGGAACAGGCTGCCCAGGGAAGTGGTGGAGTCACCATCCTTGGAGGTATTTAAGAGACATGTGGATGTGGTGATTAGGGATGTGGTTTAGTGATGGACTTGGCAGTGTTACATGATGGTTGGATTTGTTGATCTTATGGGTCTTTTCCAACCTAAATTATTCTATGATTCTATAAATATATTATCTGCCTCTGAGTGCAAGTGACACAATGCAGGTCATAGCTATTCTGGATTGCCCTTCAAACTGGAGCGGATCTTTTCAAGCTGCTTAATGCTAATGGTTCCTGCCCAAGTCAAGCCCTTAACTGTGCCCAGGCATTTTTCAGGAAAGCGCAGTTTGACCCAGGTTACCCCATGCTGGGATTCTGCTAAAGCTTTAAAAGTAAAGGCAATAAAATGTGAATGCTGTGGCCTGTGCCTTTGCCTTTTTACCTTAAATAGCAGAGATACAGAAAAAATGTGCACTAAGATTGCCATGCAGTGAGGTAAATCTAAAAGTGCTCCTATCAAATGTAAGGGTACTAATCAGATGCTTAAACTTAGGTGTGTACTTATGCTTTTTGTTGGATGAATGCCATAAATGCAAAGAATCTGTTGAACCTATTTAATCACATTAGGAAATGTAAATTGTAAATGTGATTGTATAATATATAATCATGTTCTTGTTATTTTCTATGGCAATATCAGTATGAAAAATAAAAAATAATGTTTTTATGCTACAGTGAAAAAAAATAAAGAAATAATCAGAAAACACTAGAATCTTGTAAATGGAAAAAGAAGGCTTAGGAATCCATAAAGGAAGCAATAATTTGAAAGAAGTGTCATTGGACAAATTAAAAGGCTGATTTGTACATATTTTTTATTTAAGAAAAAAAAAAAATATATGTATTATATATATATATATATAAAGGATTTTTTCTTCCCTCTTCCCTGAAATGGAAGCATCAGACAGCAAGAACCACATATAGATTCATAGAATCATAGAACATTTTGAGTTGGAAAGGGCTGTAAAGATCATTTAGTTCCAACCCCCCTGCCATGGACAGGGATACCATCCACTAGACCAGGCTGCTCAAAGCCCCATGCAGCCTGGCCTTGAACACTTCAGGGATGGGGCATCCACAGGTTCTCTGGGCAACCTGTTCCAGTTTCACCACCCTCTGAGTAAAGATTTTTTCTTATATCTAATCTAAATCTGCCCTTTTTTAGTTTTAAACCATTTCTCCTTGTCCTATCACTACACTCCCTGATAAAGGGTCCCTCCTTATTTTTTCCTGTAGGCCCCCTTTAGGTACTGAAAAGGACACTATAAGCTCTCCCTGGAGCCTTCACTTCTCTAAGATGAACAACTCCAACTCTCTCAGTCTGTCTTCATAGGACAGGTACTCCAGCCCTCTGATCATCTTTGTGGCCTTCCTCTGGACCTGCTTTAAGAGTTCCATGCCCTTCTTGTGCTAGGGACCTCACAGCTGAACATACCACTCTAGGTAGGTTCTCACAAGAGTGGAGTAGAGGGGTGAATCACCTCCCTTGACCTGCTGGTTGTGTTTTTTTTTGATGCATCCCAGGACATGACTGGCTTTCTTGGCTGCCAGCACACTCTGCCATCTCATGTTGAGATTTTCAATCAACATTTACAAGTCTTTCTCCATAGGTCTGCTCTCAATCCACTCATCACCCCACTTGCATTCATGTTTGGAATTTCCCCAACCTGGGTGCAGGACCTATCGCTTGGCCTTGCTGAACTTCATGAGGTTCATGTGGACCCACCTCTCGCGTCTGTTGAGATCCCTCTGAATGACATCCCTTCCCTCTGAAGTGTCTGCTAACTGGCTGAGACTGCACTCAATCCCACTGTCCATGTTACTGACAAAGATGTTAAATAGTACTGGTCCCAATTCAGATCCCCGAGGAATACCACTCATTACTGATCTCCACCTGGATGCTGAACTGTTGACTGAAACTCTTTAAGTGTGACCATATATAGTTCCTTACCCATCAAGTGGTTTATTAAATCCATGTCTCTCCAGCTTAGAGACAAGGATGTTGTCTGGGCATTGTCAAATGTTTTGCACAAATCCAGGTTGATGACATCAATTGCTCTTCCCTTATCCACCGCTGCTTTAAACCCATCGTAGAAGGCCACCAAATTTCTGAGGCACTATACGCCATTAGTGAAGCCATGTAAAAGTATCCAAACCAGAAATCAATAAAATTAAGTATAATTCCAAGACAAAATTAACCCCCCTGAAGACCTAAGAACTGCCAACTTCTTCTAGCCCCATGTTTTCCCTGATACTTAAGATAAAGGGGTGGGGGTGGGGGCGGGGCCAGGGCAGGGCAGGGCAGGGCAGGGCAGGGAGTTTCTTTTCTGTCCTGATCAAATTCAGTCTCTGCATCTTTTCCTTTTGACTCCAGTGATATTTCAGACAACTAGCGTATGTGTCTTTTAGCTAACTGCTAAAGAAATTTAGATTAAAAAAAAAATCTTGGAAAGGGAAAAGCTCCTGATTAGAAACTGATGAAAGAAGTAAAAGGAAGGAATGTCAGAAACAAAAAATGTCTTCTGCATTTTTCTTTTGCATCATTTTCCTTTTATCACATCTAACATTCCACAAGCAGGAGACCACCTTGACAAGCACAATTAATTTTGAGATGAGCTATATTTTAATATGATATATATCTCAGATGAAAATCTGAGGGAGAAAGAAGTCTTATAAAATGCTTACCAAAGATCTAATATACAATCTAATATATAAGGAAATTAAGAAATGTTTTACTTTAATAAGTTTGTATTGGTGCAACATTATCTAAATATATCTTGAAATATATTAGTAATCTTCATAAGTTGTAATGATCAGGATCCTCATGAATTTTGTTTTTAAAAAAAGATTTATTTTTTTTAATGTACATGATACTCATTCTGCCACTTCTGAAATCTAAAAAAAAAAAAAAAAAGTCACAAACAAACAAAAACAACAAAAACTATTGCTTTAATACTCTTATTATTATTTTCACAAAACATTCTTGAGAGAGCAAGGACTTAGCATATCCAATGAAATAGTCAGAAAGACCTTTTTCAATATTTTTTGTAAACAGAGTGGCTCTAGAAAAAAAATGCCAAAACAAAACCTGATTTTAATTACTCTGCTTTAAATTATTTTTCCAAACTGTATTTTCTCATTATCTCTTCATTTCTATTGTGATCATCACATACATTTTTTTCTAAGAATTTCTGTAGATTCATCTCTGAATTTCCAAAGACATTGAAGTCTGCTTGTCTTGGCAACTCTTTTACATTAATTTTAGTGAACAGCATTGTAAAGGAGATGAGTGGGTTTTATTGTGTGTGTGATTTAATTAAAGAAAATCTCTAATTTCTCCAATTTCTACAGTGGGTTGCAGATCCGAGGGGTGAAAATAACATGATTTTTCAGGAGAATGTGGAAAAATTATTCTAGTGTATTTTACGCACTTAATATCAATCACAAAAAAAAAATATTCAGTCCATCAAGCCTACTGATAAAAAATAATGCTGTATTTATTCCTTGTAAACTGAAGACATCATAGACCAACAATTTGTGCATGTAAAAACAATAATTCCTCTAAGATCGTCCCAAACTCTAAGATATTTTAATGACAGGATAATATGCACACAAATTAATGTTGTCCGTAGAACTATTATTTCAACATCAATGTATGTTTTAATTATTTTAAACAGAATTTGTAAGATGCATTTTAAATGGTTGGACTCATTTCTTTCCTTTTCAGTAAAATTTTGTTTCTCCTTTTATTTTTTATTTTTATTTTTATTTTTTCTCCTTACTGCTATTTCTCAGTAAGAGAAAAAAAGACTCTTTGATGAGATGTCAGCACATCTCATATCTGAAGACAAAACCCAGAAGCAATAGGCCTGACAGGGGCAATTACCTGTTATTTATTATTAAGGTATTGTTATAACCTTTCTCGTATACTTAGAGTAAAATTTATTTATGTACTTTTTAAACCAGCATCCATTTTAAAATTGGATTAAACATTTCATCCTGCCCTGCTCTCCCTCTACTCTTCCATATTTCTTTTACTTCATATTCTTTCCTTTATATTTCTGTGTGCACATAAGTAAAAGTTTATAAGCACATACTGTATTACCATGTTATCTAATACATAGGGCCTGCTTTGTAATGGCATGTTCTGCAGATACTTCAAAGAGTGTTAGATAATACAAATCTATAAAACTGCAGCATCATTTCTGGATTGTGCAATACACATATGTTAAATGAAATGAAGAATGAAAGCAGTATTTGGATATGTTTTATTCTTTTATCTTAATATATATATACATATATATATTTATATTTTAACATGATGAAATAAAAAATGTATTAAAACATTCTGATTCCGTTCATTCACAGTTGTGGTTTAACCCAGAAGGCAGCTAAGCACCACACAGACATTTGTTCGTCCCCCCACAGTGGGATGGGGGAGAGAATCAGAAAAAGGTAAGTCATGGGTATAGATAAAGACAGTTTAATAGGACAGAAAAGGAAAGGAAAATAATAATAATAATAATTAATATGAATAATAATATTTGTCCCAAACCAGGACAAGACGCATTTATTATTTGCCTAAATTAGGGGCATAGACATTTAAACATTTTTTTTTTCCATTTGGCCTAATCAACCTACGCAATGCCAGAATATATATTTATATATAATTTGTTTTTACCCTGGTTTCTACAGCTAGTCAAGACAGAGGCAAAATAACATAATTAGGCTAAAATTATTGTGGCAGTTTGTTGTGTTAATGACCTGGTTTTAGCTGGGAAAAAGTTAATTTTCTTCATGGTGGCTGGTATGGTGCTATGTTTTGGATTTAGGAGAAGAATAATGTTCAGAAGAATAATGTAACGCACTGTTGTTTTAGTTGTTGCAGAGCAGTGCCAAGTCAAGGACTTTTCAGCTTCTCCTATGGCCCTGTCAGTGATGAGGCTAGGGATGTACAAGAAGCTGGGAGAGGACTCAACCAGGACAGCTGACCCAAACTAACCAAAGGGATATTCTATACTCTATGACATCATAACAGAATCACAGATTCGTAGGGGTTGGAAGGGACCTCTGGAGATCTAGTCCAACGCCCCTGCTAAAAGCAGTTTCCCTGCAATAGGTTGAGCAGAAAAGTTTCCAGGCGTGTCTTGAATATCTCCAGAAAGAGAAACTCCACAACCTCTCTGGGCAGCCTGTTACAGTGCTCTGTGACTCTCACTGTAAATAAGTTCTTACACATGCTTGTGTGGAACTTCCTGTGTTCCACTTTTTTGCCATTACCTCTTGTCCTATTGATGCACACCACTAAAAAGAACTTGGCCACATCTATTTGCCTCTCACACTTGAGATATTTATAAACATTGTTCAGATCACTTCTCAGTCTTCTCTTCTCCATGCTGAACAATAAAAATTGGGTCAGGGGAGGTGGGAGAAGTTGGCGGGGCAGGTTGTTGCTGCTTTGGGACTGACTGGACATCATGCGGTGAGCAATTGCATTGTGCATCACTTGTTTTGTATATTATTATTTTTATTATTATTATCCCTACCTTTTTCTGTCCTATTAAACCGTCTTTATCTCAACCCATGACTTTTACCTTTTTCGCAGTTCTCTCCCCCATCTCACTGAGGGGGAACGAGTGAACGGCTGTGTGGTGCTTATCTGCCTGACTGGTTAAACCACAACACATGCATAATCTGATTTGAATGAAGTCAATCTGTTGTATATTACTATACACAAACTGAAATGCACAGATAAGTTTTGAGTGGGACCTAGAAGCACCATAAGGTCTCTATTAGTTACAGAGCTAGTTTCCATGTCAGGTCATTTTGTAAGAGACAATGACAATTCCTGTTGTCATTGTCATTGTTTGGCTGGGATGGAGTTAATTTTCTTCATAGAAGCTCCCACAAAGCTGTGTTTTAGATTGTTGATGAAAATAATGGTGATAACACACAGATGTTTTTGTTTTTTGCAGAGGAGTGCTTACACAGAACCAAGGAGGTTTTTTGTTGTTTGTTTGTTTGTTTGTTTGTTTGTTTTTCTTATGCTGCCCTGACAATGGAGAGGTTGCAGGTGCGCCAAAAGCTGGGAGGAGACACAGACAGGACAGTTGACCCAGGCTGGCAAAAGGGATGTCCCATACCATATAATGTCATGGTCAGCAATAAAAGCTGGAGTAAACAAGGAGTGAGGGGGAGACATTTGTCTTTCCAAGAAACCATTGCACATCATGAGCCCTGCTTTCCTGGAAGTGGCTGAACACCTGCCTGCCAATGGGAAGTAGCAAATGAATTCCTCCTTTGCGGGCACACATGTTTTTTGCTATACCTAGTAAGCTGTCTTTATCTCAGCCCCCGAGTTCTTGCACTTACCTTTCCAATTTTCTCCCCTATCCCACCTGGGGAGAGTGAGCAAGCGGCTGTGTGGTGCTTAGCTGCCTTCTGGGGCCAAACCACAACACTTGTGTTTCATTTTGTGCCTATTGCCTCTTGTCCTGTCACTAGACACCACAGAAAAGTGTGTGTCTGTCTCCTTTACATCCTTAACTGAGGTATTTATGTACATTGACAAAATCTGCCCATGAGTCTTCTTTTCTTTAGGCTGAACAGACCCATCTCTCTCAGTCTTTCCTCATAAGGGAAGTGCTCCACTCCCTCAGAGATCTTATTGGTCCTTCACTTGACTCACTTCGGTAGCTCCATGAGGAAGCAAAATATTTAACATCTTTTTTTTTTTTTTTTTTTTTTTCAATATTCACACTACTAGTTCCAATGACTTCGGTTATATTATTGACATGAGCAAGATAAACAATCTGGCTCTTCATGTTTCTAGCTTAGAAATGATCACTTTCCGCAAATATTTGAGGATTTTGAACACAGAGAGATGTGCTGTAACATCAGTTACACCTATTCAGTTTCAATAAATTAATGGAAATGCTCTGATGAAATTGGAGGAATTTAACATTGATTGTGAAAGCTGGCCACTTTGTGTGTGTCGTGTTTGTTTTTTACTTCTACTGACTGAATCTGCATTTCATTCAAAGAGTAGAAATGACTGTCAGAAAAACAAACAAACAAGCAAACAAACAGAAAATGCTTGAGATAAATTCGTTGATGAAGCTGAAGATTTAAAAACATGGAGAATTTTGTATGTGAGCATCTATAATAATTTCAGACTGAGTCTAAGTTCTTCGTTGAATATTTAGGAACAATTTTGTGAAATTTACGGGAACAGTAAGTATTAGGGAAGAGATTGAACATGAGAAAGTATATTCAAAGATTAGAGTTATTGGCTTTTTAACATTAGCAAAAGAGTTGGTATTAAGAACTCTAAGTCATTTTAAAATGGATTAGAGGAGGCTGTAAAGAATACTGGTATAAGCATAATCAACAATCCTGCACGTGTACCAGAATAGAGTGTGAACCCAAAACAGTGGGTCTTTTTCATTTCTAAATTCTGATTCTCTGGCATAGTTACATAATTACAATTACGTACAATTACATAACGTATAATTAAAATTATGTATAATTGCAAGTGCATGTGTGTAATTACAATTATGCATAATTACATAATTATAATAACATTCATGTTTCTGAAGATCTAGCATCAGTTCAACTGCAATAAATTCTGTTTTTTTATTGAGTAGGAGAAAAAAAAAGTATAGTCATCATGCAATAGGATGTAAAGCCAAACTAGGCACTTTAAAAGAAAGAGAAACTTCCACAGTTAAGAAAAATCAGTTAAACATAGAACAATTAATTTAATACTGGAATATATAAAGAAAGATAAATGTGATTGGTTCAGCCCAAGGTGAACTGCAACAAAATGCTTAGAAACTTCCCTTGCCCACTTCCTTTGATTTATTTTTTATTTTATTTTATTTATTATTTATTTATTTACTTATTTTTTAATCTATGGACATGCATGTTCAGTCCTAAATAACTCTATAGACATAGATAAAACATCTATAGAAAACCATAGGTAAATAAACGCAATAGACGTTACATACATAAAGACTGATTTCATTAGCAAGGGCTCATATATATATATATACATATATATATATATATATATAGTATATATATACATATATATATATACATATATATATATATAGTACGTAAATCTCTCTCACTCTCTCTCACTCTCTCTCTTTTGTTGTCCAATCAAAACTTTGTATTCAGTATTATTTAATTGGCTGAAATACTGTTATGTGGGGATCCAACTTAAATTGAATATCATTTTATTTTGAGTAAGAATACCTGAACAGCTAATTGGTCAAGTCAAGCTGGTCTTCAAATATTTATTTTGTTCACCATATTTTCGGGGAGAAGAAAAAAGATATATATATTTTGAAGGTTTGGGTTAAATAGGTAGAATCCAAAAGTGGTTTTTTTTTTTTTTTGGTAGAAAAAGAAAGTGTTGACTCTTGATATGGTTTAATGACATAATAATTTTCTTTTTTCTTAAAACAGTGTTTTATTTTATGTCAAACTCAGTTCCATTCATTTTGAGAAGCCTTTGAAGACCAGACATGACTTCAGTTGAGTTACAAATTAGTGCTAAACAATTAATAATATTCTTTCACTATTTGTCTATGGAATAAGCAAAAGCAGTAACTCAATTATCAAAAATATACATATATATATTATGATTCTGATACATGAAAAAGAACAAGAATATATGTTCCTTTTATTTTAATCTAATTCCTGGCTGTATGTATATACTGCTTTTAGGAAAAAAAAAAAAAAAAAGTAAGAAGAGGTGAAAAGAAATGAGAAATTGTTACCAGTTTCAAACCTTCTTTTAATTATCACAATTGCTTATAATGATGTTTACCCATTCTGCAACAACAACAAAAAAAAAAACATATACGTTTCCATGTTTACACTTACCCAGGTGAATCCCACCTTTTCATACATACTAACAGACATACATTTATATTCAAAACGTTCAGTAAAGACTTCCCTACGTATAATTCCTTGAATGGCTCCATGACTCAATGATGTACAAAGTGGACTGTTATTCCATTCTGCCATTATAGTAACATCTGTTCTGCAACTACATATCAGACAAAATGATGGGATTTATCTGCCCACATGCAATGATCTGTTTGGTGAGCTAGCTACACAGATCCGACTATCCTGGTTTGTTAATAAAAAATGAAGAATTACCATTTATAGGATAGTTTACCTTATCCTTAAGGAGACATCAAAAATTTCTTAAGATGAAACACATGAGAGTAACTATCAAGAAACTTTATGAAAGCTTAGATGTAGCTGCCTACAGTAAGTTGGGCTTCTGACTCCACCTCTCAATATTAACTGTAGAGATCTTAGCCATATTTCTCCCTCTAACAAAATCACACATTACCAGCAATGGCTGAGTAATAGCAAAGAAAGATTTTTAGGACACACCTGTTATTAGAAGATCAAACCTTCCTCAGAATTTGTAATGAGGACAAAAATAAATTATATGAACTAGCTCACTTCTATACACATAAGGTCTCTACACTTAGGGATGTATAACCAGCTAAGCAATACGAACAATCAGAGATCTACTTCCTGAACTGTTTGTCAATCTTCTGCAGTACTAAATAGCAGTACTTTGTATATAATATGTTAAAAAAGGAAATGCCTACCATTTTTTCTAGGTTATACTCAAAGGGTGACAATCTTCTCTCAGAAAAGATGATATCTCTGGATGGCTCCAGAAATAAAATACAAATATATATAAAGCTTAATTAATATTCCAAACAAGCAACAGAAACGTAACTCATGTGTGTATATAAATTCAATTAATGTTACTGTAACAAAGTAGTTAATTTTCAATTTCTGGAGGAAAAAAAAAGAAAAAAAAAAAAGGAAAACTTTTTTTTTCTCTTTTTTTTTTTTTTCTGATTTTGTTTTGTTTTGTTTTTGTCTGGGTAACATTTAATTTAACCATTAGTTATATCATGTGTACATTTTCATTAAGGTAACAGTTAATATTCCAGGATGTAACTAAAAAGGTATCTAAGAATCAAAGTAGCAAAATTTAAGAAAGAATTTGATCTGAAATAAAATTAAAAGTCTCAAAATATTTTTGTTATCCCCTAGACAGACAAACTCTTCCACAAAGAGTTCTGGAAGCAGGAGGTATTTCGCCACCAGCCATCTGATGGCAACAATCATCTCTGCCATTTTGGCAGTACAAACCATGCTGTCAGCAAAGACAAAGCAGGCAGTAATTGGGCAGAAGATCACTAGGACTGACCAAATGGCCATGCATATGGTGCAGCTGTGAAAAACAAGGATTACTTCTGCTGCTGATGGAGATGGTGGATGCTTAATGTACTAGATACCATTTGGGAGAAGAACAAGCAGCAGTTCCCTCCCTCCCATCATTTCATGGATGGAAAAGCATTACACCCTTCTCTCTGAAATGTTCCCATGATTATAGGTGTTCATATCCCTTCCTTCCTCTCTCTATACTTTTAAAACAGCAGAAGCAATTTTACACCATGTATACTATGTTTCTCTCATTTCCAGTTACAAAATTTGTTTGCAATAACAGTGCCAATAAACTTTAAGTCTTAAAATATGATTTAATTTTTTTTTTTTTTCTGATCCAGTCAAAATGAGTAAGACTAGCTTCAGAGTTTCAAATGGGAGGTCTTGGTGATCTCAGTTAAGTTTAACAGGTTAAAAAGTGTTTATAATAACAAATTGGTAAGGAGTGGTAATGATGGGCATTTTTCAGTAAAGAAAAGGAAATAATATTGTTTTCTGTTTCTCACTACAGTCTTTCTAATGTGAAATACTGATAACATTCCTGATCATTCTTGAATTGTCTGTTTACAATCACCCTTTCTTATCAGCAGCTTTCCAAAATTGTGCCTAAATACCTGGTGGTATAAAACCAGTAAATGCACACCATAGTTCTCTTTTTAATCACATTATACATATGCTTAGCACACAGTCAGATGCCAATCACCAACAGTGGTGTTTTTTTTGTTTGTTTGTTTGTTGTTTTTATCTTTTCAGTGAAATTCCTACTATATGTCTCAGATTGTCAGTTTGGACATTTTCTGCTTTCCTTTTAAAATATCAGAGCTATCCTGTGTAAACTTTGTTAGTTTTGATTGAGTTCATGCATCCCTCTCATTTAGTCTGCCATTTAGCTACTAGTCAGTAGTAGGCACGTGTTTTTTTGTCAGATATATGTTTTGGGAATATAATTTTCTTTTTCTTTTATTTTTATCTTTATTTTTATTTATTTATTTATTTTTATTGTGAGAGATGAAGATTGATTGCTGAAGAGACAAAGATAAAAATAAAATCTGTGTATTTGTAAAAAACTACTGAAAGAAAAGTACTGAGTATGTATTTCTGAGGAATAGTGTTTCCTAGTGTACAGAACAGTGGACTGATACTCACATGCAATATTTTTAATTTGTCTGCTGGATTACTTTGGGTAAATTACCTCACCTTTGTATGTGCTTTTCACCCAATCTGTTAAATCAAGCTAGATCCAATGCCACAACAACTTAAGCTACATTTAGCAATATGTTTTTAGGTTTTCTCAGTGTGATTTAATTTTTGAAGAAACCCCCAGTACTTTGTATCATGTGTTCTGAGAGCAAAGTTTGAATGGTAATGTGGTAATGTGTACATAACTTACTTCTGGATTTGACTACTGGAGGAATTTCAGAGTCAGTAAACAAAAGCACAGCTGTTTTTTTCTGATTTTGTTTGTTTGTTTGTTTTTATTATTTTTATGTATTTTTTTCCTTCCACTGCTGAGGTTTAATACAGACTATAAAGTCTAAGCTTCCCATTATATGACAAAGAAGTCAATGAAATTCTTCACGTTGCTTGTTTTGCACACAGTGAGTAATAACACCATATGTAAGACATCTATGTGCATGAATCACTACTTTTGTGGAAAGACAGAACATTAAATGTAATAAAATGTTATTCTAACCAACACCCCCAGATCCTTTTCCTCTTCACAGGTTTTGAGCCACTCTGCCCCAAGCCTGTAGTGTTGAATGGGGTTGCTGTGATCAAACTGCAGGACTCAGCACTTAGCCATGTTGAACCTCATTCTATTGGCCTCTGCCCATTGATCCAACCTGTCCAGGTCCCTCTATATGTTTCATAAAGAAAAGATTTTATGCAAGGAAAAACAAAAGACAAATTCAGTGATGATATAACTGAATGGGTTGCAAAAATAAGTACACTCTAAGACGGTTAAAACACTGAAATAAGAAAAATCTGTATATGTTTATAATCAGTTATGATGATAGTTGAACACTTTTAACTTCAAAAATTATCATCAACTTGACAAAAAGTATTCATCCTAAATATGTTATAAGCAAAGTTTTAAAAAGCTTTCCCCTTCAAATTAAATGCAATTTCCTTGGGATTTCTTTTTAATATAGCCTGAATTCCCAATGGAACTTCAGCAAACATTAGACAAATTCCAAATCTCTGCAGTCAATTGTTTTGCTTAAAAAACATGAAGAAATCAGTTTGCATATAAATGTAATAAAAGAGCACGGCATTATGTGAATGGGAAAGAGGTAGGTGGAAGTACTTGTAAAATACTCTCCAGAAGCAAAGCTCTTAATAAATGATTTAATTCCATTGGCTGTGGCATCAGTTATGACACTAGAAGAAAATGAAGCCACAATAATATCTAATGGTGGTGATTATAGAACTTTATAAACGCATACTGATTAGTTTTAAGATCTGTGGTGAGATTTCAAAGCCAGGCAATGAAAAGATCAGGGACAGAAGTTTCCTGGGAAACCTGAATACAATCATTCTCTTGTATAAATTCTGATACTATCTTTATTTGTGTGATTTTTTTCCCACAGAATACACGTTTCCTTAATAATTAGCTTCTCAATTATTTTTCCCTAATAATCAGTGAATGCCTGTATACCTTATTTAACTTAAGCTGATCTAGAGTTGTTCTAAACTCAAAATTAGTGTTTCACATGGTTCCTTTTTACCTTTTATTACATCATGGGAATACTGTGTTAATTAGACAGCACATAGTTTGGCTACAGCACTTTGGAAAGTGTGATACCCTGATTTTACAAAAAGTTACAGAACCAATAGTGTTGTCTTCAACTGCCCAATTTGAGAAATCCATGGCATGATTTTCGGACTATTTAGTGGGTATTATTTTATACATTTTATGTTGATTGACTCAGCACTTCTAGCAAGTAGACCATTGCTTTTTGTTAGGACCCCATAAACCAAACACGATTAGAAAGCCACAACAGTTTCTATATATTATAATGACTATACTATAACAAGGAACTAGTGATAAAAAGCCTTAGGTAGCCATATTTCATTTAACCCATATTTTAGATCCCCAAGTAAAGAACAGCAAAATTGAATCACTTCCTGTGGTGTATTATAATCAATTTATGGATCATTTAAACTAACTGGACGTACACAAGTTTATAAGAACAGATGTGGTGGATTCACAGGTGCTAATATGAGGCTTATGTCACTGGGATTTTGGTCTCATTCATCTTTGAAAAGTCCTGGCAACTGGGGGAAAAAAAAGAAAACATGACCTTTCTTGAAGAAGGGCCAAAGGAAAACCAGGGGAAGTATGGGCCAGTCAGCCTGACTTCAGCCACTGGAAAAATTAGAGAGAAAAGTCCTCTTTGAAGCCACTTCCAAGCCTGGCATCTCCATCCTCCACAGGAGTATTCAGGACTTGACTGGACATTGACTTCAGAATCATAATATTGTTGGCCCAGCTTGAAATGGGGGCTTGCATAGCTGAAATCCAGAGTTTTGACCAACTTCAACTACTAGCTGAATCTATACAGAGCTCTTAACTTAAGGGAATGGAGAAAGACTAACGGATTATTTGAAACAGGAGACGGAGATAACGTATTTGGACAGTTTTGTTTTGTTTTGTTTTGTTTTTTTGTTTTCTCTGAAAGTCCAATACTAAGGCTAAGGAGCTGATTTCTATTCCAGTTACCCAGGCAAGTGTACCCTAGAGAACACAACATTTTCCTTCTCCACAAGACCAGAAGGGTAAGTAGTTTAATTTCAAAGCTATTTCAAACCCAAGTATTACCTCTAAACATGCTTTTGCTCCAAGTGTCATTCCTTTCTTCTGTGAGTTCCCAGTCTCCACTTATCTGGTGTTCCAGTCTAAATCTTCTTGCCCACTTCACAGGGATATATTAGAACAAATTTAGGGATTGCTGATCCCATTTATGCCTACACAATTCACCAGGATTCTTTTAACTGTCTTTCCACGTTATGTACTTTGCATGTTCATGCAGTAAGTGTTAGAGCCCTGAGTGGGCCTTAGCTGCCCTGACCAAAATCACATGGGATAAGCACCTACACATTTCTTCAGGTGGGGTCCATTTCTAAGTCTGTGTGTTCAGTCCTGGTCTGAGCTGTGTTGCAGGTGGCTTGTCTTCAGCCCTGTTTCTGATTCTGTCAGCTGGATGGATCTTGGATATGATAAACCCTGTTATCAGCCCCCAGCTCTACCTACCATGTACAGGGTACACTGTTATGAAGGGCAAAGCCCGAACACAGCTAGCACTGGGATTATCCTTGGTTCACAGCTCATCCGACTAGAGGGAGCATCATCTGAACTGAAGGAACATCTGGTCCTCATTCCTACCCTGACAACATAGCTCAGGAAAATAATGTGAGCTTGAATTTAAGCTTAAATGGAGCTCAATCCTGACAATCAGCTACTGCTCCTGTCATGTTTTCTGGTTCTGTGTTATTATTCTATCTCATCTTTCACTCAGAGAAGTAATGATTATCTCCTGCTTCAAATTCAGGAATCCTGTTGTATCTGTTACTCTTTGCATCACATTCTCCTAGCTCTCTATGTCTTCAGTGCCATTATTTTTGCTTTACTTTTCTTCTCTCTATATCATTCATTGTCTTAGCCCTCACTTTCTTCATGTGAGTCTTCTGTTCTACTTACAGTAGTAATTATTCCCACATTTTAGGATTGTCGTTCCTATCTTTACCTTACACTTTGAAACCTCTACTTTCTTTCCATTCACATAATCTGTGTAAGAAACTTTTCTCTTTCATACAGTCTGCTTACCAGCTATATGTCTATTAGCGAGACTGCAAGGGAGGAGCAGGAGAAGCAAGGACTAAGGATTTTATTTCAGTGGTTATGTCCGTGTCCTACTAAAAAGGATAAGATAGAATGGGTGAGGATATGCTGTGAGAAACCTCTCATAGCAGAGAGGCAGAGAACAGACTGGGAGTTTTGCCAATAAAATAGGTAACAGCATAATTTCTTGGGTCTGTTTATTGTGTTTCTTGGTCTTTATTTATTCCTGGATTTGATGCATGTATGTAGAATAATTTTATAACTTTCATAGGAAGAAGAAATCAGAAAACATGGACACCTTTTTAAAAGTAAAGGATGTACTTCAAAGGTAGAAACGGGGTACAAAAGAGAGTGTTTGCTCGTTTAAGAGTATCACAGAATCATAGAATGAGTTAGAAGAGACCTTAAAGATCATCTAGTTCTAACCCACCAGGGACACCTGCCACTAGATCAGGTTGCTCAAAGCTCCATCCAACCTGACTCTTCAACACATCCACAACTTCTCTGGACAACCTGTTCCTCACCGCCCCCAAGTAAAGAATTTCTTTCAAATATCTAATCTAATTCTACCTTCCTTTAGTTTATAGCCATTATTCCTTGTCCTATCACTACACTCTGAAAAAGAGTCCCTCTCCAACTTTCTCATAGCCCCCCTTTAAGCACTGGAAGGCCACGATAAGGTCTCCCCGGAGCCTTCCGTTCTCCAGACTGAATAACCCCAACTCCCTCAGCCTGCCTTCATAGGAGTGGTGCTCCAGCCGTCTTGTGGTCCTCCTCTGGATTCGCTCTAACAAATCCATGTCCTTCTTTTTTTGGGGAGCCCCAGAGCTGAACATGGTACTCCAGGTAGGGTATCACAAGAGCAGGGGGGGAGAATCATCTCTGTCAGCCTGCTGGCCACACTTCTTTTGATGCAGCCCAAGGTATGTTTGGCTTTCTGGGCTGGAAGCACACACTGCTGGCTAATGTTGAGCTTTTCGTCAACCAACCCAAGTCCTTCTTCTCAGAGCTGCTCTCAATCCATTCTCCACCCAGCCTCTATTTGTTCTTGAGATTGCCCTGGCCCTGAGGCAGGACCTTGCACTTGACCTTGTTGAGCTTCATGATGTTCACAGATGCCCACCTTTTGTCCCTGAGCCTGGGTGAAGACCCCAGAGCACAAGTTAAGATACGAGTCTGGGCTCCAGCAACCAGGTGGGATGAGTCCTGGGCTGGAGCTGCTGCAGGCAACTACACATCTCCTAATATCCCTTAACACAAAGCAGATCATTATCTAATGGTGTGTACATGGTCCTAAACTCAGTTCACAAGGCTACATGTACAAACATGCCAAAAGAGAGACCATCATTTGAAGCAGTAGACTAGATGACCTTAAGAGGTCCCCTCCAACCCAAGAATTCTGTGATATGCCATCTAAGATATTAACACAGCAAAAAATATATATAAAACATATATATATATATATGATGAAAAGGAGGCATTAACATTAAACAGCTGAAAGCAACTAGCAGTGCACCTGAAAATTTGAAATTCCGGTATAGATCTTTGTTGTGGTACTTTAGCTATTTCTCAGATTCATACTCAGAGCTACCGTGTTTATAAAACACGTGATGTTCATCTATCTATAGGAACATTGTTCACATGAGTTCATTAATTGTGACTCGTGTCACAGAATCACCTTAGGTATGTTGGGCAAAGATTTTAAAATTCAGTGGTGCAGAGGATGCTAAAAGGAAAAAAAAAAAAAAAAACGCATCTGAGAAGGCATCTAGAAATACACCTGTGATGTTGAAGCGATGCATTTATGGAAGCATTTCAAGTAAGCTTGTAAAAGCTTTTCTGCACAGACTTGAATGTCAAAACTATAGAATGAAAATGTTCGTTAGTGGAACTTCGATGTTGGGTGTTTTACCTCTAATATTAATGCAACAAGGCAAAGCACATCTAATATTCACAACAGAATATTTTTAAATTACTGTTTTGCTTAACCTAAACCAAAGGCCTTATATTAGTATATTTTGGGAGAATTAAATTATGCAGTACCTTCATCCTAGTTACTTAGAGCAGTAATGTAAAACAGAGAGATTCAACAGCTGTATACTGTCCATTTTACTAAAGACTTTATAAACAGTTCTGTGGTTTTTTGTTGTTGTTGTTGTTCTGTGCTTTTTTTTTTTTTTTTTTTCTTATTTTGGTGAGCAGGTAGTTGGTTCCACTAACACTAAAAGCTACTTCTGAAATATTTTTTTTCTACAAAATTAGAATACAGTATGTAAGGCAGAAAATGAAACATGAAGCAAATTTATCCTGGAAAGACAGCATATTATGTGTTTCCTTATACACCAGAGAATATAAAGAAATACATTCTCTACATATGATAGGTACTCAACTCACAGAAGGCTAAATATTCATAGTCTTTTGTGTGAAAACTAAGAGCTATGCTATTCATGGATATTTACCTGGGCAGATTACACTTGTCTCAGAAAAAAATTATTCTTTTTTTTTTGACCTACTCAATGTAGAACTGAATAGAGAGAGTAATTCAGAACATGGGTACATGTCTGAAGGAGCACTATTGAAGCAGTGTTGAATTTTATTTTATTTTTTTTTGCCACATAATTTTTAGGGAAAAAAAAAAAAAAAAAGACAGACAACAACAAACAAAAACAAATAAAAAACTGCAATACTATGTACCACTGTGAGTACAGTCAAGAAGCAGAGCAGGTTGCCCAATATTGTTCAGTCTCCTAAAACACAATCCTTGGATGTTTCCAAGACCCAACTTAAAAAATAAAAATAAAATCTTAGCTACCTCATTTAATTTTCCAGTTGATCCTGCTTTGAGAAGGGTCTTTGAACTACAGACCTTCTAAGGTCCCTGAATTACCCAATAACTGTATGATCCTATGAAGTCTTTACTTTACTATGTGACAAACTCCTCTGCACCTAAATGTACTAACTTAACAACTTGACACATTAACACAATTTGGGAGAGACTTGGAAAAATAGGAATAAAAATGTGAAAATACTGTTCTGTGTGTGGAGTTCTGCAGCTCTCTGAGATGAACGCAGTAGTGAGTGATACAACTCAGACAATACAGAAAAGACAATTTGAGGGGAAAAAAATTATATATGTACTATGAACAAACATGCATCTAGTGGCTTTCATCTGCTAACATCAGATTAGGTCAATTCATTCTACGATGCTGCATTTTATTTAATATTTTGTCACGAGATACTTAAAACAAAGAAAAAAAAATGGCATCCAAGGCAATTTCATAAAAGAGGTCTGTGATATTTAGAATAATTTATGCTATAGACTCAATGTTATAGCAGAACAGCAGCTTAGAAACCAATGCATCTCAAGAATTTTGAGAGGCTGAATTATTTTAAATGCATTTGGTTAGTTTGTTTTTCAAGTTTATTTTGCTACATTGTCACAAAATAGCAACACAGGCTGAACCTATACAAAATTTTAGAGCTATGGAAACTATGAAGTAATATAACATTGCTGTCTGGGATGGATCTGGTTCATCTTTAGTGTAATTTCAGTGAAATGCAGAATACTCATTCAATAATCAGGCCACTGATATATATATATATTTTAATGCATGAATCCTTCTAACTTTTAAAAAGTTATTTACATACCTTTTGAAAGCACATAAAGATTAATGCAAGAAGTACTAAAAATATTTATATACAAACTCAGGAAACTCAGTCTTCATTTTTTTTCAGTTTGGAAAAATCACTAATTAGTTTGACACAACCATTCTGTAAAATGATTAACTGGGAAATTCTCAAATTATATATTTCTCAGATAGCATATTCTTATCATATAACATAACACATAATATTAAGGGGCAGCAAGGGGGGATGACGATGCTTAGGTGGAGCCAGGAGTGCCCTGTTCTCGCAAGGGGGTGGTAAAACGGCTTCTAACCTAAAACCAGAAGAACTGACAGACTCACAAGACAAGGGAGGCTGGACCTTTGTCTCTGCTTGGAGCAGAGTGAGGAATCTCCCTCTTGCCCCTGAAGTGCCCCCATGCAATAGATATGATGCTCTGGGGCTCAGAAAAGGAGAGGGTGTCAACAACAGTGGTAATGGTCAAGACCCAGGAAAGGGCAACTGCAAAAAGGTAAATCAGCACACTACTTGTTTAAGAATCAGTTCCACAAAAAGAACCACGGAGGGTGTTGGCAATTGGAGATTCCTCTCTGAGAGGCACTGAGGAGCCCATTTACCGCCAAGATAATCTCTCTTGAGAGGTTTGCTTCCTGCCTGGGACCCGTACTTGTGACATCACAAAGAGGCTACCAAGCTTGGTTAAACCAGAAGACGATCACACATTCTTGCTCTTTCAAACAGGGACAACTGAGGCCACAACAAGGAGAGTCAGAAACATCAAAAGGGACTTTATGTCCCTTGGAAAGATGTTGAAGGGATCAGGAGCACAAGTAGTGTTCTCAATCCTCCCAGTATGAGACTGGGACCCAAAGAGGAGGTGGCATATGGATCAGGTGAATGATTGGCTAGGTAGCTGGTGCCATGATCAAGGTTTCAGGTTCTATGATCTCGGGCATGCTTTTGAGAGACTGGGCATGCTGACATGGGATGAGGTGCACCTGACCAAGTTGGGCAAGAGTATTTTGGGCAGCAAGCTGGCCGGACTCATTAGCAGAGCTTTAAACTAGATTCAGTGGGGTAAAGGGATGTACCTGTAAGTGACTCAAAAGAACCCCTGAATGCCATTACTTAAAAAAACAAAACAAAACAAAACAAACAAACAAAAAAGAAACAGCAGGAAAATACCTGTGAATTATCCCATACGAAAATTAGGAAGGACTCTTCTAAAGGGGTGACATAGCCCATAGCCCAGCTGAAGTGCCTTTACACCAATGCACACAGCATGAAAAACAAGTGGGAGGAGTTGGAAGCCACGGTGCAATTAGAAAAGTATGTTCTAATTGCTATCACAGAAACATGGTGGGATGAATCACTCAGCTGGAACATTGGAATAGACAACTACGAGATTTACAGGAGAAATGGGTAAGTAAGGAAGGGGTGGGGGCATTGCTCTCTATGTTAGGAAGTGGATAGATTGTGAAGAGTTCCCTCTAAGAAACAGCCAAGAGCAGGATGAGAGCCTGTGGGTAAAAATTAAGGACCAGACCAACAAAGGACATCTTGTGGTTGAGGTCTACTACAGGCTGCCCGATCAAGAGGAGTCTGCTGATGAGGCCTTCTTGCTCCAACTACAAGAAGCATTATGCTCAAAGGCTGTCATCCTCCTGGGAGATTTCAGCCACCTGGATGTCTGCTGGGAAAGCCATGTGGCAGGCAGTAAGCAATCCAGGAGACTCCTGGAGTCTGTTGAGGACAAATTCATCATCCAGGTATTAGACAAACCAACCAGAAGAGAAGCATTACTGGACCCGGTGCTCACCAATGCAGAATAACTCATTAAAGAGGAGGAAGCCTGGGTTGCAGTGACCACACCGTGGTTGAGTTTGTGACCTCGAGGGATACTAAGACTAAAATGTCGTATTCCTTTAATAAACAGTACTGAAACTTTAGTGGTTTATTAAAAGTCCTGATATCTCTGGTGTGATGACTGTGACATCTGTAAGTTATAAATATATTGACTAGGAAATAATTAATATTAGTTTGGCTTGAATCCAAATGTAACCTCTTGTAAACCTCTTACAGTAATTAACAGTTGATAAACACTCTGTAACACTGTGATGACATAGTCAAACACAAAATAATCATTTTACAAAAGTATGTCCACATTGTGACCATCAAAGGGGCAGAAACTTGTGTATCTGCTCTCAGGGGGCATGCAAAAACATGTGAACTGTGCCTCATGTAGCAATTTCCAAAATAAATAGCAAAGAACAAAATACACACAAGCGACCGGAGAAAAAATAACAAATAAATAAATAAACAAACAAACAAATAAATAAATGAAGCAGCGAATTCTGCTGAGCACACCAGAAGGGTGTCATGCGAGATTGAAAACAAGACTGATCAGAACTGGGAGCAGATGCTGAGCGGAGGGTGAGTGAGGACCACAAGAACACCACACTTAAGTGAGGAAAACTGGGGAAGAAACAAGTCGTCCTCTTCAGTGTTGACTTCTTTGGTGCTAACTACCAAGGTTCACCTTTCCTACAACATATAGTCGCAGCTAATTTAGAACATAAGTGTTAAAGAGCAACAGCTGTTTTTTTTGTTTGTTTGTTGTTGTGGTGGTTTGTTGATTGTTTTTAATATTAGTGATAAATATTGATAATGATTAACCATTAGCACAAAGTGTGTTATTAATTAATGAATCTAGTTGTCTTTCTTTCTTTCTTTATTTATTTATTTATTTTAAACTGGTCTGATTTATTAGTCTTTTAAACACTCTCGTCACATAGAGAGTATCTACTTCCAAATACTATACATTTGGAATGTATTTGGAGTATTTATATGTATCAACGTTGCAACATGTCCCTCACTCTGCATAGGATATCTACTTATCTACTAGATATCTAGCATCTAGTAGTTACTGAAATCTATCCAAATTACTATAATGATAGACAATATACTACATAATAATGAATGAATGAAGCTATTACTAAAACAAAATAGGTTATAAGCTACACAAGCTGAAACAAAAGTCAGGCAGACCAAGATAAATTCAAGCAAGGAGCCTGACAAGTTCTTGTGCTGAGGTCTTACAAAGGGACTACAAAGTTTGTGGCCTGTTACTAGCAATGGTAGTACAATAGCTGTTGGGCTACTCGCCTCCATGGGCATCTGCCTAACTTTTTTTTAATCTGTGTTATTCCTACACACGCACGCACACACTCATGCACGCACGCACACACACACTATTCACTGAAACTGGGCAACATATTTCATTGAATTCACATGGAATGAAGAAATAAGTTCTGAATGAGGGAAGAAAGACGAAATATTCAGGAATATTCATCTTTGATGTTTAAGATACTCATATCTGTGTTACAGTAACTTACCAATGTGAATTGTGGAAACTACTGGTGGTAATGGCGTCTGAAAGAGTAGACTGTAGATCAGTCATAAATAAAATTTGCTCTACCTCCTGTCAGTCTTCTAGCCACACAGACTGAAGATTTCTGTGGTCTACTCCCAGCCAGCCCATGGTGTCTGTGCCTGATGGGCAGTTTGTATATTATTCAGTTTGTACATCATTATATATTATATTTATTTGGGTATAACAAGACATTTTGGAGCATGTGCACTGACTGCTAGTGTCTCCAACTGAAGGATCAGCTTATACATGGAAGACAAGTGTGTTTAGTATGTTCAGAAGTCTTAGGTCTATTCTCAAAATGCAAAATTTTGCAAATGCAAAATGTAAACAAAACTTGAATTTATAAGAGGCACAGAGGGTAGTTACCTACAGGAGTGGAATTATCAATAAACAGATAATTAAAGGAAGTAAATCTTAAAAACAAGCAAATTAACAACAACAAAAAAAAGCTTTTTTTTTTTTTTTTTTTTGGAGAAGTCCTCTAGCAGAAAATATTTGGAAATATATTAATTTCATTTTGAACCATTTCACAACTGTAATAAAGAAAAGTTTTGCTTTTACTGTAAAAAGGTCTGTGATATTTGGTATTTACTTCATTATCCTCTTGTGGTCTCATGAAGCTATATTTAAATACATTTCATATATATTCCAAAATCTGGTGAGTCAGTAAGTCAGTATCTCACTGAACTGTTATAATTTTATTAGAAATACATTTATCACATTGTATAAACTCTGGAAGAATAATGAGATATCACATTAATACACATGCTAGAATATTTAGAAATTTTGAAGTTTAATGTAACAGTAACTTACTTAAAATAAAAATAAAAATACTGGAGAGTTTGGTTTTTTTTTTTTTTTTTTTGAGTTATAACTCTTACTCTGCTTAGAAAAAAAAAATCTGAACATTTGAAGGTAAATGTTATGCAGAGGATAGTGTAATTAGAAACAATTTTTTTAATTCAGTTGGGCAGTTTGGGAATTAATTTGTTAAATAAGCAGTAAATATGTGCAACAATGAATTTTTTTTTTTTAATGGTTATTTTCACAGATAAGTGACATAAACTGTAATAAAACTTAGAGGGAGAGGAAAGAAAAGAATAGAATAAAAAGGCTCTATACAGGCTAAAAAAGCCTGTATATCCTGGCAAAATAATCTGTGAGTGGTTATATCATTTATGTTAGGAGAATGGCATGTGAGAGAGCTGAGATTGATAAGATACCATGAGCTACAAAGAATGAATGAATAACCAATTTCCTATCTCATATTTGATATTCAAATACTAGTTGCTACAGTGGATTTTTGCCCAGTTTAAAAGAAGTAGTTCAGACTTGGCTGGGAAAATTAGCCAATATATTTTGCCCAGAACCAGAAAAGAAACAGCTGTTAAAGATGGTATATCCAACAAAACCATTAATCATGCTTACATAGAAAAAATACAAAGCCTGTAAAAACAGAAAAATGAAAGCAACATTAAATAATTTCAGAAAAGAATAAGAACACCTTCCCTTGTCTACCAAAATCTCGCTCCTTAGTGATAAATGTGAAAGTAAAAATAATTGGAAATGTGTTCTTGACATATGGAATATACAGATATGAAACATGGATCTCCAACTTTATTAGCTCCAACACATCCAAAACAAATTGAATAATGCCTGACAACTATAGACTAAAACTATATTTTCCTGAACCTCGTAGCCACTAATGGCAGCAAATGCAGCTAAAGACCAGTCACAGAAGCCTTTCAAAAACTGAAAAATCCCCCCACAAAAACAATCCCCCAGGGCTTTTCCCAAAGAGGAAAGAACAAGATGTTCTAATACTTTAATTATTACTGAATATTTTTGACTATTTTTGACTATTATTGAATAATAGTAATAATGTTAATAAGTAATAATAAGTAATAATTTTAATATTAATAATAGTAACAAGTTTCCCTAGCTGCTGCAGAATTCAGGGGAAAAAAAAAAAAATCAGTTGTTTTGAATTACTCTTTGGAAGATGCTTTGTGTCTCTCTTCCACCAGGGACTAAAATTCTAACCAAAGCACTGCAAGCTGCATCACCAAGGCTGACGGAGTAATCTTCTCCCTTTTCTCAGCCTTGTTTCATGATACACTACCTGCAAGTTTGAATGACAGTGACCAAATTACAGAGATATGCTGCAGAAATAAGGCAGTCAGAAAAACATAAAGAGACAAAGGAATAAATAAATAAATAAGATAAATTTAATAATGCAATCTGACTAAAAGTGAAGGTCTGAGACCTTGAAAACCTGTGTTAAGCAAATTAATATACTGCAAACTTAAATATTTTTTTTTCCTTTTTTTTTTTTCTTCAAACAGTATATAAATACTGCTGTATGCTGGACTGCTAATGTCTTTAGCTAATACTAAGGAGATTTAAAAACGTAAACTTTACTTCTGAAAAAGAGAAGCCAAATAGTTTATAATAATTGTAGGCCAGAGATACATGTATTTTCTTTTTAAGTGTTATCATGGATTTATGTTGACTTGAAATGAATGGTAGAACTCATTTCGACTACTTCTACTCTACATATTAAATGTGTGTGTGCTTCAGCCCTGTGTGTGTCAGCTGAAATATACTTATCACCCAAATTATTCTATGTGAATTAATGTTCAGGTATGCTTTTTAGGAAAATTATACATCATCATGAATAGAAAGTTTTACTTTGTTGTTTTAGGAGACCAGAACTTATTTGCAAGTATGGTGGGAACATTCAGAGATTCCCCGCTTAGCTTTAAGTCATTAGCACATATTCTTCATGCCTTGAATCAGTTTTGTGTGACTGTCTGGAGGACGGACCAGTTTTCTTATACAGACAAGTTGATAAGTGTGCAATAAGTAGGCTCTGAGCTATGGGTAGCTAAGGCACCTATGTGAACAGATGGAACAAAGGTCACAGAGCATGCTGTGTTTCAGCCTCATTTTGAGCAATCCCACTGAAGACTTATAAATATACCTACAAATAAATAAGTTTATTAACTCATATGGAGCCCTGCTTTCACTGAGCTATCTGTATCCTGATTTAATATATATTTACAATGCAACCAAATTAAAAAAAAAATTAATTTATATGGAAAAAAAGTAGAAATTTTAATTTATACTTATCAGAACTATGATATATATTTTTAAAGAATCTTAGCCTCACTTTTTTTTTTTTTTTTTTTTTTTTTAGCTGTTGAAAAAGAATCAGATTATATTCATTGTTTCTCACTGTATAGACCAAACATTTTTGAGGCTGATTTCCTTTCATGACATTATTGGTGTAAAACTAGGAATCAAATATTGTAAAAAATCTTAGTTGTAAATGATCATGATCTATTAAAATCCCAACATTTGCCAATGGAATTATTATTTCAATAAGCTTTTAGGTAAGCAAAAGTTAGAAGATTGCTTTAATCTCAGAAGATAGATATTCATATATTCATATCGATCTTTTTACCTTGGTAAATTTACCTTTCCTTCATAGCCCTAAAATGCTGACTTTATCTGTAATCAGTTCTTCTGAATCAACTGATACTGCTGCATTCAATATACATTTCTCTTGAACCCAAGACTTTATTTTTAAATTTCAGAAAACAGTATCTATAGAATTTACCTCTGTGCTACGTTTTGCTAGAAACTCCTCCACTGCAAGTCTGAGAACTTGACACTGAGGGTGAATGAGAATGCATTACTATTCTGCTGATCCACTCAATGTTATTTTTGCTGCATGAAGTGTATACCCACAACTCTCCTACAGCCTGACATTAGGAAAAACATGCATACTTATGTTCTTACTTACTAACAACTTTTGCTGTTGTCATAACCTTTGTTGTTATTGTGTCATAATTTCTGCTCACCTCATGAGGAAGCTTTAGACCACTTCCCTCATTCTCCTCTGAGGGAAGAGGAGACCCTCAGTCTCCTCTTTTCTGAACAGACCAAGTGACTTCAGCTGTGCTTCATAGATCTTCCCCTCTAGACTCTTCACCAGCTTTGCAGCCCTCCTCTGTAATAGTTTTATATCCTTCTTATATTATGGTGTCCAAAACCGCACACAAGCTAGCTAAGCTTGATGCATCCCAGGATACGGTTAGCCCTGTTGACTGCTAGGGAATATTGTTGACTCATAAACAACTTGTCATTATCCAGAACCCTCAGATCCCTGTCTGTAAGGCTGCTCTTGTTTCCCAGTCTGTACATATACCCAGGGTTGCCTTGTCCCAGGTGCAGAATCCAGCATTTACTCATGTTAAACTTCATATATTTAGTGACTGCCCTGCCCTCTAATTTGTCAAGATCTTTCTGCAAAGAGAGGTAAGAGTTCCTCCTGACTTATTGTCATTTGCAAACTTACTTAGTATAATAAAATCATAGAATATTCATAGTTGGAAGAAGTTTTCATCTCTACATTCACATCTGCATCTGCACCTACATCTACATTTATAGCATCTGTTGATAGATATCTGTGAGATTTCTCTCATATCATCCTTGGGTGGATAATAGAAACTATGGAGGAGATAATATTTTCTGCTTTTTGATACTCAATGGAATACTATTACATTAGACAGTCATAATCCCTAAAATTTTGACTCTTTTCATCTTTGTGATAGTCACTTAGAGAGACTGTTTTTGCCGTTGAAATGATAGATACTTCATGCTTGAAACCACATCTCTTCTGACACTACAGATCCTCTGCTCTCAGTTAAACCAGATAACAGAACAGAGAAAAATTGGGAGTATGCTTATAAATAGCTGTTTCCATTCTGCCTTTTAAAGGCTGTGTATAGAAATCAAACTAACATTCATAATGCAATCATGTGCAAGCCAGCCATGCTGTGCTGCTCTAGGCTAACAGTTCTACAGGTATGCATTGAAGAAAGACCAACTTTTTTTTGTTTGTTTCCTGCCAGCATGTTGCCATTCTTGCTGGGAACCCTGAAAGCCACTTTCCCCACATTTCCTCAGGGAATTTGGCAGTTTACAATAACAGTCAGTCATTCAGAAGTTATGGGCAGAGTCCTTGTACAGAGAGAGCAGCTTCTGTGTCCTGTTAATGAATCTGGATCATATATATTACCACTGCTGACAGATGTAATTACTCAGGGAAATCCACTTCACTGCACCCCTGTGTTCACCTTGTAAGAATTATAAATGGGCTCATCTTGAAAACCTGACATTCAAGGGAAATACAACCATGACCTGAGAAATATATGAGAGTTGACAAATGATGACAAATGTCAGTAGTTCAGATAAACTGTTGACAGGTCTGCCCTTGTTAACATCAGCAGAGTTAGTAGAATGGTGAAATAACATATTGTACTGTGCCAAGATTTTGCTGTTAATGTCTCCCTTCCCTGTAACTCCCCCCATTCCCCTGCCAGCTGCCCAGCTAGCAGCACCACTCCACAGAGGCTTCTTGGATATTTTTGTTATCCCTTAAAACAAAAGGTTAGATAAAACATACTTTTTTTTTTTTTTTTTTTTTTTTTTTTTTAAGCTATCATGCCATTTCTGAAGGCCACAAAACTATTAGAGAGTGTCCAAAGGAAGATGTATGAAGATGTCAAAGGGTCTATAGGGAAAGACGTGTGAGAAACAGCTGAAGTCACTTGGATTGTTCAGTCTAGACAAGAGGAGACTGATGGGAGACATCTTCACAGCCTAGAGCTTCCCCAGGAAGGGGAGCAGAGGGACAGGCACTGATTTCTTCTGTCTGGTGACCAGTGATAGGACTTGAGGGAATGGCAGGAAGCTGTGACAGGGGAGGTTCAGGTTGAGTATTAGGAAAAGGCTCTTCACTGAGAGAGTGGTTGGGCACTGGAACAGTGCCAGGGAAGTGGTCACAACACTAAGCCTGCCAGAGTTCAAGAAGTGTTTGGACAATGCTCTCAGACATATGGTCTGATTTTGGGGTGGTCCAGTATGGAGTCAGGAGTTGGACTCAATTATCCTTGTGAGCCCCTTCAAACTCAGGTTATTCTAAGTTTCTATGACTCTTCTATGAAGACAGACTGAGGGAATTGGGGTTGTTCAGCATGGAGAAGAGAAGTCTCTGGGTACACCTGTGGTGGTTTTACTCAGCTGGACCGGTGAGCTCCACAGCAACTGCTCTCTCACTCAAAGGAAAGGGGGGAGAAAATGCAATGGAAAGGATTCAAGGGTTGAGATAAGCACAGGGAGATCACTCGACAATTATGATCTTGGGCAAAACAGACTCAACGTCGTGAGATTAATATAATTTATTGTCTATCACTAGCAGAATAGCATAGTGAGAAACTAAAATCAGACTAAAAGCACCTTCTCTCCCAACCACCCTCTTCTATGTCCTCTCCCCGAATGGCTCAGGGGAACAGGGAATGGGGGCTGTGGTCAGTCCCTAACACTTCATCTCTGACGCTCCTTCACGGTCACTCTCTGACACTGCTCCACGTGGGGTCCCTCCCATGGGATGCCGTCCTTCCCGAACTGATCCTGCGTGGGCTGCCCACAGGCAGCAGCTCGTCAAGGACTGCTCCCACATGGCTCCATACCATGGGGTCCATCCATCAGGAGCAAACTGCTCCAGCACAGGTCCCCCACGGGCGGCAGCTCCCCCCAGACCCCCTGCTCCTGTGTGGGCTCCTCTCCACGGGCTGAAACTCCGGGCCAGGGCTTGCTCCTGCGGGGGCTTTCCATGGGCCGCAGCCTCCTCCAGGCCACATCTACCTGCTCCACCAGGGGCTCCTCCATGGGCTGCAGCATGGAGATCTGCTCCCTGTGGGACCCATAGGCTGCAGGGGGACAGCCTGCTCCACCAGGGGCCTCTCCACAGGCCACAGGGGAACTTCTGCTGCATGCCTAGAGCACTTCCTAACCCCTCCTTCTTCACTGATGTTTTTGTCTGCAGGGATGTTCCTCACTCCTCTCTCCCAGGTACTGTCATACATTGCTTTTATCTTTCTTAAATCTGCTCTCACAGAGGTGCAAACAGCAGTACCAGTTGTCTTGGCTCAGGCCAATGGCAGGTCCTTTTTGGAGCCAGCTGGAACTGGCCCTTATCTAACATGGGGAAGCTTCTGGGATCTTTTCACAGAGGCCACCCCTGCAGCACCCACTGCTACCAAAACCTTACCACATAAACCCAATACAACATGTTATAGCGACCTTTCGGTACCTAAAGGGGGACTTCAGGAAAGCAAGAGAGGGGGGTGCTTTTTCAGGAAGTGTAGTGATAGGACAAGGGGGAATGGTTTTAAACTAAAAAAGGGTAGATTTAGATTAACCATTAGGAAGAAGCTCTTTACTCAGATGGTGGTGAGGCACTGGAACAGATTGCCCAGAGAAGTTATGGATGCCCCATCGCTGGAAGTGTTTAAGGACAGGTTGTATGGGGCTTTGGGCAACATAGTCTAGAGGGAAGTGTCGCTACCCGTGGTGGAGGGGTCGAAATTAGATGGTCTTTACAGGCCTTTGCAAATCAAACAGTTCTATGATTCTACCATTCTATCATTTTTGTAGTCTGTATCATCCTGTATCAGCCTGTATCATCTTTGTAGTCCAGCGGAGGGCGACAAAGATGATACGGGGCCTGGAGCATCTTCCCTATGCGGAAAGGCTGAGAGACCTGGGTCTCTTCAGCCTGGAGAAAAGAAGACTGAGAGAGGATCTCATCAATGTGTATAAATACCTGAGGTGTGGGAGACAGGGATTTGGCCAACCTCTTTTCAGTGGGTTGTGGGGATAGGACAAGGGGTAATGGCCACAAGACAGAGTACAGGAAGTTCCGCACCAACATGCAAAAGAACTTCTTCACGGTGAGGGTGACGGAGCACTGGAACAGGCTGCCCAGGGAGGTTGTGGAGTCTCCTTCTCTGGAGATATTCAAGGCCCGTCTGGAGGCCTACCTGGGCAGCCTGCTGTAAGGAACCTGCTTTGGCAGGGGGGTTGGACCCGATGATCTTTTGAGGTCCCTTCCAACCCCTTTGATTCTGTGATTCTGTGATTCTGTGATTCTGTGATTTTCTAAAAAATACACACGTAAAATTCTGGCAATCATCTCATTACAGGGGTAAATGTATATTAAGTCACATATGAGAATGTGAATTTTACCTCACTAAACAGTTTGTCGACTGTGTGAAACTTTTGATCCCAAGACCTTACACTTAAGCCACTCTGTCAGTGGTCTGGAATAATCCTGTTGTGCTGAGGAGGCAATACCTGCACACAGATGGCCATCAAAAGGATAGTCCCCCTGGATCGTGGCTCCTTTATGGGCCCAGAACTTCTGTCCCTCCCAAAGCTGGGTGTTACACCTCCCAAACCTTATGTATAGTGCTGTTGCCGTGATGTTCAGTGCCCATAGATTTTCCACCTGCTTTTACAGTGATTCACACTCTGTGCCGCCTGAAGCAACCCAGTCTGATTTCCCTGTAAGAGCACTTGGACATACAGTGGGTCTGTCTTGCTCCCACAGTTGGTGTGCTCCCCAGCATGAATGTCTTCAGCTGCCTGGCTGCAGCTCCAGCCAAAACTGATGAAGCAGTAAGCGCAGCAGGGTTGTTTATCCCATAGGTCTCTGTTGATAAGACCCAGACCCTACTATCTACCAGACTGTTAAAATAAACTCATTAGAATTTCTGATAGTATTAGTTACTCAAATCTCACTTTTCCTCAAGCACAAGCATCTTACATAGGCCTCCTGGCAGACTTCTCCTTCTGGAGATTTTGGAGTTTACAGGTGGGGATTTCCCTGACTATAAGTACTTCTTGCCCCTTTAGAGATACCCTTTTATTAAACAGATGTGATGGAGACTTCCCCTAATTTCAGACACATAGTCTTTTAAGAGATTACAATTTGAAGCACAAATGTTCTTCCTTGAGATGAGAAAGAATAGTACATTTTAACCAAGATTCTCTCTCATGAGAAAATTCAGTAAGACACCTTAAGCTCTGAGTGGTGAAAAAACAATTTCTTCCTTCCATCATAAAACTTCTCCACACTAGAGGAAAAACAAAATACTACTCCTAACCCCCCCAAAATCCAGAAGAAAAAAAAAAAAAAAAAGCTTTCTTATATTGAAAATGAGTGTTTCAGCACTTCCTGCACTTTTACATTTTGATTTTGCCAAAGGTTCCAAATGTGTCTCTCGTTTGTCTCAAAAAGCAATAGAATTAATGACATGTAGGTTGTCTTTCTTTCTTCTCTTCTTCCTGCATTCCAGCTTATGTGCTTCGAAAATTAATATTAAAGATGTAGAAATAATAAATATAATATATTAAATACACACTAAGCTAAAGATAAAGCTATCTGAAACAGTTTTCTTCTTCTTCTCAGAAAGTTTTTATTGTTGCTAAAGGTCAGTCAGAAAAGGTAAAATGGAAAGTTGGTATGTATATTGATGAATACATTTGTCCTGGTTTCAGTTAGATAGAGTTAATTTTCCTCCTAGTAGCTGGCAGGGTGCTATGTTTTGGATTAGGATGAGAAGAGCGCTGATAACATGCTGATGTTTTAATTGTTGTAGAGCAGTGCTAACACCAAGCCAAGGACTTTTCAGCTTCTCGCTCTGTCCTGCTAGCGAGCAGGCTAGGGATGCAGCAGGAGCTGGGAGGGGACAGACCCAGGACAGCTGACCCAAAGTGGCCAAAGGGGTATTCCATACCATCTGACGTCATGCTGAACAATATATAGGGGTGGCTAGCCAGGGTGGGGGGGCCGGCTGCTCGGGGATAGGCTGGGCATCGGTCAGCGGGTGGTGAGCAATTGCATTGTGCATCACTTGTTTCATACACATTATTAGTAGTAGTACTGTTATCATTGTTGTTATTGTTATTATTCTCCTGTCTTAATAAACTGTCTTTATCTCAACTCACAGGCTTCACTTTCCCGTTTCTCTCCCCCATCCCAGAGAGGGAGGGGGGAGGGTGAGCGAACGGCTGTGTGGTGTTTAGCTGCCAACCAGGTTAAACCACAACAACATTCTGTTGCAAAAAGGGTAAGAAAACAAAAGAAAATATTTGAAATATAAAAAAGTACTGAACTGATAAACTTAGTCTATCATAGAACATAAATGACTTCAAGACTGGTATTTTTTTCTTCATTTTCAGCTAGTCAGTTTGATTATTACATCAGTGTGAACTCTGAGAATGGTATTACCCGGTGCATGTCAAGAAGACATACTTATACAGTCATTACTGACAAAATCGAAGTGGAACACGGAGTCATGCTAGCTTGACGATTTAGAAAGCTCTAAGGTTGTATTTTAATCGTCATATTGCTGAGACTATATTGTTTGCAAACCCAGTCATAAAGTTGAGCTCTTTGTTAATTATTTATAAGCAAAAAAGTTAAGTCCATTTATCGGACAGGCATTAGTTTGAAGTGCTAATAAAAATAATGAAAACACATAATGTTTGTTAGGTGCTTCCTGTCTCTACAAAATAACAACAACAATAAAAATTGCCTCTTGACTTCCAGTTGTGTGTCCCTGAAACAAACAGACAAACCTTTTTATAAGTCCATTTTTTTTTTTTAACAAAAAGTGCTTTTTTTTTCCTACCAAAAAAAAAGAAAAAAAAAAAAGGCTTAACTAGCCAGAGGTAGGTAACCAGAGGTAGGTGAAACATGCATGTAGACAGTGCATATTTTATAGATTATTCAAATTTGAAACAGACTAAGTAAAAGCGTAGGGACATATCCATATTTGGAAATAAAATATTGTCCCTATTGTCCTTAGTGATGGATAATAGCTCTTTCCCACACCTCCGCCAACCCCTCCACCCCCTGCAATGGAGTTCTTTGCAAATCACAGCAACAGAAAAATAAGGCAAGGTCAAGGAGGAACCAGGGAATTGTAGGCACTTTGATCCCTGTGAATGTGATGAAAGAACTAATCTTGGAAACCATTTCCAGGCTCATGAAGGAGAAAATAATCATCAGGGGTAGTCAGCATGGATTCACAAAGAGGAAGTCATTCTTGACCAACTTTGTAATCTCCTATGATGAATGGCTTAGTAAAAGAGGGGAGAACAGTGGATATTTTCTTCCTGGACTTCAGTAAGGCCTCCAGTACTACCTCCCATTAGATCCTCATAGAGAAGTTTAGTTATACATTTGTAGAACTCCCATATAAACTTGTAGTACTATAAACAAAGAAACTGACAATAGATCAGAATTGCATAATACAGATTAAAAAACCCTAACAATGAACAAACTGTGAGGAAAACCATTAAAATCTGGAGGGATTTGATTAGGTTGAAGCCAAAACAAAGAAAAGAAAACACAGACATAAGCAGAGAAAAACAATCTCTGTATGACAAAACAGACCTAAGACTTGGTGTCTATATTATTCAGCATCCTGTACTCCCAAACATGAAGGTGTTTATTTCTTTTAACAAAGGCTTAAGCACACTGGCAGTGGAGAGTTAAGAATGCTCACTTGTATTTAGACAGTATTTAGACTTGTATATAAACAGTATTTATGATACAATAAAACAGTTTGAATTAAGCACCTGAAATGATGCCAGTTCAGATAAAGTCTAGCTACTTGAAACAGACAAGCCATAAATTGCAGTTGAGCTTCTATTGCGACCAAAACTTCCATTCTGTCAGATACAATGGTAAGCTACAAATATCCACTTCCTCTCTAGAGTGCTGTGGTTGAGTGAAGCTGAAATCTTCCACAGTCAAATAAAAAAGTTCTCACAGGGTCTAAGTTTTCCACTGTTTCCTAAGGGACAATCCTCAATCCACAGCCAGGGAACACCACTGTTCTTCTGAAGTAGTATCAAACTACATGATAAGTAAAAAAAAAAAAAAAGAAAAAAGGCAAAGGTCCTACCAGTGTCAGTTTCAACACTGATTTCTGAAGACAGTAACATGTCTGAAAGTTCTTTAAGTCTTGGACTTATATTTTTAAAACTATTTAGCCTTTTTTGTCAGTTCAGCATAGAAGTCTCAGATCTTTACGGCCTCTACATTTTGCAATAAGACACCTATACATAAATTATAGAAATAGTCCCGGAATCAAGAAGTAGAAATCAAGAATGCCTTTTCCCAAGTAAATATTGCAAGTATTAGAGAATTATTTTCAGTTCTGTTCCCAGAACAGCCTGAGAAATCATACTTATGGCCCTCTTTTGGCAGAGAGAGAAGGGAATCTCCTCAGGCTATGACAGGAATTGAACCTGAGTAACCCATGGCCTAGGTGAATGATTTGCTAAAAGTCTATTAAACAAAAAAGGCTATGATTCTGTTAGCCTGCAGCAGTGTTTTAAAATAAAATGGTGGTGGCAACACTTCATAGTTGAGATCTGGTTGTGAATTTGTTGGTGTATTTAATTGGTAGATGCATTTTTTAAATGGCAAAAGTGTATTTTTTTGCAGGTTTGTTGAACTTAAACAGGAATAAAATTGCAAGATGTTCAGCCTTTCCCGTCGTAGGCAATTTTGGCTGTATGAGAAGTTATAGTAGTAGATCAGGTAACCACGAAAAGAAAATTGGGCTGCTGGCAGGGATTACTCACCTCTATGTCTGAATTCAATAACCAGGAGTATTCAGGGTCACCACTGTGCTTTGCCTCTTAAATTCTTCTTAGATCTAAAACTGTGGTTCTGAAAGCTTCTTTTTAACATACTGTTAATGCCTAAAAGGATCACTATTTCATACAAAATTTATTTTTTATCTTTAACTTTTTGCAGATATTTATTTATTATTATTATTCATTTTTATTTCAATATAGTTCAATTTCTCAAAGTTTGTACATTTGAGGATAAGACATAAAGCTATTAGAGAGTGTCCAAACGTGGCAACAGAGGTGGTGAAGGACCTAGAGGGGAAGACGTATGAGGAGCGGCTGAAGTCACTTGGATTTTTCAGCCCAGAGGTGAGAAGACTGAAGGGGGACCTAATGGCAGCCTACAGCTTCCTCACAACGGGGAGAGGAAGGGCAGGTGCTGAGCTCTTCTCTCTTGTGACCAGTGATAGGACCCAAGGAAACAGCTTGAAGCTGTGACAGAGGAGGTTCAGGCTGGATATCAGGAAAAGGTTCTTCACCAAGAGGGTGATCAACCGTAGAACAGGTTTTCCTCAGACACATGGTCTGATTTTTTGGGTTGTTTCTGATATTGCTTGAAATTATGAAAAGTACAGTTCTGGTCTTCCTAATGACAATCTGCAGGGAAAATTAAGCAAATATTTAATGAAAAAGGTGGGCTGGTACATAGATATCTTCTTTCTAAAGTATTAAGAGTACTTCTGGGGGTATTTAAATATAATCCTTGAATAAGATTTCAGTTAGAGGTAAGTGCTTCCTTCATAACATTGTTAATTATACAACTTCATATGAATTCTTCATGTATTCAGTCTTCATACAATCTAATCAATGAGCAGTGTTATAGGCAAAGGCTCTTTTTGGACTGTCTGGTAAAGCATCAGCTAAAACAGTCAGCTAAAGCATCAGTCTGGATAGAAAGAAGAATCAATTTTCCCGTGTATTATGTCTCATGATTTTCCCAATTGAATTGCTGTTTTTAGTGGAGACACATTTTCCATCCTAAGGAGTACACACATTTGACCCATGTTAACCTTCTACTGTGAGTATAGATCTTGCAAGATGCTTATACACCTCTCTATGGTTTACAGCATCATTGGAAAGGATATTCATGCATATTATGGACACACAATAGGTTCAGACTGGTAAAGTTATACAAATAATTCTCTCCCCCTCCTCTTTCCCCTTCCTTTCCCCCTTTCCCTCCCCTTCTCCCCCCCTCCTTCTCTCTCTCCCTCCTTCCCCCTTCTCCCTCCCTCCCTCTCTCTCCCCAACTCTCCCTCTCTCTTTCCATTTCTCCCTTAAAGAAACAAACAAACAAAAACAAAAAATAAAAATAAAAATAAATAGAGCAATACAAGTACAGTACAGTGTAGCACTACTGGAAGTGTAAGAAAATGAAGATTCTGACATTGAAAGCTGGTGTTAGAAACATTTAAAGCAGTATATTTTGTCAGAATTTGTTTTTAAAAAGCACAAGCAACAATCCAATCATGTTCACAGAAAGACATTCTCCACAGAGCTGAGTAAATGTAAATAAATTATTATTCTAATTGCTTTCAATGAAATAAAATACTTTTTCTTTTCAAATCATGGGTGTTGTTGTGTATTGTGTAAATAGACATTAAGATAACATACTTAGCATTTTGAAATTGTGTATTAAGAAGCCTTATGGAAAGTAGTTAATTTGTTAAATATCTACAGAGCTGGGAAATGTCAACCATTTTTATATCCATAGGGAATCATATCTATATGCATATAATCCATCATAAAAGTAATATATTTTATACAAACCATATTAAAGACATCTCAGTGGAATATTGGAGAGTTTCTTAGTTCACTTAAATCAATATAGCTCTTCTAATGCCAGAGATGCATCAATTTACACATTTCAGTGAATATAAGCTAATTTATACCAGCTGAGAATCAGGCCTTCAAAAGATTGTAAATTTTCGAAAAGGTTTATTCATAATCCTGGATAATAGGAAAGGATTCTTGGGAGGATTACTCCAGTCATTCTGAAGATGTAATTAAACCAAACATATAGACTTTTAAAAATTCTTTCAGCAGAGTATTGTTATTTTAAAATAACTTATTCTGTTGTTGCTATTGGAGGAAGAGATGTATTTACCAACAAATTCTCCTCAAAAGGAACAATTTAGCTACTTATTTACAGTTAAAAAGAGTCCAGCACACAAGTAGACTATAACCCAAGTTTTCTATTTACTTTTATGTATATTTAGGATACTATGAAAAGCTAAAAAAAAAAAAACAAACAAACAAACAAAAAAAAACAGAACAAAACCTCTTAATCACCATTAATATTCAAGTTCAATAAGATCTAAGCTCCTATTAATAGGACAAAAGCAGCTTAGCTGTAGTAGAAGAAATTCGTTTCTCCACAGTTAAGAAGGTGTTCTGAGCCTTATATCAAGTAAAAGCTGTCTTAAGAGAGCTTCTTAGTCTACACATCAGAAAGCCTGCCTGGATATTTTCAGAACACCTAAAATATAATGTGAAAAACAATAGGATTGGAGGAAAAAAATAAAAAATCTATTTTCTTGTAGTCTTTATTCCTTGCAAATGGAATGTGAAAGATGTGGATTCATATACCTGCTACCATTCACAATAGAGCATTTGGGGCTTGGAATTTTCATTTTCACTGATAGCTTTCTAAAGCTGCACTGGGTCTGGCTGGGATGGAGTTAACTTTCCCCACAGCAGCCTATATAGTGCTGTGCTTTGCACCTGTAGCTAGAAAAGCCAGTAGGCGGGGGGTGGGCAAGAGGTGGGGAGGGAACATTGTCAGGGCAGCTGATCTAAACCGACCAAAAGGATATTTCATACCACATGATGTCACACTCAGCAATAAAAGCTGGGGAAGAATTGGGAACTCTCATTATGAAAGCGTTTTTTGTTGTTGTTGTTGTTGTTGTTGTTGTTTGTTTGTTTGTTTTTTTCCCTAAGCAACTGCTATACATATTGAGGTGCTACTTCCCAAGACTGGATGAGTAGATGAGTGTTGCCTGCTGATGGGAAGTAAAGAATAACTGTTTTCTCATTTTGCTTCCACAATACCTTATTTTTTCTTCCTTTCCTTTTTCCTCTCCTCTCCTCTCCTCTCCTCTCCTCTTCTCCTCGCCCCGCCCTGCCCCGCCCCGCCTCTCCCCCATCCTACTGTGGCAGGGGGAGTGAGCAAACAGTTCTGTGGTGCTTAGCTGCCTGCTAGGTTAAACCACAACAGTCACATGTTTGTGAGCACAAATTGCATTCCTTAGACACTGCTCTCTGATCTTGTTTTATCCCCCTAAATTCTAGTCACTTATTCAAAATGCATTATTTGGGATCCTACTCATCATGCACTCACTCTATAGTTAGTTGAAATTGAAAAGGACTATCTCTTTCTACTGATTATGGAGGAAGCCCGGAATAATCATATTCCTACTCTATAAATATCAGCTAGACTCTTGTTGCCGCGTGGAAGAGCCATGGTTTTCTTTTGCTGTTTGTTTTGTATATATATATATATATATGTACTTCAGCCAAAGTATCTTTTATCAGCCAAATACCTTTTATATTCCATTAATTTTGGCATTATAAAGATAGCAACTATTCCTTATATTTGGCTTCTGAAAGAGAAAGCGTCAAAGAGAAATATAAAATTATTGTTAGAGAAATGCATTTCTTAAGATATCAGAGAATGAAAATCAGAATTTCACTGCAGGTTTTTGAATGTTATTTCAAAATCTTTTTTTTAAGAAAGTTGAGTGAGCGGTAAGCAGTATACATATGTACAGTATTCTTTGCCTATTTTAGATTTGTCTCTTTAACTGTCTAAAAAGTGTAAAGTACTTGTCAAGTTGTTGCCTGCCCTCTTTGGAAATGCCAGTTTCCTCTCCATGACAATAGAGGGAATTTTGCTGGATGGATTATAGTAAACACTTAACTTGTACATGGCTGGAGTTAAGTGAGAGTAGCATCTCTTCTGAGTAACATTTCAGTCCTTTTATAAAACCACATACCAAAAATTTCTAGGTTTTGAGAGCAAAATGTTCAGGATCAATTGTCTAATTTTAGAAATCTTAGGGACAGACATCTTCAGCTGAGGTCATTATCAGGGAATCCTTTTACAAGAAATAAAGACCTGTGGAGAATAAATCATAACATCATATAGATATAAAACTCTATTAACTGCGTCTGCTAGACAGTGTTGTAAAATATGAATTAAAATGTCTCATTCACATAGATTACTCTTCCTCTAGAGAAAGATGCAGGCAGATAGCTACAGTTGAGATGAATCCTATTCTGACTGTTTATTTTAAAATCAGTATTAGAAAAATTAACAGTATAGAAAATCAGTGATGCAGAATACCAGATCAAGTAACTCAGAGTCCTGATCATATCCATTTCAAGCAATTAATCATAGAGTTCGACTCAGTTTTACACGAAAAAGTGTTGATGTCTAAATCTGTTTAATCATCCTGGACTGCCTTTACAGTCAGTCAAGAAACAGACACTGCTGGAGAACGATTCATCTAATTTATGTCATATTCTCACAAAACAAGATCCATCACCTTAGACAGGTGCTTAGTTTTCTATATTAAAAATAAGGTAAGTCTCAGGTTTGCTCAGACTTAGCCATGTAACATGAAGACACTCAGGTTAGAGCAGATTAATCCCACCCATAACCCTGAGAGATATGTGTAAAGAAATATCTGATATTACCGTTACAAAAGTTGTCTATATAGTTATAAATATGTATTTAATGGAAACTCTGAAAGGCAATCAATGGAATAACGACATCCAGTCACTGTATTTAAAGTCTAAGTTTTTAGTGAAATCTGCAGTTTTTAAATGCTGTAAAGAAAGTGATAACATTCATGTACACACTGAAATGATGTATTAAATGATGCATTAACTGAAGAAGTTGTAACCTTAAAGTTTTAAACTTATTCTCAGTACATTTCCAAGCAAGAACATAAGAAAATCTCAGAATTCATATTTTTTATGGCTACAGTAATACAGTTGCCCACTACTCCATATTATATCAGAGTTATTTTTCCCCAGAAAATATGGTGATTACAATTGACATATGACTATTTGAAAGTGATGCAGTATATGCTGGCATTCTTGGAGCATATTTCACAGACAATTCTGAACTGATGTACAATCACAAAATGTATCATCATCTTTCCAAATCACTCTTATAGTGTTTCTAGTGGAAAGTGAAATAACAACATTAAAAAAATATATATGCAAAAAACATTACCATTAATCATTATCATCATATTTGTGGCTGTATTACAAAAGGGTTGAATAGAAAACATGGTGCTTGAATAAATGTATAATCAATTTTCTTCCCTTTCCTGGATATTTCTATGAGAAAATTTTGTTTGCAAAAATAGTTAAGGAACAAAATTTTGTGGTCACCTGAACAAACATGTTATTGTAGGTCTGTTGTAAGTATCCACGTAATCTACTTTATAGGTCTGTATCCTGTAAATTCATTCAGATTAAAAGCCTCTAATATAAAATCATATTCTCTGTATTACTAACCAGCTGATATTTGGATACATGCTCTCCTGTACTAATTGATGTAATTCAGATACTAGAGTGTTTTTGTTTTTTTTTTTTTTTTCTTGAAGATAATCTAGTTTATCAGACACTTGTATCCATCTCTTTCTTTGCATTAATTTTATTTTAGTGTTCTCTGTACATTTTGAAATTTTGCTTACTGCTGAACTCAGGTGTTCTATCTAGTTCAATATTCTGGTTCTTACAAGAAACAATATTTATGCATGCATCGAAAATATGTGCAGCGTTTATTTTTTTCCTTATAAATCAAATATTAAATAATAACTAATAACTAATAACTAATAATAATAACTAATACAAAAAATAAAAAATCAGCTCAATCTTTGAGAAGAATCATGCAATAATCTTTTGATCAAGCTACAACAGTCCCTCTTTACCTCTTATACTTAAGAAAAAAAAAATGGTAACTGTAATTAGGTAGAACAAATAGCGTTTCAAACATAAATATGTATACAAATTTTGCAGCAAAGTCACTGCTTACAAAACCAGAAACTAAGCAACTGTTCCTAAATATGTAATATTGGTTTTGGCCCTTATAAATTAAACAGGGTATTAAGATATTATTTTTTGAATTCACTTTCCAAAAACACATCTCTGGTCTTCAGATGTTTCTAAGATGACTTATAGTTTCTTCTTAATTTTTTTTTCCATTTACTCTATTATATCAGACACTGGCATACTGACCTAATCTTCCTTATCTTCATCAGATAATGATAGACTATCTAGCTCATTCTGTTTGACTTTGGGAAAATAGATCATGTGACAGGGAATCAAGTTATCTTGTCAAAACAAAGTTTAACATAAATACAGATTTATTTTTCATTAAAGAGAGAGATGAGCAGCATGTAGCATTTGAAGAAGGAAAGCTGTTGACAAAAAGACTTTTGAAGCTGTCTCCTCTTACATCAATCTGATGATGTATGGTCTAGATAAATGAACAGTGAAATAGATTGACAGCTAGTTGAACTGGCAAGTTTAAACGGTTTTGATCAGCAGCATGAAGTCCAGCTGGAGACCAGTTACTAGTGATGTACCCCAGGGGTTGATACCAGGACCAGTACTGTTTGAAATTTTCATTATGGACCAAGACAATGGGGAAAAGTTTATGCTCAGCAATTTTGCAGATGAAACTAAATTGGGAAGAGAGTTGATAATCTTGACAGTCTGGGAAAAAAAAAAAAAAAAAAAAAAAAAAAAAAAAGTCCTGCCCCTAGGGAGGAATAACACTGTGCACCAAGATAGGCTGGGGACTTACTGGGTGGAAAGCATCTTGGCATAGAATATGGGTGGACAACATGGAATACAGGTGGACAAGTTAACCATGAGGCAGCATTATTCTTTTGCAGCCAAGGAGATCAACAACATGCTGAACTGCATTAGAAACCTTCAGCCTTACAGGTTGAGGAAGGTGATTTGTCCCATCCACTCAGCACTGGTGAGGCCACATTTACATATCTGTAGTATTGTATCCAGACCCAGGATTACCTGTACAAGAAAGATTTTGACTTACTAGAACAGGTCCAATAAAGGGCCACTAAGATGATTAAGGGAGTAGTGCATCTGTCTTATAAGGCATATGAGAAAACTGGAATGCTTGAGCCTGGAGACAAGAAGGCTTAAGGGAGATATCATAAATTTGTTTAAATATCTGATGAAAAGAGAAGAAAAAAAAAAAAAAAAAGATATACCTTGACTCTTCACAGTGGTATTCCATGATAGGACAAGAGGAACAAAAACATTCAAAAATACAGAAAATTCCACCTAAAAATAAGAGAACACATTTTACTGTGAAGGTGATCAAATACTGGGACAGGCTGCCAAGACAGCCATCCTTGGAGATACTCAAAATTTTACTGGAAATGTACCTGAGCAACCGCCTCAAGTTGGCCCTGCTTTGAGCAGAGATATTGAATTAGATTCAGGTCAAGAGGTCCCTTCCAACCTCAACAATTATGAAAATATATTTTCAATAAATCAAGATTTTCATTAACTTTCTAATTATCCATGAGTTATATTTTAAAACCTTTTCCAAACTAGTTGAGGAAAATTTTATCAAGCATCTGTCAGCCTATGAACTGGTCATCTCACTAATTACCATGACTGTTACTTAAAACAACAACCACAAAAAAGCCACCACCAATAAAAAAAAAAAAAAAAAAAAAAAAAAAAAGGAAACTACAACAACAAAAACACGAACACAGAAAACCTATATGATATTTAGACTTTCTTAAGAAGTACTTTTTTCCTTTCTTTAAGTAAATAAGAACATTCTCACAGACAAAGAGCTGTGGCCATAAAAACTGCTTTTGGAATGAATGCAATTTTTTGAAAACATTTGGAATTCATTTTTGTTATGTGGGCATTTGAGGAAACAATTTTTTCTTCAGTCAATTTCAGAAAAAAACAGTCATAACCTTTGTATATTTCTAGTGACATTTTGTCTTTATTCAAATAAATACTCTTAGACATTATCTTAATTTTCAATAATCAGCCAGATCTGATACTGAATTAAAAATGGATGGTTCATTTTCCTTTTTTTAATCAAAACTAAGTTTGAAAAATTTAGAGATGAATTTTTGGAACTGTTACTGATTTGAAGCTAGATTAATAGAACAGGTATGTATTTGAGGCAGATATCTGACCTCGGTTTATTACATAATCTTACACAGAAAAAGGTTCACAAGCAACATATCAAAACAAAAACACCACATGAAATGGGATCCTCGCAGAGTTGTTCGTGTTAAGTGGCAGCCAAATTAGCAAGTACTAACAATTTAGTGATTATTGAGCCAAGAATATAAAGGTCAGTACCTTTTATTTTAAAATCACTATCTTAAATGTACTTTCTCTTATGAATCTGAGACATAAAAGAAAACCAACATAGCTCACTAAAGGACAGTTCATGACATCTCTATTTATGAATTTGTGGTCAATTATCATTCAAGAATAGTTTCTAAGAATGTTTTTTGTTTGTACACAGTGGGACTAATATTGGATTAATCACCATGGCTACTAACAGAACTGTTCTTTTAGAGCAGAGGAGGTCATCATGTTGTGATCCTGGTGTCAGCAGGTGGCCATACTGATTTCATTTATTTTTCTCTGTGTAGTTTGCGTTCCCAAGTGAACCTGTGTCTAATCGTGCATCCTTCTATCATTCCCAGCAGACATGCTTCCAGAAGAGTTTGTCCCTACCTGCAGGAGCTCTCTGTTTCTCAGTAAACACAGTCCATCAGGAGGCAGATGTTAGGGTAAGTGTGGATAAATAAAGGCTGTTGCTGTTCACCTGCAGTGATAAAATGGAATCCCCAAGCAAAGACCTTTTTGGTAGGTACAGGCAGTTTGTACTGAAATTAAACATACAGAGAGTGTACAAATCTGGGAACAGGCATAATACTTATTTATTTGTTTGTTTGTTTATTTATTTAGTGGAGATAGATCCTGAAAAGGCTTTTTACAAATCATATCTGCCTTTCAGCAAATACAAAATGAAGTAAAATGGAGACATGGAGAAAGAGAGTAAAGGCAGGTATTCGTTAAGACCAGAGTAATAATTCTTAAGTGTATAATCCCCAATACTAGCTATTTTATGTCTTTGGATTTCTTGCTTGGAGAATATGTAAGAGTTATGTATGAATACGTATGTGTTTTCAACCTATCTATTGTAGAAATAGATGTGTAGTGTTTATTCATTTTCTTCAAGCATACACAATACGAATGGAGAAGAATATATATATATTTTTTAATGATCATAAAATCAATTAAATAATGTACATTCATGAGCATATTGTCCATTCATATATGGTGTCCTCCAGCAATCAGTACTGGGACCAGTTCTCTTCAATATCTTTATCAATTATCTGCTTAAGGGGATTGAGTGTACCCTTAGTAAGTTTGCACTCACCAAGTTAGGAATGAGTGTTGATTTGCTTGAGGGTAGGAAGGGTCAACAGAGGTATCTGGATAGGCTGGATCAGTAGGCCAAAGCCAATAGTATGAGTTTCAACAAGACTAATTGTCAGGTCCCACACTTGGGGCAGAACAATCATATGAAACACTGCAGGCCAGGGGAAGAGTGGCTGGAAAGCTGTCCAGCAGAAAAGGACATGGGAGTATTGGTCAAGAGCCAGATGAATATGAGCCAACTCAGGTGGCCAAGAAGGCCAACAACGTCCTGGCTTGTATCAGAAATAGTGTGGCCAGCAGAACTAGGGAAGTGATTATCCCTCTGTACACAGCACTGGCGAGGCTGTACTTCAAATACTTGTTTCAGGTTTGGGCCCCTCACTATGAGAATTATATTGAGATGTTGGAGCATGTCCAAAGAAAGGCAAAAAAGCTGTTGAATGGGTCTAGAGGACAAGTCTTATTAAGAGCAGCTGAGGGAACTGGGGTTATTTAGCCTAGGGAAAAGGAGACTCAAGGGAGACATAATCATTCTACGAATACCTCAAAGGAGGTTGTAGCGGTGTGGGGGGTTGGTCTCTTCTCCCAAGCACCAAGTGATAGCACAAAAGGAAATGGCCTTAAGTTGCACCAGGGAAGGTTTAGGTTGGATATCAGGGAAAAAAAAATATATTCACTGAAAAGGTTGTGAGGTGCTGAAACAGGCTGTCCAGGGAAGTAGCTAAGTCACCATCCCTGGAGGTATGCAAAAGACCTGTGATGCTTTAGGACATGGTTTAGTGGCAGATTTGGCTGTGATAGGTTAATGGTTGGACTTGATGATCTCAGAGGTTCTTTCCAACATACATGATAGTATGATTCTATGATTCTATATACTTTACATTTTGCTGGAATGCAAGTTGGATAACTGATATAATTCACATTATTCTTGAGCTTCTGCTGTTACTTTCGTTTATTAATAATCTATTTTGCAATACCTTCTGTAGACACTTTTAAAGGTATGCTGCAAAAAAATTAATCTGATGCTGCATGATATATATTGGAACACCAGAATTTCTTCTTTGCCCTCTTGGGATAAAACAGAAGTTGGCCCAGAAGTTCAGGACTGTGAAGTGCTTGCTTAATCCCTTATAAGAAAAAATGAACAGATATAAACAGCTTAATGTAATTGATTCAATATAGAAACACAACTATTCCGGAACTAAAGGGTTGGGGAGAAAAAATGAACCTTTCTTCTGAGATTTATGAATGCAAATTAATCATAAAATCATAGAATATCCCAAGTTAGAAGGGACCCACAAGAATCATTGAGTTCAACTCCTGGGTCCCCAAAAGATAACTCAAAAAATCAGACCATGTGTCTGAGAGCATTATCCAAACAATTCTTGAACTCCAGCAGGCTCGGTGCTGTGACCATTTCCCTGGGTAACCTGTTCCAGTGCTTGACCACTCACTTGGTGAAGAACCTTTTCCTGATATCCAGCCTGAAACTCCCATCACAGCTTCAAGACATTTCCTCAGGTACTATTGCTGGTCACAAGAGAGAAGAGCTCAGCGCCTGCTCCTTGTGAGGAAGCTGTAGGCTGCCATGTGGTCCCCCTTCAGTCTTCTCACCTCTGGGCTGAACAATCCAAGTGACTTCAGCCGCTCCTCATACGTCTTCCCCTCTAGGTCCTTCACCACCTCTGTTGCCACCTTTGGACGCTCTCTAATAGCTTTATGTCTTATCCTGTGGTGCCCAAAACTGCACACAGTACTCAAGCTGAGGCCACACCAGTGCAGACAAGAGAGGGACAATCACTTCCCTTGACCAGTTAGCAGTGCCATGCTTGATGCACCCCAGGATACAGTTGGACCTCCTGGCAGCCAAGGCATACTGCTGGCTCATGTTCAGCTTGCTGTTGATCACACCCACCCAGATCTCTTTCCGTGGGGCTGATCTCCAGCATCTCATCCCCGAGTCTGTACGTACAGCCAGGGTTGCCCCTTTCCAGGTGCGTAATCCAACATTTGCTTTTGTTAAACTTCATATTGTTCCTGATTGCCCAGCTCCCCAACCTGTCTAGATCTCTCTGCAAGGCTTCATCACCCTTGACGGAGTCAACAGCTCCACCCACTTTGGTATCATCTGAGAACTTGCTCAAAAAAACTTCATGTCCTTCATCCAAATCATTTATGAAAACACTAAAGAGGACTTGTCCTAAAATGGAGTCCTGGGGAGCCCCACTAGCGACAGGTCACAAGCCTGATGTAACCCCATTTATAAGAACCCTTTGGGCCCAACCAGTTAGCTACTTGTTCACCCATCTTATTGTGCTTTTCTGCTAATTTTGTCCAAAAGAATACTGTGAGAGACAGTACTGACATCTTTACTGAAATACAGAAAAACTACATTGACTTGCTTCCTTTGGTCAACTAGCTGGGTGATCTAGTCATAAAAGGAAATTTGTGAAGCATGACCTCCCCTCGTGAACCCATGTTGACTCTGACCAATGACTGCATTGTTCTTCAAGTGTTTTTCAGTAACTCCCAGAATAGTCTGCTCCATAATTTTACCAGGCACTGAAGTGAGACTGACAGTCCTGTAATTACCTGGATCTTCTTTTTTATCCTTGTTGAAATCTGGGACCACATTTGCCAGCTTCCAGTCAACTGAGACTTCTCCAGATTCCCAAGACCATTGAAAAATAATTGAGATAGGTCCTGCGATAACATTAGCCAGCTCTCTGAGTACCCTAGGATGAACCCCATCAGGCCCCATGGACATGTATGCAACCAGGTGGAGCAGCAAATCCCGCCCAAATTCAGGGTTAACTGGGAGGTTATTGTTCCCGCAGTCATGATCCTCCAACTCTGGGCTGCTGGAGTCCCAGCGCCCATCACTGGTGTTAAAGGCAGAGGTGAAAAATGCATTAAACATCTTTACTTTCTCTATGTCCCTGTTTCTTAGGTGACTGTCCTCATCAAGCATCGGACCAATGTTTGCTCTGGTCCTGCTTTTTCTGTTAACATATTTTAAAAAAGCCTTCTAAGAAAGGCAGGTCCTGCTTGACTAACCTGATCTCTTTCTATGACAAAGTGACACGCTTAGTGGATGAAGGAAAGGCTGTGGATGTGGTCTACCTTGACTTCAGTAAGGCTTTTGACACCGTTTCCCACAGCATTCTCCTCAAGAAACTGGCTGCTCATGACTTGGACTGGCGTATGCTTCGTCGGGTTAGAAACTGGCTGGGTAGCTGCACCCAAAGAGTCGTGGTGAATGAAGCCAAATCCAGTTGGAGGCCAGTCATTAGTGGAGTACCTCAGGGCTCAGTACTAGGGCCAGTTCTTTTCAATATCTTTATCGATGATCTGGATGAGGGGATCGAGTACACCCTCAGTAAGTTTGCAGATGACACCAAGTTAGGTGCATGTGTTGATCTGCTTGAGGGTAGGAAGGCTCTGCAGAAGGATCTGGATAGGCTGAGGCCAACTGTATGAGGTTCAACAAGGCCAAGTGCTAGGTCCTGCACCTGGGGCACAACAACCCCAAGCAGAGCTACAGGCTGGGAGATGAGTGGTTGGAAAGCTGCCTGGCAGAGAAGGACCTGGGAGTATTGCTTGGTAGGCAGCTGAATGTGAGCCAGCAGTGTGCTCAGGTGGCCAAGAAGGCCAACAGCATCCTGGCTTGTCTAAGAAGCAGCGTGGCCAGCAGGGCTAGGCAAGTGATTGTCCCCCTGTACTCGGCTCTGGTGAAGCCGCACCTCGAGTACTGTGTTCAGTTTTGGGCCCCTCACTACAAGAAGGACATGGAGGTGCTCGAGCGAGTCCAGAGAAGGGCAACGAAGGTGGTGAGGGGTCTGGAGAACAAGTCTTAAGAGGAGCGGCTGAGGGAGCTGGGGTTGTTCAGCCTGGAGAAGAGGAGGCTCAGGGGCGACCTTATCACTATCTACAGGTACCTTGAAGGGGGCTGTAGCGAGGTAGGGGTTGGTCTATTCTCCCACGTGCCTGGTGACACGACGAGGGGGAATGGGCTAAAGTTGTGCCAGGGGAGGTTTAGGTTGGATATTAGGAAGAACTTTTTTACTGAAAGGGTTGTTAGGCATTGGAATAGGCTGCCCAGGAAAGTGGTTGAGTCACCATCCCTGGAGGTCTTTAAAAGATGTTTAGATGTAGAGCTTAGTGATATGGTTTAGTGGAGGACTTGTTAGTATTAGGTCAGAGGTTAGACTTGGTGATCTTGGAGGTCTCTTCCAACCTAGATGATTCTGTGATTCTGTGATAGGTTAGGCAGATATATATATTTTTTTCCAAATGTTGTTTCCTTAAATGCATAAGTCAGTCATAAAGATTAACATATTTTTCTCACAAGTATATTCCTTTCATTGGCCTTTTCTGTAAGCTTTACTCAGTCAGGTATTCAGAAATTACTTTAGATTACTAGTAGTATATTTATTATGTGATTTTTCTTTCTTTCTTTTTTTTTTTTCCCCTTTTCTTTTCCTCCCCCCTCCCCATTTCTGTTATTCTATTTGTTAAAATAGAATTAAAAAAATAAATACTAACTAAATATATATATATATTTTATAGATTGCTATAACTACTAAACTAAGTAAAATATTAACAACTAATTAATATTAAAACTAAGTAAAATATTAACAGACACACACCAGCAAAAGAATACACCAACAAATAAGAATGGGAAGTAAAATACAAGTTATATGGGAACGCTTCACAAATATGTCAGAAATCCTATCATGGCTGACAGCATTTGTATTATTTGCAAGTTAATGTAACAGTTTGGGTTAAGAAAAAAGATGAACTTCAAATGAGAATCTACAGTCTTACCATTGAGTTCCTTCTTCTTGCTCATAGCTACATTAACTCCTGGGAAAACTTTTTTGTTGCTGTTGTCTTTTACATCCTGCTGTATTTTGTTGATGCATGTCTCCATAATTCTGCTGTGGTCTACTCTTTAGCTTACCTCTCTTGATTGCTTACTGACTACTCCAAATGTATTTTCAAAGATTTAAGTATATTTTTTTATTATTATTATTTTATTGATAAATAGTTTTTGGAATACTCAGTCCAGAACACACTGCACACTGTTTTATGAAAACAAAACAAATTTTTTTGAAATTCATCAGATTTTCCCCCCATCATCTGAATTCAAAATATAATAGCTTATTCTCAGCTGCTAACAGAGCATACTATAGAATACAGATATATGCTGACATTAGGAAGAATATACTTTCTGTTCCTGAATTCAGGCAAAGAGTAACAGATTTCAGAATACATACACCTAATTATTAATACCGACGTTATTTTCTACAGCTGCTTCCACCTTTCACCCTAAATTACAACTGCAGTGATTCAAATTGTGTTCTTAAAAAGAAAAAGAAAAAAAAAAAATACTTAAAAAGAACTATCCTTTCTAAGCCATCTAACTAGCTCAGAACATTGTAGGCAATTTTCTTTTGATAGATTTTATGTCCTTCAACAATTTAATATCTGGAAATCATTTCTCATCCTATTAAATGATAATAAATGGAGGCCAGACTGTATCATTAGTTTTTCAGGAGGACTCCTCAATGTTGTTGAAATTTAATACTCCCACTTGTCCTTGAAAACTGGAAAACATCAGAAACATCATATTGTTTTCACTGGTAATACTATTACTATTTTTATTATTATTGTATTATTAATATGATAGAATGTTTTCATTAAAAAAAATACTTGTTTTGGCTAATGAGGAATATTAAGATCATTGAAACATCCCACATTTCATAAACAAATCAATGAATAATACTTAGCAAAAGATTATATTTTTTTTAGATTTTTTTTAACTATATTTGTCTTTCTTGAGAAACTACAGATGCTATTGTGATTTCTCAGAAAAGATATCCAATATCAAGAAAAAAGATTAAGCAAACCTCAGCTAAAAAAAAAAAAAAAAAAAAAAAAAAAAAAAAAGATTTTGCAAATCTGACCTTTTTTTTTTTTTCATAAATAAACCACATTTACATTTTGTTCTTTATTTTACCTCTACTTTTTCTTCTATGTAAGGTTACTTTTTATTACTTTTATGCAAGAATAAGTAAGAAAAAAAATTGTGATTTTTAAAACAACAGATTTTGCAGGGTACCAAACTACAAAATTTCAGAAGAATTTATTCAAATTTTTTTATTTCTTCCTGTGGATGATAGATATCTAAGAAGTCTCTGTATACCTCTGTATCACCTCTGTACACAGAAGTACTCAAACTGTACAGTAGATTGTACTAAGAGCAGCACTTCTAACAGGCTGCAAAATGCGTAAGTTTATTCCACTTAGTAAGCGTATAAGCAAACATACTTATCACAAAGAGGAAATTTTAGCTGGAGGTGGGAGCAGGAGAGGGCTCTGATGTACTTAAATGATATCTGGATCAGATATTTTGATGTTTAAATGACTACATTAGTAGTTTTAGTAGATTGTTTGATGTATAGACTTTTTACATAATAACAATTATGTCTCACTTTCATAAGTTTCATGAATATATCCACCATTTTAATATGCATTTGTCCAGTTATTTTAGAGTGGCAGAAGCCAATATCCAGGCAGTATTGAAAAATGATTAGATGAGGTGAAGGATGTAACCAGGAAAAGGACTGATGGTTACGTAGAAGACGTCTTACAAGGTTTCTTGACTTTTGCTATGGGACAGAAAAAGTGAAACAGAACCCCAGGGAAAATGTGGTGTTATATACTGTACTCAGAGATTAACATTAGATAGAAGTGAACACAAATATAATTCAGGAAGGCAATACAGATTTGGGTACAAATGAGTGAAAACTGGAAGTGAGAGTGTAGTCCAAGATTAGATCGGATACTGTAGTGAAGGTAATTCAAGAGCAACAGAAGTGATAGTAGAGGTGGGAATAAATATATAGTCTGAGCAGTCATGAAAAAATACAGCGTGTCTTGACAGAACATATAATGGGGAAAAAGGCACAAACAAGTTATTAAACATGACTTAAGTCATCAAGCCAATAATTCTGTTTCAAGCTTAAAAAAACATAGAAACAATACATTTAACTAAACAAATGCATGGATTTTGCAAAGCTGTTGTTAACCATGACAAAATGTTTGGATATGCATAAAAATAAAACAAATCTTCTTACTGTATGAACGGAAGTTAAATGTAATTTAAGGCTTAACATAAATATATTCGATAGTGAAAGCTGAATATTTTTAGACTGTTGCTATATAATTGCATTCAACCTTAAGTTTGATAAGTGCATAGCCAAAAGGAAAAAAAAAAAAACAGGCAAAAAAATAAAAGATATATTCTTAAAATAAATCTGTGAACATTTTTAACAGAGTATCATTTATGAAATCTGTTAAAAGATATATGACTGGGCAAGATTCCAAGTAGAGATTTAACAATGACAAGATGCTGCAGTGTGATTGTATTCTACTTTCAATGGTCTCTGTTGTCTTGGATAAGGCCTTTTAATGGGGATGTAAATGTCTGTCTCAGAAATATTTTTTATTACCAGTAACTGAGACTATATCAGAAACTTTCTCTAGGAGTTCTAGGGATTACATGTTGCTCAGTCCTGTTCTCTGAAGGTTTTGTACATGTTTTCTGAATCCAGCTTTCATTATTACATATTTAGATAAGTATTTTTTATCATTGTTTTTCAGCAATCCTATGAATGACAAAACTGTGTTTGCAAAGCAAAACATCTTTGTGATTTCAAATAACGCATTTAAATATATTCAGAAGTTAGAAGTGAAAATTCTTACAATAAAGAAAAATAAATCTCAAGAATAGACTGATCTAATGCAATTCTTATGGGAAAAAAAAAGTACTGAAAGGCTATTCTAGTACTTACGCCGGCTATGTGGGCTGCTGACGGACTCCAATGCAGCAAGTGAGGCACAAGTGTATTGGGGAGCAAGCTCTCTGGACTTATTACCAGGGCTTTAAACTAGGTTTGACGAGGGAAGGGAAGGGAGTTAGAAGTGACAGAGAAGGGCTGGGAGAGGTTGTCACTGCTGTCACTGTTGAAGATAGTAGGGAAAAACCTCTGAATTGTCTCATAGGATTGTCTGAGGGCTCCTCTGAGTAGGTAATATTCTCAATACCCTGTCCGGAATCTTCTTCTTGCATCCCTCTAGGGGCAACTGAGCCTGCTGCTTCCCTAAAATGCCTGTACACCAATGCGCGGAGCATGGAAAATAAACAGAATGAGCTCGAGATCTGTGTATGGTTGTGGGGCCACAGTCTCATTGCAATCACTGAGACGTGATGGGACTGCTCACATGACTGGAACGCTACCATGCAGGGCTATATCCTTTTTTAGGAAAAACAGGCTGGGGAAATAAGGGGGAGGAGTAACCCTTTATGTGAGGGAGCAATTAGAATGTACCCAGCTCCAGCTGTGGGAGGGTGATGAACGAGTGGAGAGCTTGTGGGTGAGAATTAAGGGGCGTGCTGGTATGGGTGACACTGTTGTGGGGGTGTACTACAGGTCACCAGATCGGGAGGAGGAGGTTGACGAGGCTTTCCACAAGCAGCTGGAAGTAGCTTTGTGATCCCGGGCGCTGGTTCTCATGGGGGACTTCAATTATACAGATATCTGTTGGAAGAGCAACTTGGCCAGGCACACGCAGTCTAAACGGTTCCTTCAATGCGCTGAAGATAATTTTCTGACGCAGGTGGTGGAGGAGACGATGAGGCAGGGGGTGCTTCTGGACCTTCTTCTTACCAACAGGGATGGGCTTATTAGGGATGTGAAGGTTGGGGGCAGCTTGGGATGCAGCGACCCTGAGATGGTGTAGTTCAGGATGGAACTTGGTGGAAGAAGTAAAGCAAAAAGTAGGATTGCTACCCTGGATTTTCAGAGAGCCAACTTCGACCACTTCTGGGACCCACTTGGGGGTATCTCATGGGCTAGGTTGCTAGAAGGCAAGGGTGCTTGTGAGAGCTGGATATCATTTAAACAGCACTTCTTCCAAGCTCAAGATCGGTGCATCCTGAAGAGTAGGAAATCGGGGAAGGGGGGCAGGAGACCTGCGTGGATGAGCAAGGAGCTCATCAACAAGATCAAAAGGAAGAGGAAGGTCTATGAAATGTGAAAAAGGGCCTGTCCTCTTGGGAGGAGTATAGGAGTGTTGTCAGGGCCTGCAGGGACGCGACGAGGAAGGCTAAAGCCCATCTGGAGATGAAGCTTGCAAAAGAGATAACAGATAATAAGGAGAGTTTTTTTGTTGTTGTTGTTTGTTTGTTTGTTTTTTAAGTAAAAGGAAGACTAGGGATAATGTGGGTCCCCTGCTGAATGAGGGGGGTGTCCTGGTAATGGGGACACTGTGAAGGCGGAATGCACTGTGAAGGCTGAATGCCTTATTTGCTCTGGTCTTTGTTTCAAAGACTCCCCCCGCCCCCGGGACTCCTGGACCCTGGAGGGAAGAGAAAGAGCCTGGGAAATGGAGATCTCCCCCCTGGTTGATGAGGGAGTGGTTCAGGAGCATCTGAGTGTGATCAATGCACACAAATCCATGGGCCCCAACAGGATGCATCCGCGTGTGCTGAGGGAGTTAGCGGAGGTGATCGCTGAACTGCTCTCTATCATCTTTGAAAGGTCCTGGAGAACAGGAGAGGTGCATGAAGACTGGAGGATAGCCAATGTCACTTCGGTTTTCAAGAAGGGCAAGAGGGAGGATCCAGGAAACTACAGGCCAGTCAATCTCACCTCTGTCCCTGGAAAGGTGTTGGAACAGTTTGTTCTGGATGCCATCTCCAAGCAATTGGAAGAGAATAAGATTATGAGGAGTAGTCAGCCTGGATTCACCAAGGGGAAGTCGTGCTCGACCGACCTTGTTGCCTTCTATGATGGCATCACCAGCTGGGTAGACGGGGGGAGAGCAGTGGATGTCATCTACTTTGACTTTAGCAAGGCTTTTGATACTGTCTCCCATGACATCCTGCTAGCAAAGCTGAGAAAGTGTGGGATAGATGAGTGGACAGTAAGGTGGGTTGAGAACTGTCTGACTGGCCGAGCTCAGAGGGTGGTGATTGGTGGCACAGAGTCTGGCTGGAGACATGTGACTAGCGCTTCTTCCCCAGGGGTCGATGCTGGGTCCGGTCTTGTTCAACATCTTCATCGACGACCTTGATGAGGGAATAGTGTCCACCCTCAGCAAGTACGCCCATGATACAAAGCTGGGAGGAGTGGCTGACATGCCAGAAGGCTGTGCTGCCATTCAGCGAGACCTGGACAAGCTGGAGAGCTGGGCAAGAAGAAACAAAATGAGGTTTAACAAGAGCAAGTGTAGAGTCCTGCACCTGGGAAGGAACAACCAGTTCATCAGTATCAGTATGTATCTGTATCAGTACAGGCTGGGGGACAACCTGCTGGAGAGGAGCTCTGAGGAGAGGGACCTGGGGGTCCTGGTGGATGACAGGTTGACCATGAGCCAGCAGTGTGCCCTGGTGGCCAAGAAGGCCAATGGGATCCTGGCGTGCATTAAGAAGAGTGTGGCCAGCAGGTCAAGTGAGGAGATCCTCCCTCTCTACTCTGCCCTGGTCAGGCCTCGCCTGGAGTACTGTGTCCAGTTCTGGGCTCCCCCGTACAAAAAAGACAGGGATCTCCTGGAAAGAGTCCAGCGGAGGGCCACAAAGATGATACGGGGCCTGGAGCATCTTCCCTGTGAGGAAAGGCTGAGAGACCTGGGTCTCTTCAGCCTTGAGAAAAGAAGACTGAGAGGGGACCTTATCAATGTTTACAAATATCTTAAGTGTGGGAGACAGTGGTATTTGGCCAACCTCTTTTCAGTGGATTGTGGGGATAGGACAAGGGGCAATGGCCACAAAATGAAGCACAGGAAGTTCCACACCAACATGCAGAAGAACTTCTTCACGGTGAGGCTGACGGAGCACTGGAACAGGCTGCCCAGGGAGGTTGTGGAGTCTGCTTCTCTGGAGATATTCAAGGCCTGTCTGGACGTCTACCTGGGCAACCTGCTCTAGGGAACCTGCTTTGGCAGGGCGGTTGGACCCGATGATCTCTTGAGGTCCCTTCCAACCCCTACAGTTCTGTGATTCTGTGATTCTTTCACTGAAACAATCCTCCAAAACAAAAGTCATATATTTTAGCATACTCTGCTTGTATCTAAATGTGTTTGCCTCTGGATGCAATTCTTGGACTTGTCCACTGATTCCTCATGTTGGGAATTTGTGGAGATATTTTCTAATTTCCAGACAAACTTTGTGCTATAGTATTCCTCTATAGCACAAAAGTAACAAGAGAAAAAGGGAAAGAACTGGCATTTGGGTGATCAATTTCTTACATGAATCATAGAATATCCCGAGTTGGAAGGGACCCACAAGGATCATTGAGTCCAGCTCCTGGCTCCACACAAGTCTACCCAAAAGTTCAGACCATATGACCAAGAGCATTGTCCAAACGCTTCTTAAACTCCAACAGGTCTGGTACCATGACTACATTCCTGGGGAACCTGTTCCAGTGCACAACGTCCCTCTCAGTGAAGAACCTTTTCCTGACATCCAGTCTGAACCTATCCTGTCTCAGCTTGACTCCATTCCCGTGGGTCCTATCGCTGGTCACTAAAGAGAATAGATTGGCGCCTGCTCCTCCACTCCCCCTCATGAGGAAGCTGTAGACTGCAATGAGGTCTCCCCTCAGCCTCCCCTTTTCCAGGCTGAACCAGCCAAGTGACCTTAGCCACTCCTCGTATGTCTTCCCCTCTAGGTCCTTCACCATCTTAGTAGCCCTTCTCTGGACACTCTCCAATAGTCTCATGTCCTTTTTGTACTGTGGTGCCCAAAACTGCACACAGTACTCGAGGTGAGGCCTCAACAGCGCAGAGTAGAGCAGGACAATCACTTCCTTTGACTGGCTAGCAATGCCATGCTTGATGCACCCCAGGATACACTTGGCCCTCCTGGCTGCCAGGGCATACTGCTGGCTCATATTCACCTTGCTATCAACCACAACCCCCAGATCCCTCTCTGCAGGGCTGCTCTCCAGCATCTCATCCGCCAGTCTGTACTTATAGCCAGGGTTGCCCCTTCCCAGGTGAACGACCCAGCACTTGCTCTTTTTGAGCTTTATGCAGATGGTGATCGCCCAGCTTTCCAATCTGTCCAGATCTCTCTGCAAGGCCTTTCCACCCTCAACAGAGTCAACAGCTCCTCCCAGTTTAGTATCATCAGCAAATTTACTCAAAACACCTTCTAGTCCTTCATCCAAATTGTTTATGAAAACGTTGAAAAGAACTGGTCCTAAAATGGAGCCCTGGGGGACCCCACAGGTGACTGGCCACCAGGCTTATGTAACCACATTTACCATGAAGCTAGGATGTAACCTTACGCAGATCAAGGATCTGGTCTAATACAGAAAGACAATTTTTGATTATTTTAACAAAGCAACTATATATGTGTATTATCACCTTTTACTGACATAGATGAAAAGTAATGACTGCTATGGTGTCTCAGCTTGGTTCTTATTGAAAAGAATACTTGATGTGTAAGTACATATCCAAAGTGGTTTTGTAGGTGCGCATCAACACACATGCATCTATCCATCTATCTATTTGTGTGGATCTGTGAACATAAATAAATACATATGTATAAAAATGAATAGGAAGGTCAGTTACAGGCAAAAATCAAAAAAATATCTCCCCAAATCTAAATTTGTATATCAATAGCTTGCACTTTGGAATATGTTTCAGATATTCTAATTATAGTAAAGAAATGCTACAGTATAGGAGCTGGAAGAGAAAGAAATACAGTATAGGAGCTGGAAGCGATTGTGTGACAGGCTAACTATTACGATTTAGTTGCTATAACTGAAACATGGTGGGATCACTCCTACAACTGGAGTACTGTGATGGGCAGCTACAAGCTCTTCAGAAGGGATAGACAAGGCATGAAGGGTGGTGGTGTGGCTCTTTAGAGTGTTTTGTGGCTTTAGAGAGTGTTTTGATGTTGAAGAGCTTGCGTTTGGGAATGATAAAGTTGAGTGTCTATGGATAAGGATCAGGGGGAAGGCCTGTAGGGGTGACATCTTGGTGGTGGTTTGCTGTAGACCGCCTAATCAGAATGAAGAGATGGATGAGGCATTCTATGAGCAGCTTGATCGTCAGCACTCATTCTCATGGGAGACTTCAACTTCCCTGATATATGCTGGAAATATAATGCTACACAGAGGAACCAGTCCAGGAGGTTTTTAGAGTGTGTGGAGGATAGCTTCCTGACACAGCTGGTACAAGAGCCTACCAGGGGAGGTGCCCTGCTAGACCCCTGCTCTTCACTAACAGAGAAGGACTGGTGGGAGATGTGAAGGTTGGGGACTGTCTTGGGCAGAGTGACCATGAAATTGTAGAGCTTTCTATTCTTGGTGATGTCAGAAGGGTAACTAGAAAAACTGCTATCTTGAATATCCGGAGGGCAGACTTTGACCTGTTCAGGACACATGTTGCAAGGTTCCCTTGGGAGTCACTTCTGAAGGGCAAAGGGGTCCAGGAAGCCTGGATGCTCCTCAAATGGAAATCTTAAAGGCACAGGAGCAGGCTGTTTCTGAGTCCCATAAGGCGAGCTGGAGGGGAAGAAGACTGACATGGATGAACCCAGAACTTTGTTGAGACTCTGGGAGAAAAAGAGAGTCCACATCCACTGGAAGAAGGGACAGGCTACGTGGGGAGACTACAAGAAAGTTGCTAAGATATGCAGAGAGGAAGTTAGAAAGGCAAAAGCCCAGCTTGAACTAAGATTGGCCACTGCAGTAAAAGAGAACAAGAAATTGTTTTACAAATACATTAATGGTAAGAGAAGAACCAAGAAGAATTTCCATCCTTTACTTGATGCAGCAGGGAATGTGATCACTGAGGATAATGAAAAGGCTGAGGTTCTCAATGCCTTCTTTACATCTGTCTTTAATAGTCGGATCAGTTATCCTCAGGGTACTTTATGCCCTGACCTGAAAGCCCCCTGTGATTCAGGTAGAGAATCATCCCCTGTGATTCAGGAAGAGACAGTTAGAGACCTGCTCCTCCATCTGGAATGTCACAAGTCCATGGGACCAGATGAGCTCCACCCAAGGGTGCTGAGGGAGCTGGCAGAGGTGATTGCCAAGTTTCTTTTCACCGTCTATCAGCATTTCTGGTTATATGGAGAGGTCCCAGAGGATTGGAGGCTTGCCAATGTGACTCCCATATACAAGAAAAGCTGTAAGGAGGACCTGGGGAACTACAGGCCTGTCAGCCTGACCTCGGTTCCAGGGAAAGTTATGGAGCAATTCATTTGGGGTGAGATCACACTGCATGTGCATGGCACCCAGGGGATCAGGCCCAGCCAGCATGGATTCATGAAAGGCAGGTCGTGCTTGTCCAACCTCATCTCCTCCTATGACTGTGTGACCAGACTGGTAGACAAGGGAAAGGCTGTTGATGTAATCTACCTAGACTTCAGCAAAGCCTTTGACACGGTCTCCCACAGTATTCTTCTGGGGAATCTGGCTGCCCATGCCCAGGACAGGTATACTCTTCTCTGGGTAAAGAACAGGTTGGAGGGCCATGTCCAGAGGGTATGGTTAATGAAGTCCAGCTGGCATCCCATTACAAGTGGTGTCCCCTAGGGGTCGCCACTTGGGGCCTATCTTGTTTAATATCTTTATTAATGACCTAGATGAGGGGATTGAGTGTACCCTCAGTAAGTTTGTAGGCGACACCAAATTGAGAGGTAGTGTCGATCTGCCTGAGGGTAGGATCGCTCTTCAGAGGGATCTAGATATGCTGGACTGCTGGGATGAGGTGAATGGGATGAGGTTCAACTAGGCCAAGTGCTGGGTCCTGCATTTTGGCCACAATAACCCCATGCAATGCTACAGGCTTGGGGCAGAGTGGTTAGAGACTGTGAAGAGGAAAAGGACCTGGGAGTGTTGATCGATGCTTGGCTAAACATGAGCCAGCAGTGTGCCCAGGTGGCTAAGAAGGCCAATGGCATCCTGGCCTGTATTAGAAATAGCGTAGCCCTCAGAAGCAGGGAGGTGATCATCCCCCTGTACTCAGCTTTGGTGAGGCCGCACCTCGAGTACTGTGTTCAGTTTTGGGCCCCTCACTACAAGAAAGACATCAAGGCCCTGGAACATGTCCAGAGAAGGACAACAAAACTGGTGAGGGGTCTGGAGCACAAGTCTTATGAGGAGCGTCTGGGGAGCTGGGATTGTTTAGCCTGGAGAAGAGACCTCATTGCACGCTACTACTTCCTGAAGGGAGGTAGTGATGAGGAGGGGGTCGGCCTCTTTTCCCAGATAACTAGATAACTAGTGATAGGACTCGAGGAAATGGCCCCAAGTTGCGCCTGGGGAGATTTAGATTAGATATCAGGAAAAACTTTTTCTCTTAAAGAGTGGTCAGGCACTGGATCGGCCTGTCCAGGGAGGTGGTGGACTCACCATCCCTGACGGAGTTCAAGAAGCGCTTGGACAAGGTGCTGTGAGATATGATTTAATAGCTTAGTGGGTAGTATTGGTGATAGGAGGATGGTTGGACTAGATGATCTTGTAGGTCCTTTCCAACCATGTGTTTCTATGATTCTATGATTCTGTGAAAACTTCTGTCTATCATACTCCCTTTTCTTCTCAAAAAAAAAAAAAAAAAAAAAAAAAGTTAGTTTTAATACATATTCAGAACTTCACAGTCCTATGTGCTTTATAGAAGACTTCAATGTTTTATTGTTTCCTACTAAGCGTAACTAGTCAATTATAGTTTCTCAAGGAGAAAGATAAGCCATTCATTCCTGTTGAAGTTACTTCTTGTTGAAACATCTACTTACTACTGTACACATAACAAGAAATCTGTCAAAATAGCTGCTGTTGAATTTTTGAGTATATAAAATGGGCTTAGATTATTTTTGAAGAAATAGTCCCTTGTAACTATCTTTGTGGACAAGTCTGCAACTTTTTTTTTTTTACTTTTTTTTTTTTTTGGGGGGGGGAGTGGGGATGAAAAAGAAAAAAATATTAAATCTTTTTAGGTTTGTGACCACTGTTTTGCAATCTCCTTCTGCTTCTCTTATATGTGTTTTTATGTTGTTCTCCCTCACAAGTATCAGGAACTGACAATGAATGCTGTCCCCATTTGCTATACTATCAATGCAATGTTTTGTCATACACTGCCAAAAGCTTTCTTTGATATCTGAAACAGATTTTATCAACATCTTCTGGGTATTTAGACCATGTCTACATTTATTTATTAATATACATCTCAGCGCTCCACAGGGCTCAGATCCATAACCATACTGCTGAACAGCTATTTGGAGCATTCCCTTATCACTGCCTCAGATATTTCCCTAGATTTCATTTCACTTCATTTTAGATTTATACAATAAAAAGATCTACCACTAGAACTTATTTTCTAAACATATAATTCTTCTGTTAAGCCATGACTGGTTTGTACAAAAGACAGGTTAAGTTTCTAGGGTCACTAATAAATATTGTTTCAAGACATTTCTCAGAAACTTAGGAAAATAAAATGTCATGGTAGTCAGGATCTCACAGCTCTCAATTTGAAAGCAGAGAACAACAAAACCAACAGCAATAAAAGAAATCTATTGAATGAAAGAATAAATTTATGATAAGAACATAAATAACGTGTGATAATCATTAATTTTCAAGTAAAATAATAAATGATTTATTGATTAGCCACTTGCTGAGACAGTTCCTTAACTTCAACGTTTTGCAGTAAAGTTGTCATAGTTGCCAAATCACCAAACCACAGAACTCTGTCACCTGTCTTACTGGGTAGCAGCCTCATGTAGCCTGCAGTTGATAAGTAAAGTTAAACTGCTCGCCATCCAACTCAAAGTGTTGCACTTCTGTTTCACTATTCTGTTCTTCAGCTGAAGCAAGTAAACTGAGTTTTTATAGTTATACATAGTCTTTGTCTAAAGCTAAAATATTTTTTTTTTTCAGTTCATACTTCTGAATTGTTAAATTGTAGTTTTTTCTCATTATAAACACATTTAGACATATCTAGTCTGTCCAGACATTTGATATAAAATGTTTTCAACATAATGACACTGATTCTTATAATGACACTGATTCTTTTGAAAAACCTTTTTGAACAACTTTTGTTGTTGTTGTTGTTTTTCACTACTGGCTGACAAAACAGTGTTCTCCTGACTCTCCAATATTTCTGAACACAAAACTCCTTTATATCTCTGACATCAGACTTATATAGGAAAAAAAAATGAAAAACAAAAACAAAAACAACAAACAGGCATTCCTAGGCCAGGGATTTCTGTTTTAGATTTTTATCATAGAACAAGATGAATTGCACAACAGAAGTTCTTACTTCTCTGCAGAGACTATTAAACAAGTCCAGCTGGTAAGATCAAATGCAGATGCCAACAAGTTTACATATAAAATTATATAATATGAATGGAAACCTCTTGACAATAAGCTATATTTTATTTTTTCTTGAGTAAAACACGTGAAAGAAAGACAGTCCAAGAGTATCAGAAAAACATGTAGGCAATGAAGCAGGGAAGAAAACACACTGAATTAGAAGTCAGAGATAGAGTTCCATTATCCTGAGATGTGAGCTGAATATTGTCTTGTTTTCAAATTTTTGTGACATTGTCTGAATTGTCCTTTCTTTCCATTTAGATCTGTGTTTTATTGCATATTGTGCAGAAAGGAAATTTGGGGATCTCAATGTTTGACAGGATATTACAAATAAGTTAAAACTATACTGCCAAAGAAAGTGCTGAAGGTTCTTTCATTTTTATGCCAGAAACTGTAAAATATTTGACTCACAATACCTATTTATTTGATTCACAATATCTATTCTTTTAATCACAATACCTCTGTGCCTGGGAAGGTCATGGGACAGATCCTCCTCTAAGCATTGTCAAGGCACATGCAAGACAAGGAGGTGATCTGAGAGCCAGCACGGCTTCAAGAATGGCAAATCATGCCTGACCAATCTGGTGGCCTTCTATGATGAAGTGACTGCATCAATTGACAAGGGAAGACTGACCGATGTCATCTTCCTGGCCTTTTGTAAGGCCTTTGACACGGTCACATATTGTCTTTGACAGGTCTCATCCGGGTCTTCATATTGGAGAGAGATGGATTTGATAGGTAGACCATTCAGTGAATAAGTAATTGGCTTGAAAGTTGCACCCAGAGAGTGGTGGTCAATGGATCTATGTCCAAGTGGAGACCAGTGATAAGTGGTGTACCTCAGGTGTCTGTCCTGGGACTGATACTGTTTAATATCTTTATCAATAGCATAGACAGTGGGATTGAGTGTGCCCTCAGCAAGTTTGCAAATATCACCAAGCTGATTGGTGCAGTTGATACAACAGGAGGGAGAGATGCCATCCAAAAGGACCTGGACAAGCTTGAGCACATGAACCTAATGAAGTTGAACAAGTCCATGTGCAAGGTGCTGCACCTGGGTTGGGGCAATCCCAGACATCAGGACAGACTAGGAGAAGAACACAGTAAGAGCAGCCCTGCAGAGAAGGTCTTGGGGGTTCTGGTGGACAAAAAGCTTGACATGAGCCAGCAGTGTGCACGTGCAGCCCAGAAGGCCAAGTGCATCCTGAACTGCATCAACAGAGGAGTGGCCAGCAGGTCGAGGGAGGTGATTGTCCCCCTCTACTCTGCCCTTGTGAGACACTACTTGGAGTACTGCGTCCAGGTTTGGGGCCCCCAGCACAAGAAGGACGTGGACCTGTTAGAGTGAATCCAGAGGAGGGCCACGAAGTTGATCAGAGGACTACAGTACCTATCCTATGAAGAAAGGCGGAGAGAAGAGGGGATGTTCAGCCTAAAGAAGGGGAGGTTCTGGGGTGACCTCATTGCAGCTTTTCCATACTTAAAGGAGGCTTATAAAAAAAGATGAAGAGCAACTCTTTTGCTCAGTCAGATAATGACAGGACAAGGGGGAATGGTTTTAAACTAAAAGAGGGGAGATTTAGACTAGACATTAGGAGGAAATTCTTCACTCAGAGGGCGGTGAGGCACTGAAACAGGTTGCCCAGAGAAGTTGTGAATGCCCTATCCCTGGAGGTGTTCAAGACCAGGTTGGATGACACCCTCAAAAACGTGACCTAGTGGGGGGCATCCCTGCTCATGGCAGGGGGATTGGAACTAGAGGGTCTTTGAAGTCCTTTCCAACCCAAGCCATTCTATGATTTCTTTATTTATTTATTTTTAAATCAGTAAGTACCATGACATCAGCAGAAAGAATTGCGTATACTTTTAAAACAAAAGAATATGGTGTAGATATTGTAAAAAGAAACAGACCTCCCTCTTCCTTCTCTCACTTATCCTTTTTCTTTTTTTTTTTTTTAATCCAATCTCATTAGGAATTCAAGAACTTGGTAGATGTCTCTGCACAGGACAGAGCAGAAAATGGTGAGCTGGAAGTACTAGGATTTTCTTTCCCATTCTTATGCGTACACAAGTTTCTCCTTCTCATGGACTTCTTCCATAACTCATGTAGCTCTGCACAGTCACATCTGGGGTACTAGGAAGTAAAACTGCTAGTTAGAAGAGGGAACTTGAAGAGTGAGGGAGGTTATTGCTCATATTTGGTTCTTTCTTTTCCACACCACAGAGTGGGGATACATTGTTAACACCACTAATTGAGGAGCATCTAAGCAGAGCCAAGGCAGAAAAAAATTCAAGAGAATTTGTTTCTGATATTCAAATATTTCCAATATGCATGTCTAGTCCATTGGAGGAGCAATTATTTGTTTTCATAATATTAAAGGTCTTGCTTAGAACAAACTGAAGTACTGTACAAACAAGCCTGGAAAATGACATCCCTTTTCCCAATTTCTTGAAAGAAATATTGACGTTTGAGATGTAAAATGTTAATTCCCAGAATATTAAAGTTTTATCATGGCTTATGTAAATACAGGCCTGTATGTCTATTTTAATGCATTTGAGGTGATGCAAAATGTTTTTTAACTTTAATTTCTTTATTTGAAATCTATTGGATTGCATATGTCAGGCCTTTTTTTTTTTTTTTTTCCCACTCAGAAATTCAGTCTGTTGTTTCCCTTTGTGTTCACTATTAGTTCAACACAATATTAATTGTCACGGTCAATCTCTTTACTTCTTCAGAACCTGTAGGAATTTTTTCCCCTTATATATTGACCTTTTTTTTTTTTTTTTTTTTTAATAATATAAAACGGTAAAGCAGAAGTTCAATAAATCTTCAAGCTATTCCTAAAAGAACAAAATACACATCACTTGTGCTAAGTTGATTGTTTAAAAGATAGATGCATATGCTATTTGATTTTCTGTTCACTAGAGTTACTTTCTTTTTCCTTTCTTAACAAAAATAAAATAAATAAATAAAAATCTCATCTTTTTATCTTATTGAAAAAGGAGAAAGGCAGTAAGAGTCTTTTTTTAGGAACACTTGACTGCCTCAATAGAAGCTGATTTTTCCACAACATCTGCCATGTTCTTATTTTGCCATGCTGAGCAGACATTTTTAAAAGTAAATGCATAGCAAAACAGATTTTGCTAAACCTTAATTAGCATTTTTATAAAATACTTTACCCCTAGAATTTAATATAAGAACTCTTTATGGCATGACCAGTTTAGCCAACAGTGGCCAACAACAGCAACAAAGTAAGTAAATAAAATTAAATAAAAAATCCAAGGCAGTCATGATGCTATATGAATACCTCATGCAGACTGTCATTTTAAGCAGTACCTTTGATGATTAAAAGAATATTTAGAGTATATTAAAATCATATTTTATAATATAATCACATTAAAATCATATGTTCTTAATGGATTATCAATTTAAATATCTTTGTAATATCCTTCAATTGCACTATAGAGTTAAGGTGATATGCTGAATTAAATAAGGAAATGAAGGATTATATTTTTAATTAGTTTAATTTGAGAAAATGAACATTTTGCCAGAAATTGTAACTCAAACACACTGAAAAACTTTGTGATATAAAAACTTCAGTTACCTTCACTGTTTCAATTTCAGTTCTGGTTAACATCTGATTAATTACTGAAATGGGGGAAAAAGTTTTCTTTCTACTGTTATGATAATGATATTAGCCATTTTAACTGACACAGTTTAAAATAAGAAAGATAAGGAAAAGTGAGGTCTATATATTCAGTTTATGAATTATCATCAGATTGCATTATTCCTGACACTGAATGAATATTAAACATATTCCAGGAGTTCTATTAATAGTACATTAATTAAAAAAAAAATAAAAATGACATGGGTTATATGCTAGAACACATTTATAAAGATAGTGAAAAACTATATTTAATATTTGTTGAACTTCAATAAATTCTTCCTTAGTTGCTATTTACTTCTTTAAAGTTTCTTAAGCATGAGGCATTATTGTTGGTTTGTTGTTGTTGGTGGTGTTTGTTTTTTTTTCCTGAAAGTCCTTTTATAATGATATGGTAGACTTTAAAGGAATATCAGGAAAAAAAAAAAAGTTTGAATCAGTTAATAAAATATAAAAAAAAATCTCAGTTCTGAATCTTTTGGAAAAGATTTTTTTTTTTTTTTTTTAAAAAAAAAAAGCTCTCTTCATCTTTGCATCCCTAAAAGAAATTGTCTCCAAGGTAATTCTTTGTCTGGTGTACAGAAAAATTACACTCATTTTCTTCTATCAGTTCTATTTTAAAAAATACTTGCCTTTTATCTCTAAATTACTACTATTCCTCCCAGCGAGTTTCTCTTTCCTTCTAGAAATTGTCTAGATATACAATATATAACTGCTAGCTAGATTATTTGGTATCCAATTCTTAAGTGGTTACAGATCTTTTCCTAAATTTCTACAGATCACTCATGTTACTGACATTTTCAAGACAGCTGTGGGTTGTGCTTCTATCACCACATCCATAAATATCAAGTACAACCACTGTTAACACTATGGGTTGCTTCAATAGAAACATCTAGGAGGTTTTTTGTTTTGTTTCCAAAGTCCATTGTTGTTGGCATGCATTTTTTTTGTTTGTTTGTTTGTTTGTTGGCTGATTGTGTTGGTTTGTTTTACTCCCCTCTACACACACAGACACACACACACAATCACCATCAGTTAATTTCACATGAGGTCTCTGGAAAAAGATAGTTCCTCTTCCTGACTCCACAGTACCTCTGGGGAACCACTGGAGTAGGAATAAGAGTTTTAAAGAGTCCTGGCATTCCCTGCAGTGGTAAAATGCCTTATTCAGCTGAAAGTTGTTATGAAATTTCTCTTTAATTAACCTTGCTCCCTACACTGGTAAATGCCTTATGCAGCTGAAGGTTGTTCTGAAAGTTCTCTTTAATTAAGCTTACTCTCTTTGCAGGTCATTTACTACACATCACAGGTTCTCATTTATAGTTGTAGGATAATGAAAAAACAATAGTTTCATAATAAGCAATCCCCTCCAAGAGTACTACATGCTTATTTCAGTGTTTCTAGCTTAAATTTTCACGTGGTGAAATCCTATACCAAGTGCAAGAGTTTCTATCTTTGTTGAACTTCTCATCAGACCATTTACGTGGCCTGTTGAGAACCCCCTAAATGACAGCCCTACCTTCCAGCATGCTGACTATTCTTGCCACTTGAGCACAGCTAATGTTAGGTCAGATTGCTCAGGGCCTTCTGACAGAGGCTATAATATGTCACACATATGTATAGGCTGTTTATTTATTTTGTTTTATCCTTTAATGAGCTTAATATTTGAAAATATGGTTTGCAGGTCATATAAGACATTTGGAGGGCTCATCTGAAACCTTGCTTTGGTTCACAGGTCTTACATTTTCATTTAATCCAAATAATTCTAGTGTTTTATTGTGTATTTGCTAACTAGGACCAAAACACATTTCAATACATACACTCTGGGGGAAGATGTAGGAAGCCTCAGAAAGCTAGCGTTACCTAGCTTCGAGAAATAAAGTTTCATCATAGAAATACTTCCAGCTGTTAGAATATGTTATCCAACAAAAGCTTATTATAAACAGGATGGTGAGTAACACACTTTACTGCAATGGAAAGGATTGAAAAAGGAGAAAAAAAGTAAGCAGCCAAGTACCTCCTAGCCATTTGGTAACTGGGAAAACATAAAATATGATGTGTTCCTTTTTTTGCCTAAACCTGCCAAGACTGTCCAAGCAGAAAATCATAAGCACTTTGAAGCTGCTGATATGATTTCCTTTTGATTCAGGTCACAGTGGTACAAGAGTCTGCAGGCATTTCTTCCCTTTCATTATTCATGTTTGATGTTATTTAGCTATTTAGTTACATTTAGAAAAAAAAAAAAAAAAGGAAAAAAAAAGAAAAAAAAACATGGATCAAAGAGGAAGCTAAATATATATTTTTTGCTAGGTGTGAACCAAATATTAATATATCTGTAATTGATTTATTTAAAGTATTGGTCTTATTCCTTCCTCCATTTCCACCTGTTTCTTTATTTTGTCTTCTGTTCTATGTCAGTGTTTCTTTTATTCCCAGTTCTATATATCTCACTTTTTTTTTTTTTCTGTATTTTCCTTGTTCCCAAGGGTAATTTTTATATTTGTTACATGAATTTCTCTCATTGTTGTGGTTTAGCCCGGCTGGCAGTCAAACACCACACAGCCGTTCGCTCACCCTCCCCCCTCCCTCTCCGGGATGGGGGAGAGAAACGGGAAAGTGAAGCCTGTGAGTTGAGATAAAGACGGTTTATTAAGACAGGGAAAATAATAATAATAATAATAATAATAATAATAATAATAATAATAATAATAATAATAATAATAATAATAATAGTATTAATAGTAATAATGTGTACGAAATAAGTGATGCACAATGCAATTGCTCACCACCCGTTGACCGATGCCCAGCCTATCCCCGAGCAGCCGGCCCCCCCCTCCACCCCGGCTAGCCACCCCTATATATTGTTCAGCATGACGTCAGATGGTATGGAATACCCCTTTGGCCACTTTGGGTCAGCTGTCCTGGGTCTGTCCCCTCCCAGCTCCTGCTGCATCCCTAGCCTGCTCGCTAGCAGGACAGAGCGAGAAGCTGAAAAGTCCTTGGCTTGGTGTAAGCACTGCTCTACAACAATTAAAACATCAGCATGTTATCAGCGCTCTTCTCATTCTAATCCAAAACATAGCACCCTGCCAGCTACTAGAAGGAAAATTAACTCTGTCCTAACTGAAACCAGGACACTCATACATAGAACTCATAATTGTACCTTGTTTTCTCTAACTCAGTCTGTTTAATCTTTGAAAGCATATATATGCCTGATTTGGCATGTTTTGGAAGTTAGTAAAAATCATTCCATTTCAAGTTAACAGGAAAATAGTTAGACTGAATTTCCATGAGCTCAGTCATCAAAGAATGGTGATACAGAAAGGATTCTGATCTTGCATTATAAATTCCAGGGACTCTGTTCCTTAACTGTCTTTTCAGTACTTTTTGCATTTCCAAATGACATGCAGTGCAAACTTCTTGATATTAGAATTATTCTATCAGTATAATAGCAACGATACAGGGGCATAGCAAAAGAGGTTTTGCACATTCTAGAAATACAGAAATCCAATTGGTATAGCTAGATATCAGAACTGTGCTTGTATGCACACCCAGTGCTCTTAGTCATTAATTACTTGGGTGGCCCAAGACCTGCCCAGCCAATCATCTGCAGATATGAGATTACAAACTAGCTTGAGACAATTGAAAGACTAGGTGACTGAATAGTGATTGAACTAGGTGATTTCACTCTTTCACTGTTTCTCATCTATTATCCACTCAAGGGTGCTGAACAAGCTGGTGGATGTAATTACCAAGCCACTTTCCATCATCTATCAACAGTCATGGTCATTCAGAGAGGCCCTGGGTGACTGGAGACTTGCTAATGTGATGCCCACCCATAAGAAGGGTTGTAAGGAGGACCCAGGGAAATACAGGCCTATCAGCCTGACCTTGGTGCCAGGAAAGGTGATGGAACAGGTCATCTTGAATGCAGTCATGCAGCATATGTGGGACAAACAGGGGATCAGGCCCAGTCAGCATGGGTTCATGAAAGGCAAGTCCTGCCTGACCGACCTCATCTCCTTCCATGACCAGGTAACCTGCCTGGTGGATGAGGGAAAGGCTGTTGATGTAGTCTACCTAGACTTGAGTAAGGCCTTTGACACGGTCTCCCATAGTATTCTACTGGAGAAGCTGGAAGTCCATGGCTTGGATAGGTACGCTCTTTGCTGGGTTAAAAACTGGCTGGATGGCCAGGCCAAGAGAATAGTAGTGAATGGAGTTAAATCCAGCTGGTGACCAATCACGAGTGGTATTCCCCAAGGGTTAGTGTTGGGTCCCATCTTCTTTACTATCTTTATTGATGATTTGGATGAGGGATTTGAGTGCACCCTCAGTAAGTTTGCAGACGACACAAAGTTGGGGGAAGTGTTGATCTACCGGAGGGTAGGAAGGGCCTGCAGAGGGACCTGGACAGGTTGCATGGATGGGCAGAGGCCAGTGGGATAAGCTTCATGTGGCTAAGTGCCAGATCTTGCACTTTGGCCAAAACAACCCCATGCAGCACTACAGGCTTGGAGGAGAGTGTCTGGATTGCCATACAGAGGAAAAGGATCTGAGGGTGTTGGTTGATGCTCAATGTGAACATGAGCTGGCAGTGTGTCCAGGTGGCCAAGAAGACCAATGGTATCTTGGCTTGTATCGAGGAGAACGAGGGAGGTGATTGTCCCCCTGGTGAGGGGGCACCTCACCAGGTGAGGCCACACCTCCAGTACTGTTTTCAGTTTTAGGTCCCTCACTACAAAAGGGACATCGAGGCCCTGGAACACGGCCAGAGAAGGGCTACAAAGCTGGCGAAGGGCCTGGAACAAAAGTCCTATGAGGAGTGGCTGAGGGAACTGGGTTTGTTTAGTCTGGAGAAGAGGAGGCTCAGAGGAGACTTTCTTGCTCTCAACAGTTTCCTGAAAGGAATTTGTGGGGAGCTGGGGGTTGGCCTCTTCTCACAAATAACTAGTGATAAGACTAGAGGGAATGGCCTCAAGTTGCACCGGGGGAGATTTAGGTTGGAGATTAGGAGAAATTTCTTCTCAGAAAGAGTGATCAGGCATTGGAATGTGTTGCTCAGGTAGGTGGAGGAGTCACCGTCCCTGGGGGTGTTCAAGGAAAGGTTGGACTTGATGCTTAGAGACATGGTTTAGTGTGTGATATTGGTGGTAGGGGCATAGTTGGACCAGATGATCTTGGAGGTCTTTTCCAACCTTAATGATTCTATGATTCTATGATCTGTAATAAGATCAAATAAATGAGGACTTTACTCTTGTGTAACTTCTGATCAAAGTTTGTCAAAATAAATGTTGGGTTCAGAATTTGCAGAGATTTAGAGGTAAAACAAGATGAAATCCCTAAAAGACTATGCATAAAATAAATATTAGTGTACAATAAGGAAAATTCCTTCACAAACATAGAAAACGAAAATATGAGTTCAGTCAGAACTCGTAGCTATTTGCAGTTTCAGATCTTCATTTCTCCCCAGTATTGTTATTCATACATTGAATTTTATATTTTTTTTTCTAGAAGGGAAGTTTAATAATGTGTATGATCAGAATATGTATATGATTTTACTGTTCTGTGTGAGTCTACTACTCACTACAAAGGATGAACTCTTCACACAAGCTATGAACCAATTATCCGCATCTTTTTTCACAGTAGATTATCTCAGAGCAACATGAAGTTTTAAGCTATAATTAGCCTCCATTAGAACAGTCATCCTGTTTTTTGGTGACAGTAAATTTTTTATGATATTTCATTGGTCTCTTGAGGAAATCTTGAGCAAATTTATGAAATCAAAGAGGCCTTGATGTCCCGGTAGAGGACATCAAAGGACCATCAAAGGACAGAGGTTTAGTGCAAAAGAGGACTGGTTGTTCATTTCATCTCTTTTTGTCCAGATAATCAATAGATGGCAGCAAATAGCTCCTTTAACTCAGATCTCCAGCCCAGTGGTTTACACACATTTAGTGTTTTTCTTTTTCTTTCTTTCTTTCTTTCTTTCTTTCTTTCTTTCTTTTTCTTTCTCTCTTTCTCTCTTTCTCTCTTTCTCTCTTTCTCTCTCTCTTTCTCTCTCTCTCTCTCTCTCTCTCTTTCTCTTTCTCTCTTTCTCTCTTTCTCTCTCTCTCTTTCTCTCTTTCTCTTTCTTTCTTCTTTCTTTCTTTCTTTCTTTCTTTCTTTCTTTCTTTCTTTCTTTCTTTCCTTCTTTCCTTCTTTCCTTCTTTCCTTCTTTCCTTCTTTCCTTCTTTCCTTCTTTCCTTCTTTCCTTCTTTCTTTCTCTCTCTCTTTCTTTCTTTCTTTTCCTTCCTCCCTTCCTCCCTCCCTCCCTTCCTTCCTTCCTTCTTTCTTTCTTTCCTTCCTTCTTTCCTTCTTTCTTTTTATTTCTCTTTCTTTCTTTCTTTCTTTCTTTCTTTCTTTCTTTCTTTCTTTCTTTCTTTCTTTCTTTCTTTCTTTCTTTCTTTCTTTCCTGTTTTTGCCTTTTCCTCTAAAAGAATCATGTGTGTGCCTCTATGTGGCAATGGGGTTGCACTGTAAGACATATAGAACTTAAACAGGCAACTTCTTCACTCACTCCTTCCTAGGGAGAATTCAAAGGGTTTCACCAAGAACAGTAAACAGTTCCCAACAAGTCTAAATCATAAAGGAACTGTGCACATATCTTATGCACAGAAACTCATTGGAATAGTAGATTCACAGACACAAGTATTTGATATTTAATATAACATTTATTAAGCAGTCACAAAAGTCAGTCCCTAAAATTGAGGTTCCAATATCTGCTCCCTTCCTCCCTTCCTTCCATGTCTATTTATGTATTTCTATTTCTTTCTTTCCCTCAGTTTCAGGTTTTAGAAGAGATTTTGCTTCACTTAGACATTTCCAGTATTCCACGTGCAACTTATTCTATAAAAGCTCCTTGGACCTAGTTGGTCTGGACATAAAATATGTGTAGGGAAAAAAAAAAAATCTTTCTCTGAAGCGAAAAAAAAAATCTTTCTAAAATTTGCAGGCTATATTGGCAGATTTCACAGTGTATTTAATACTATTTCTTCTCTTACCTGTAACTGACACTTTTTCTCTTTCTTAAAAAAAAAAAAAAAAAAAAAAAGACATTAAAAAATACCACCACCTCCCACCCCCATATTACCACCCCAATATTATATGGAGAGAGCAGAGAAAGACATAGTGGGAAAAATTCACTCAAGCTCCAGTGAAATTATCTCTGACTTTAAAACGATCAAAAGTAGTTTAAGGACAAGAGGTGACTGTTTAAGAATGTAAAAAGTTTTGTAGAAACAAAACCTCCATTAAGACTGATTACTTTTCTAAATGATACAAGCAAAACGTCATATACAAATATTATTATGCAAATTAAAATGAAAATATATACATCCCTACATCAGAACAGATATCAAACTCAACTGTTACAGCAATTCCAAAGAAACACAAAAAAACAAACAAACAAATCAAAAAAAAACTAAGATGAATCAGTAGAATGTGTTCAGAAAGCTTTCCTAAGAATCAACTCTGCAGTTTGTTGGTATCTGACGTAACAACACCTTGGGATATAAAAAAAGATAGCAAACAAAAAGATAGCTAAAACATATAGGTAGACAGATAAATAGATAGATAGATGCAATCTATACTACAAAATGAATAGAAAAAAAAAAAAAAGGAAAAAATGTCAAATCTAGCACTTCTTCTATATAACAAAAATAGTTATTTACTTTCTACTGAGAACTGTGGGCCAGATTTATCCCTAATAAAACAGGACAGCTGGAAAGAATGCTCAGTGTTCACGTAAGATGTCATCTGGCTTGGGGAATCCAGCTTAATACATTCCAGTAAAAGAGAAAATTATGTGAATAATACTTATTTATACTTATTTTTCCAAGACTTTTTTTTTTTTTTTTTTTTTTAATTAGGAATCTGAATTCAGCTTGGATGGTTCTGGCAAAGCATAGATATGAATTAATTCCAAATAAAAGCACTTATAAGAAGAGAAAACAAAATCAGAATATATGACAGTGCACCATTTAGAATAGTTTGCAAAGGACAGATATTTAAAGTGCATTTAAAAAGTCACCAATGTGAAATTAATTCAATTCAGGTTGTGTAATTTATTAAATCTGGCAGTGCTCAGTTACTAATTTAAGCCAATAAGTTTATTGTAATTCAGAAGGGAAAATAAGAGTATGTCTTCATTTTCTCAAGACGTCTTTCATTTGTTATTAAAGTTTTAATTTAAAAGAAAAACAAACAAACAAAAAGTAATGTTCTACACTTGTTACACAATTTTATCTTTTGTTATTTAACATGTCATCTACATAATATTTTACTGTTGCATCTTGAGCCAAAATTGTGATGGAATTGAAAAACACTGTTCAAGTTTCAAGTCACTAATGTGTCTGTCCTTGCAACATTATTTCTGGATAAGAACAAGGATGTTGCCAGCATAACAAAGCACTTCTATATGAAATCAGTTAGGTTGAATTGCCAGTACTTCAGTTCCTACTAAATTCTGTTTTCTGTTTTTGTAAATTTTCATGTTAAAATTATTTTGCAGAAAATATGTGATAATACATTATTAGACAAATGCATTTCTTTGTTGCAAAGTTCAAGGATATCTGCCATATATGTTTCATAAAACACTAAACAACATTTTTTTAAATACTCCTGTATGGTGCTATCCACTATAAAAATTAACAGAATTTTATGAGAAAGATATCTCTTGATTAATTTATTGTTCCCTTAAGGAAAGAAACAGAACAAAAACAAAACAACAACAACAAGAAAAAAACGCATTGCTTTATTTGGGGCTCAGATGTATAATTAGCATTGTACTAAAATGCATCTAATGTGTAGGAAGTCAGAGCTGAAGATCTAGTGTAAACTACATACCTTAACCAGTATTTTCACTCTTTTTTTTTTTTTTTTTTTTTTTTATTGTCAGAAACATACACTGCTTGTATTTTCAGCTAAAGGAATTGTGTTTCTGTATTTTAAAGTAAGGAAGAAGTATAGTATTTTCTGTGCTTAAATTCAGGAAAGGAAATGCAAAAATTTCTTCACGAGATCTTTATGATTAAACATTTTGGGGTTTCATGAGTATGAGATAAAACAATTTGAAACATAATGTATGCTGGTATACTGTTTGGTCACAGTCTCAGGAGTTGGCACAGAGGACTAAAAAGTATCAGCAGTGTGCTTTTTTTTTTTTTTTTTTCCCCTTGGTACACCTGTATACAAGACACTTCAGCTTCAGCTTGACACTTCAAGGAGTGAGATCTCTTTCTGTTTGACTAAACCAGTTTACATCCATTTTGAAGCTACAGCACCTGAAGATGTGCTCCCACACAGCACTGCAGCTAGTGTCATAGCCCCAGCAGAGGTAGGGCAGGTCTCCCCTAGAGGTTCAGGGGGGTCTTGACTCTCTGGAGCTGTTTGGAACTATTCCTTCTCCTCCTCTGCATTCATGTGACTCTGTGACTCTCTTGTCCACTTCTACTAAATTATTTCTTGTTCTTAAGTGTTCTGGAAGTACTTGTGATGTGATGGCCTTTAAGGGATGGTCCTCCTTGCTAAAGGGAAGCTGGGGATTCTTAGCTATACCTAGCATGTGCATGCACACACACACACAGGCAGCCAACCACCAGTAGATAAACACGCACAAGAACAGTGTCTTGCAGGTATCACACACACACAAATAGAACTAACATAAACACAAACAACACAAATGGCCAGATCCTGTTCCTGTCATTTAAAGCTTCCTTGAAAATGTCACACCCCTATGTAGACACATGTAAACAGATCTCTCTTCTGGCTAGTCCAAACTGACAGTCTCCCATGTAGCCAACCCTCAGACTTTCTGGTGTCTCCAATATCCGGCACCAAAATCTATGGACTCTCCAGTACTACCAAGTCCCTTTATCCAGGGGTGGGGGCTTTTATCTTACTTACCAACTGGAAATTCACTAGTATCATAACACCCCAACAGAGAGAACACACTCACACAGGAAAATATAGCTTAACAAGAGGATGCAATGGACTGAGGTGACCAAGTGCAGGGCTCAGCCAGACAAGCATACTGACCAGAGGCTTGTTTATATGCAAGTAATTCTTTTTATCCTTCCTTCCCTCCCTTTCCCCAGATTTGGCCATTTAGCTGAAGATCTCTTTTGCATAATCTCAGAAGTCCCTTAAAATATTTCTTCCCATTAGACACAAGATGATGTTCCCTTTTCTTATCAGTTACAAAGCTGTGGTTAAATCTTCTCAAGGCTTTGAGCAGTCCTTTAAAAGGTCCATCAGCCAGCAACCTGAGAGCTCTGCTTTTTGCTATTTTTGCTATTGTCTCTCTCTCTCTCTCTCTCCATTTATTTTTATTTTTTTTTTTTTTTTTTTACTTTTTCCCCAGGCTTTGTATGTCTTGGTGTTTAACTTGTCTCTTGTTTTTTCTTTTGCCCTACTTTTATACTGAATACCCATTAACCTTTCCAAATATTTTTACATTCACTGGAAGTGACTGAAAGAAATACTCAGGGAACCAAAGAGATAAGATAGAGCTGAACAGAGCTGAGGCAGAAGTAGAACTGAGGCAGAAGCATCATGACATGAGAAGGCAGGTTAAAGTAAAACCAAGAAATACCCTTATAAAAAAAAAAAAAAAAAAAAAAAAAAAAACTCTTGTTGCATCGTCATCTAGAAGAACTATTCAGTCATTGAGACTCTCTCTATACACAGCCTTTTAATCCTTTCCTTTAAATATTGTCATAGTGTGGACATATCAGTAGGAATGACTTAAAAGTCTGTGATTTAGCTTTCAGAAAAGTAACCCTTTGTGCTTATTTCCCATTGTTTTCTGAAACTGATTTCCCTTTTCAAAGTGTTTGTTTTATTCTAAGAATCTTAATCCTCACTTTCTGTAACCATGTATCAGGATTATATCTTCATGGCAGACCCCTGTCTGGGATAACAATTTAAAAAAAAAAAAAAAAAAAGTGCTGCATAATGCTGGTTGAATGTCACTGAATTCCAAGAGCACCATAAGCTTCATTAGATTTTGGCCAGACAGCACTAAATATCTAAATATTTAGATATATAAATCTAAATATTATCTAAATATTTAGATTCTACTCTGCGCTGGTGCGGCCTCACCTCGAGTACTGTGTGCAGTTCTGGGCACCACAGTACAAAAGGGACGTTAAACTGTTGGAGAGTGTCCAGAGGAGGGCGACAAAGATGGTGAGGGGCCTAGAGGGGAAGACATATGAGGAGCGGCTGAGGTCACTGGGCCTGTTCAGCCTGGAGAAGAGGAGGCTGAGGGGGGACCTCATCGCAGTCTACAGCTTCCTCGCGAGGGGGAGTGGAGAGGCAGGTGACCTATTCTCCTTAATCACCGGTGATAGGACCCACGGGAATGGTGTTAAGCTGAGGCAGGGGAAGTTTAGGCTGGACATCAGGAAGAGGTTCTTCACCGAAAGGGTGGTTGCACACTGGAACAGGCTCCCCAGTGAAGTAGTCACTGCACCAAGCCTGTCTGAATTTAAGAAACGATTGGACTGTGCACTTAGTCACATGGTCTAAACTTTTGGGCAGACCTATGCGGTGCCAGGAGTTGGACTTGATGATCCTTATGGGTCCCTTCGAACTTGGGATATTCTATGATTCTATGATTCTATGTGTCTGTAACTTTAGGAATCTCAGAACTCTTTTTTTTTTTTTTTTCTCCTCAAAAAATAAACATTCAAACTCACATAAAAGGCAGGTGAAATATACAAACCTACTGCAATAAGCAGGAACTCAAACTCATTGTACGTAATGGTACAAACTGTCAGAAAGCGGTGAGGGCCAGCTTCTCCCTAATGGATGGAAAGCTGAGTGCCATGTCATGCCAGCAGGCAGAGGCCTTGACAGCTAGGACCCAGTTCTACAGTACCTGAGCAGGGAAGCAGAACAGGCCAAGGCATGACAGACAAGTTCAACCAAGAGTCCAGATCATCAAGCAAATTCACAGCAATAGGGCGGATCTGAGGTTAATCCAGAACGTAGCTCAGGTCATGTTCAGGATCATGTCTGGTAAGGATAAACAGTGTCAAACACACTTCAGTCATCAAACAGCAAGTCCATAGTGACAACAAAAGCCAGAGGTCTGAAGATATTAAGGACTGGAAGATCTTTCATATCTGGGGAGTTTGAGAGAACTAAGCACAGAAAAGAGAAGTCGCTGGAGGATGTCATCATTGTGTATAAAAACACAAGGAATGAAGAAGAGGGTCCTTGTTAGTCTCCTTGTTAGTGCCCAGATAAGGGACATACTATGAGGGTGGTCAAACATTGGATTAGGTTAGTCCACAAGGGTTGTGGAGCCTCCATTCATGGAAATGCAGAACCTAACTATGGGCAGTTCTGGACAGTTTCCTCCAGCTGATCCTGCTTGAGTAGAGTGGGGTGGACAGGGTGATCTCAAGAGGTCCTTTCTAACCTCAGTATTTCTGTGATTTTGAGATCAAGACAAGAAGTCAGTCTGCAGGTCAGTGTTCAGATGACTGGGGCCCATGGCCAGGCAGGGGCACAACTGCTGACTGAAGTAGAGTCTGGCACTCCTACAATGTAGTTCAGACAGAGACAAATAGTGACATATCATGTTACTTGTTACCCAACACTTGACTTACCACCAAGTATAGGTGACACTAACACAGCACCTACTGCAAATAACCAAAGACGTGAGATTTAATCCAATTTGAAGTGTTATAAGTGGGGAATCCAGGGTCTTGTGTTCTTCTCTAGTCCTGGATGTTGATGTTTCCACACTCACACACCCTTTTTTTTTTTTTTTCCTTTCTGTTTTCTGTGTTTCTATGTTGTTACCAGTCATTCCTTACAACTTCTGAGGTATTATACAGAATTAATTCCTTACATCGTCTTACACCTAAAAGCCAACCATTACTTCATGTCTTTTCTGAATCATTGTGTTCATCAAAGTACTTCGCTACATCTATAACTCAGTCAGGTTAATATGCAAGTAATACAATCTTTGTTATATCATTAGCCTTTCCTTATTTCCTCATCTGGCAGCTCTTTATTTTTATTTTAATTTTATTTTTTTTTGGGGGGGGGGGGTGAGTTAATGCATTTTAATAAAAATGCGTTCTGCTGATATGTAAAGCCTATTTGTGACTTGTGATGTACTGGAAAAGATTTTTAAGAATTTCCATATTTTGAGGGTCTGTCAGTCTTTATTTCCTGGATTTCATTCAATTGCTGCAGCTAAATAGGTATGTTGAAGAGGGAAACCAGTGTGCAATGTGTCAAAAAGCATTGAAATGATCATTTCAGGAGTCAAGTAAGTAAAAATACCTCATATGTTTATATTAACATAGTCTGCCTTGTGTCTGTAATTATCTCAAAATTCATATCCACAAAACAATTAGAACATATTTGCATAAAATTCATTTCACAAATATTTTTGCAAATCAGTAAAGAATTGTGTTGCATCTAATGCCTTTTTGATTACAGCATAGCCTGCATTTTAACCACCTCAAAAGCAACAAAACACAAGTTACATTCAGTTCTACTGCATTTACTTCCTTATTGATTTTGTTAACAGGTATCAACAGCAACTTCTGAACTCAGTGCACAAGCGTTTCCCACAGATACATCACTGCCTCCTCATCTTGTCTCTATATTCATGTCCCCTGTATTGAAGTCTGCTATAGATACTGTAACAGTAGATAAGAAAGTAGATCTTTACAATAATATTTTGTGTTCCCATTTCCTGTCTAATATAAATCTCAGTTTCTGAAATTCTTATATTCTAAACCCAAAGGTATTGAAGGTACTGGACATCCTTAGTTATGTTACTATCATGGCTCCTTATCTCCGTCATTGTGACTGTCGCCTGTGTTTCATTAAACTGTATGAAAAACTGTGTTATCAGGCATGTGCTATAGACCCATTAAGGACATAGGCCAAAAAGTACATATAGTAGAATGTGACAGACTTCTTAATGACATGAATGATATAGCTAGCAAATTAAAACTTGTATTACTGTGATCCTAATTAACTTAGATTATTTCAAACGGTATTGTCTGCCTATTATATAGCTAGAATGTATCTCATTAAGACGCACTATTTTTAAAAGTATATTAATAAATATGTCCCTCATCATTAAAAAAGATGTTGCTGGTCATGAAACAATTTTTACTCAAGGCATATTATGACTTTTCAGAACCATGTTCTAAAACTCTTGTTTTTAATACAATTCATACTAGAAAAATATAGTTACAGGTTCCATTCATAGAATGGATTGGGTATAAATTAAAAGTAGACTGAGTGCCAAAGAAGCTCAAATAATTTTCATGGAAGTTCTTGCTATCATGATAAAAGGAGGTAAAACTATGATAATATTTAAATGTCAGTTGATGGCTTAAATGATATATTTTCAAAGTGTATCAAGATCCTCAGTAAAAACATTCTTCTTGAATCCCTATTTTTAATTAGCCAATATGCATTTTTTTGACACTAAGGTTCAGAGTACAGATAAAATAACTTTGAAACAGGAAATGGGGAAAGATTTGTATAATCTTTGTGCTCATGTATGGAATATAGATAAAAAAAAAGTTATAAAAGGTATTGCATTGGTTAAAAATCCTCAAAATTCTCTAGAAAGTAGGTTAACAGGCAATAAGGGAAACAAAACAAAACAAAAAAACAAAACAGTATCGAAAGAAATCAAGAAAAAAATGGGTAGTATATACTTTAAATAAAAGAACTAAATCTTACATGTGGAATGTTATAGAGATCAAGAAAAAGAAATAAAAATATTTGTATGCTAATATATAGTCTGGTCAAAGCAGAGCTAGAACTAAAACTATTGCTGCTGGACTAATAACATATAAAAAGATCAGATAGAAAAATATTTATTTCGAGCAGCATGCATGTGTTGAATAAAAATCTCCTGTACGGGAAAATAACATACTTTCTATTGACTCTCCAAACTATACTGGAATATGGATGAAAGATTCTCAAATGTTGTTAGTAAACTGTATGATTAAACAAAATGAAATTCCAAACATCGACTGGATGACAAATGATGCTGATAATCATTGGGTATGAGAAACAAAGATGTGTTTTTGCAATAGAAGGTGTTTTTGCAGTGGAAAATTCCACTAACCTTGCATATTCAAAAGTGATTGTACAAGCCTGACAGTAGCATAACAGTGGAGAGTATGTTAAGCAGATAAGGATAACTAAGAAAAACAGGATGAGCAGTGCAAAGTGAGCAAAAACAAAAATCACGGACCCTTCAGTCACAAGAGAAGAAGGAAAAAAAAATAATAAAAAAAAAAAGGAAAAGGAGAAATTAATGGTTGGTCAAATAAAATTGTACATAGATGGTATAGTAATAATTGTCGAGTAGTTTTTGGGCCTGTAGTGCACAGCCAATGAGGAAACAGGGGAGGAATCAAACATCGGGTAATAGGGAATATAAGGTTATGATATACTTTTACTGTGAGCTCCTGCTTGCAGGACACCCACCATTGCAATCGTGAATAAAATAACTTCACAGAAGACCCTGTCTGAAAAAAATATTGAGACTTTTCTCACATTGGGTGTTGATATATTTTTATCATTATTAATTTATTATATATATATATATTATATATATTTAACCGGGAATCATAGAATGAAGAAATTACACTTATAAATTCATTTTCCTCATAAATAGTACAGATCTTAGAAAAGTGTTAGCCATAGAAATTAAACAAATGATTATCAGCTGATTTGGTGGATTCATTCAAGTAAGCGTAAAACCAGATACCTATACAAAGTCTTCAATACAACTTCCATGACATGTACAGGGACACCTTCCTCTAGACCAGGATGCTCAAAGCACCATCCAACCTGAATTTGAACACTTCCAGGGATTGGACATCCACAGCTTCTCTGGGCAACCTGTTCCAGTTCTACACCAGCTTCTGTGTAAAGAATTTCTTCCAAATATCTAATATAAATCTACCCTCTTTTATCATAGAATCACAGAATCATAGAATGCCTCAGGTTGGAAGGGACCTTAAAGATCATCTAGTTCCAACACCCCTTCCATGGGCAGGGACCAAACTCACTAGATCATGTTGTTCAGGACCTCATCCAACCTGTTCTTGAACATCTCCAGGGATGGGGCAGCCACAACTTCTCTGGGCAACCTGTTCCAGTGCCTCACAATCCTATGAGTGAAGAATTTCCTCCTACCATCTAATCTAAATCTCCCCTCTTTTAGTTTAAAACCATTCCCCCTTGTCCTGTCATTATCTGATTCAGCAAAGAGTCGCTCTCCATCTTTTTTATAAGTTCCCTTTAAGTACTGAAAGGCCACAGTGAGCTCTCTCAGGGCCCTTCTCTTCTTTAGGTTAAACATCCCCAGCTCTCTCAGCCTTTCTTTGTAGTAGAGGTGCTCCAGCCAACTTCATGGCCCTCCTCTGGATTCACTCTAACAGGTCCATGTCCTTCTTGTGCTGGGGGCCCCAAACCTGGACGCAGTACTCCACGTGGGGCCTCACAGGGGCAGAGTAGAGGGGGACAATCACCTCCCTCGACCTGCTGGCCACTCCTCTGTTGATGCAGTTCAGGATGCACTTGGCCTTCTGGGCTGCACGTGCACACTGCTGGCTCATGTCAAGCTTTTTGTCCACCAGAACCCCCAAGACCTTCTCTGCAGGGCTGCTCTTACTGTGTTCTTCTCCTAGTCTGTCCTGATGTCTGGGATTGCCCCAACCCAGGTGCAACACCTTGCACTTAGACTTGAACCTCATTGGGTTCATGTGCTCAAGCTTGTCCAGATCCCTTTGGATGGCATCTCTTCCTCCTTTCATATCAACTGCACCGCTCAGCTTGGTGACATAAACTTGCCAAGGGTGCATTTGATCCCACTGTCTATGTCATTGATAAATGACATATGGACATATCTTGGACACAGAGCCATTGACCCCAACTCTCAGGGTGAGACCTTCAAGCCAACTTCGTATCCACTAATGTTTTTTAGTTTAAAGCCATTACTCCTTGTCATATCTTTACACTCCCTGACAAAGACTCCCTCTCCAGCTTTCTTGTAGCCCCCCTTTAGGTACTGGAAGGCTGCTATAAGGTCTCCCCAGAGCCTTCTCTTCTCCAGGCTGAACAAGCCCAATTCCCTCAGCCTGTCTTCACAGGAGACATGCTTCAGTCCTTCGATCATCCTCATAGCCCTCCTCTGAACTCATTCTAATATGTACTTGTCCTTTTTGTTCTGGGGGACCCCAGAGCTGAAAGCAGTACTCAAGGTGGGGTCTCACGAGAACAGAGCAGAGGGGGAGAATCACCTCCCTTGACCTGCTTCTTTTGATGCGGCCCAGAATACAGTTTGCTTTCTGGGCTGTAAGTGCACATTGCTGGCTCGTGCTCAGTTTTTCTTCCATCAGTGTCCCCAAGTCCTTCTCCTCAGAGCTGCTCTCTATCCATTCATCATCCAGTTTGTACTGATGTTTGGAATTGCCCTGACCCAGGTGTAGGACCTTGTACTTGTCCTTGTTGAACTTCATGGGTTTCACACAGGCCCACCTTTCAAGCCTGTTTAGGTCCCTCCATATAACATCCCTTCCCTCCAGCATGTTGACTGCAATACACAGCTTGGTGTCAGCATAATTGCTGAGGGTGCACTCCCACTGTCCATGTCACTGATAAAGATGTTAAACAGCACTGGTCCCAATACTGACCCCTGAGGAACACCACTCATTACTGATCTCCACTTGGACATTGAGCTGTTGACTGCAACTCTTTGAGTGCAACCATCCAGCCAATTTCTTACCTGCCAAGTGGTCCATTCATGAAATCCATGTCTCTCCAATTTATAGACAACTATATCATGTGGGACAGTGTCACATGCTTTGCACAAGTCTAGGTAGATGAATAGAGTATGACATTCTTTGTAGAATGTACACAACTCATACCATCCACCATCTAAAAGATACATATGTAACAAATTAAAGTTAACAAATGCTGACTTCTTTATTTTTTTTTTTCTCAATAATAGTATTAAAACAACACTATATGCATTTTGTTTTCCCTTTTTAATTGATGTGCTGAGAAGGTGTATAGATATATGACGATGAGTATCACTCACAGAGACAGTAAGTTGCTTTCATGATGACTGGAAAACAGAACTTTACATTACAACAGAAAAAATGCTAGCTTATATATATATTCATTTATATTTGTCTCAGCAAAAGGATGTTTAGATGTAGGAGAATTAAACGCAATGAAAAGGAGAATAAACAAGATAATAGTAACATTTTTTATATAAAATGTGATAATTAATAGAAAAAAATCCATGGAACAGAGGGTTAAAATAGTCTGTAACTATAACTCAAAGTAAGAATATGTATTATCACATTACGTGTAATTAATCTTTCATAGTTTTCCTGTGACTCATTTTTCTCAACTTATCCTCTAAGTTTCTTATGTTAGAAGCACAGTTAACAAAAACAACAAAAATCTTTAACCTAAATTTTCACTTTATTTTTTCTGTCATTTTATTTATTGAGCTATTTCCCAGTGCAGCACAATGAATCATATTCAGCATGAGTGTCGATGGCTAAGAATTTGCACTTCTGAGAAAGTGCAATATGTGAACTGCATGGTCACGAGTTTGGTATTGTTTAATATGTTTGTTTGTTTGTTTAATACTGTGTGATCTTAGATTTAATATTAATATAAACACATTTTAGCACAGTTTTTTTATGGATTTATAAGAAAATTAAAGACAGAACAGCAAGATATCTTCCAGGAAAAAAAAAAAAAAAAAAAAAAAAAGTAAACCTGCAGGAAACATATCAACGTTAAAAACAAACAAACAACAAACAAACAAAAAATTCCATTTACTTCAGATTTTGTTTTTAAATAGTGCAAAAATGCAAAAAATCTAATGAAGGTAAGTTATTTGAGTAGCAATTTTAATGTTTTAATAATTTTAAATGTAAAATGTGTGGTTGCTGTATCTGTCACTCAAATCAGCAATTCAAAATCTATCATAATAATTACTCTATATTCAATATCTATCTTATTTCTGTCCTCTAACAATATTCTTTTCTTTTTCCTGATTACTAATACTAAATCATTAGAGTAGTATATTAGAATTTGAAAAGATCGCACGGTTATCTGATACTTGGGCTCAGTTGGCACAATTATATGTACTTGGGCTCCCCAGTACAAAAGGGATATAGAACAACTGGAGTGAGTCCAGAGGAGGGCTACGAAGATGATTAGAGGACTGGAGCACCTGTCCTATGAGGACAGGCTGGGAAAACTGGTCCTGTTAAGCTCGGAAAATAGAAGACTGAGGGGAGACCTCACCAACGTGTATAAATATCTGAAAGGAGGGTGACAAGAGAATGGAACCAGACTCTTTTCAGTTGTGCCCAGTGACAAGATGAGAGGCAATGGACACAAACTGAAACACAGGAAGTTCTGGCTGAAAATGAGAGGGCACTTTTTTACTGTGAGGCTGACAGAGCACTGAAACAGGTTGCCCAGAGAGGCTGTAGAGTCTCTTTCTTTAGAGATATTCAAAACCCACCTGAATATGATCCTGTGTAATATGTTCTAGGTGACCCTGCTTGAGCAGAGGGGTTGGACTAGATGATCTTTGGAGGTCCCTTCCAACCTCAGCCATTCTGTTATTCTGTGATCCTGTGATAATATTGTTTAGACAAAATGCTTTTGGTAGTCAGGAATTATTACTCTTTGGAGAGTAACAGAGATGGAGGTCAGAAGAGATATTAGAGACACTCTAGCAACTAAATACCAAGAAATAATGGGATATTGCAATTTTTTATTTGAGATCCCTTTAAAAATATTCTAATTCATTATCTAATGTGTATATTTTTTATCATTGGATTCTAGATGATATATGCATAATTTTAACAACACTGCTTATCAAATGTTTTAATCATTCACTAACCATTAGCTAGCCATACTACAAAGTAATGATTGAAATAACTTGAATGCAAATGTGTAAATATGCTCAATTACTTTGTAGACTTCATATTCTGTTCCAGTTAACTTAGTTCTGTAGTGTTGTTAATGAAAATTAGTGGTACTTCTGGTTACCATATCATAGATTTCTGAAAGTGAGGTGTCTAAAGTTCAGGTTGGCGTTACAAACATACTTTTAGTCAGTGGAGAAAAATAGACACCTCCAGCAGAAGATTATTTTCATCAAAAGCAAACATATGAACAACAGTCTAGAGGCACCTATTACTTCTCTGACTGTTAAGGGGGACTATGTGGACAGATTAGATTTAGAAATATTATTTTTCACATTTCTGAAGTTCAGAAGATAAATCACAAACTACTTTCAAATAAAATATTAATAAAACTTTGTGTGTGTGTTAAAGAATTAAAGATATTTTGTTTTATTATAGCAGGAACCAAGGCATATTCTGGAATAGTACATGTGAGGACCACATTTATCTTTGAGCAACAAATACTTATCAGAAATTGAATGAAGGTTTTTACCCCTAAAAGTTCTCAAACAACTTTCTGTCCTGGTTTCAGTTAGGACAGAGTTAATTTTCCTCCTAGTAGCTGGCAGGGTGCTATGTTTTGGATTAGAATGAGAAGAGCGCTGATAACATGCTGATGTTTTAATTGTTGTAGAGCAGTGCTTACACCAAGCCAAGGACTTTTCAGCTTCTCGCTCTGTCCTGCTAGCGAGCAGGCTAGGGATGCAGCAGGAGCTGGGAGGGGACAGACCCAGGACAGCTGACCCAAACTGGCCAAAGGGGTATTCCATACCATCTGATGTCATGCTGAACAATATATAGGGGTGGCTAGCCGGGGTGGAGGGGGGGGCCGGCTGCTCGGGGATAGGCTGGGCATCGGTCAACGGGTGGTGAGCAATTGCATTGTGCATCACTTATTTCGTACACATTATTACTATTAATACTATTATTATTATTATTATTATTATTATTATTATTATTATTCTTTTCCCTGTCTTAATAAACCGTCTTTATCTCAACTCACAGACTTCACTTTCCCGTTTGTCTCCCCCATCCCGGAAAGGGAGGGGGGAGGGTGAGCGAACGGCTGTGTGGTGTTTGGCTGCCAGCCGGGCTAAACCACAACACCACCCCATACCCTATAGAATATCCCTTTGTTCAGTTTGGGTCAGCTGTCCTGATTCTGTTCCCTCCCAGCTTCTTGTGCACCTCGGGAGACTGCCAGTCTCCTCACTGTCAGGGCAGTATGAGAAACTAAAAAGTCCTTGGTTTAGTGTAAGCACTGCTCAGGAACAACTAAAATATATGTTTACAGCGTTACTCTCATCCTAAATCCAAATCACAGCACCATACCAGCTACTAAGAAGAAAAGTGCCTCTATTCCATTTGAAACCAGGACCTTATTCCTGCTGGCCACACTATTTCTGATGTAGACCAAGATGCCCTTTTTCTTTTCGACCACCTGGGCATACCATTGGCTCATGTTCATCTGACTCTCGCCCAGCAGCCCAGGTCCTTTTCTGCTGGGCAACTTTCCAGCCACTCTTTCCCAAGTCTATATTGGGTTGTTGCGACCTAAGCATAGCACCCAACATTTATTTATCCTTGTTGAATACCATGCAATTGGGTGTTGCTCATCAATCTAGTTTGTCCAGATATGTCTGCAGAGCATTCCTACCCTCAAGAAGATCAACACGCCCACCCAACTTGGTATTGTCTGCAAAACTGATGAAGGTGTACTCAATCCCCTCATCATGATCATTGATAAAAATATTAAACACAGCTGGCCCCACTTTTTTTCCTACATCCTATTCCCACAGCTGGATCCCTGGGGAATTCCACCTGTAACTGGCCACCAAGTGGATTTAACTCCATTCACTGTGACCCTTTGGGCCTGATGATACAGCCATTTTTTTTACCTAGTTAAAGGTATATCTGTCCAAACCATGAGCATCCTTTTTTTTTTTTTTTTTTTCCCTGGGAGAAGGCTGTGGGAAACAGGATCAAATGCTTAGCTAAAATCTAAGTAAATAACATCCACAACATTTCCATCTCCCACTAAGTGGGTCATACTATTATAGAAGGAGAATAGGTTAGTCAAGCAGGACCTACCTTTCATAAACTCATGCTGACTGGGTCTAATCACCTGTTTGTCCTGCATCTACTGTGTGATGGCAATCAAGATGATCTGTTCCATGAACTTCTCTAGCACCATGGTCAGACTGACAAACTTGTAATTCCCTGGATCTTCCTTCCTGTGGTTCTTGTGGATGGGAGTCACGTTCATTAACCTCAAGTCAACTGGGACCACCCCGGTCAGCCAGGACTGCTGATAAATTATTGAGAATGACTTGGCAATCACTTCCACCATTTCAATAGTTCCAGATGGAAGCCATGCTAGACAAATTTTGGGCAAGGTTACTTTTTTTTTTTTTTTCCCCTCCTCAATAAAGTGGGAAAGAGTTGCTAGTGAGCCTTTTAAAGTGACAACAAAGCTTGCAGAATGCATATATTTTGATTATGTCATTCTTAAATGCTTTGAAACTAGGAGTGTATAGCTTACCTCCAGCTGAGGCTATGCATTGCTGGTTAAATACGTGCATTAGGTAATGTCTGGTCCACTATTCTTTTTACACATTACGGAATTCATTTGTTGAATTCACCTAAATTTTGGGGGTAATTTTTATTAGATTTTATAAAATAAATATAATACATCACACAGTACTCAAGTAAAAATGCGTATAATCTATTTACAGATATTTTAAATTAGATAGGACTTAGGCAGTAAGTCCGTTTAAAGAATCCAAAATATGTTGCTTGCATTGAAAAAGTAATATTTGTTCTCTATCTGCAATATGCAATCATAATTCCTCTAAAATATAAATAGAATCACAGAATATCCCGAGTTGGAAGGGACCCATAAGGATCATCAAGTCCAACTCCAAATAAATCATTTGTTTCAGAATTAATTTGTTTAAAATATGTGGTGTTTTTGGTGGACTTCATAAGGGCAGTATTTTTTATACACTTACTCACAGAGAAGACAGTAAATATCAGGACAGTGATTGGAAAATCAGAACAACTATGGTGCTTAAAATATTGCATTATTGCCCAGTGGGACTTTTATAAGCCACTAGCTGTAACAAAAGACATCGTAATAAGACTTATGGTTTATATAGTTTTAAACATTCAGTTGTAATCTATGAACATCCAAAAAAAAAAGTCATAACTTTTACATAGCTGCACACTGGTATTCAAAAGTCTTTGTATAAAAAAAAAAAAAAAAAAACAGACTGGAAGTTAGTTTCTATGAATTGAAAATGGCTCATTCTGTCTGAATTAATTGATTCATAAAAGTCAGGAACATACACATTCAAAGGGGTTTAATCAAATGTTTAATCAATAACAACCCAAGATGAATGTAAATCCAACATCAGATGATTCAAATGAACATTGCCAACATTGCTACAGGATGTACAGAGTTTGAGATACAAACTGCAAATCATTCTGAGTCAAAGTCAGACAAGGACTTTTAGGCATTAAAGAAGAACCATTACTTAATTATTCACCAATTCCTTCACTCTCTGCATACTTACTAATATTAAAGCCTAATTCAGACTAAATGCAGATCTCCCTTGCTACTACTTACCCATAGTGCCTATAGAAGAGTACAAATTCACCGTTCTTAAAGGTAGCAAATAATCATAGAATGGCTAGGGTTGGAAGGGACCTTGAAAATCCACTCCGTATAAACAGAGCTCCAAACTAAAACATGCTCAGCTATATAAACATCTTAGATCCAAATCCCTACATTTGATTTTTACAGTTGTAATGCCTTCATCCTGTTGTTCTCTTTATGTTTTGCTGTTGAAATAGGTTTCAAACCATTGACAGGTACTTGGAATTTAAGCCTTTAAACACCAGTTAACTTCTGACCATGTAGAGTTACACAATACATCATCTTGCTCTATAATCTCATAGATTCTGAAATTTTGAGAGGAAAAAAAAAAATAAATAAATAAAATGGCAAGCAATCAGACAGCTTTAAAATAAAATAAGACAGAAAATTCTTATGCAAAAACATTGTCTTTAGCATAGCATCAGTTAGTCATTGAGATATCTTTCAATATAGGTATTTTCCCTTTCATATTTTACCAGCGCCCGGTGCATGTACTCTAAATGAACAGCTACAGTTGTTGTTTTCTCCAGATGAAAAGACGACATTCCAAACTCAAATGATTTGAGAATCAAAGGACAGTGCAATAGTTAACTGCCAAACACAAACTGTCTCAGAGCAAAGTTTTCTGTTCCTGTTTCCTATTTAACTGATAGTGAAGAATACTAGCAATCCAAACGTACTTCCATTACATCATGAAAAGGGGTGCTAGGTAGTCCATACAGCTATGTTGAAATGCAGAAGACCCAGAAATGCTGTTTGAACACAGTGATGGTGTTAACATATAAAAGGACATGGTCCAGCTGATGTGAATCTAAGATTATTAGAGGCCTTAAGAGGGACTTCTAAGGGGTATGTAGTCATCAGGTTTTCAGGTGCAGGGTGAGCCTGGTGTTATTTTCTTAGGTGAGGCTTGGACAGTAGCTTGACAGTAGCTTCACCTGCATGAAGTATGCTCTAGTGAAACTACTAAGTCAGAAGCGGAAAGAACTAAGAGAAGAGGTGATCATGCTGCATAACATCAGGAAAGATGTGTTAGGGTAACTGCATAGCATCAGTAGGAAAGTGAAGATATTTTTGCAGAGATTGGGCAAGGTCAAGAGCCCAAGCTTACATCACACAGAGGAAAGAATGACCAAAGGCTGTGCTTGAGCAGGGGAAGGACAAAGATTCCCAAGACAGTGCAACCTAGAAGCTTAGGATGTTTAGTGTCAGGTGGAAGGGACAGAGTCCAGGTGGTTATGTCCTCAATCATAATGTTAAAGGAAACAGCTAAGTTCCTCATGTCACAGCCCTGCACAGTGCTGCTGTCACATTCAGAAATTTGGATCCTACAACTATGAAATCCATTTCAACAAATGAGAACTGCTCAAAAGAAACAGGGTTCACCTGACCACAGTTAACTCAGTATTGAAAGGTCAAAATGAGGTCTCCCCAAAACCTTCTCTTCTCCAGGCTGAGTTGACATGTCAGGATCATGACAAAGATCCTGAGGGAAGTGAGGATGGCATTCCTGCCTGGGAAGGGGGGGACAACTAGATGATTTTTAAGGTCTCTGTCAACGTGAGCCATTTTGTGATTAAATTAAGGTGTAATATTGAATATACACAGAAACAGTACTGCATACCTAGAGATAGTGATGTTTGGTTTGCTTAATTTCTTTATTATTATTATTTCTTTATTATTATTATTTATTATTATTTATCAACGGTTAACAATAACATCAATAGAAATAATGGACAAGGTAACAAAAAGGTTCACAAAAGTATTATGCCATGGGTGTAGTATCCGAATGTTGTATCTGAATCACAATCATCTCATCTACTTTTCCCACAGTTTTCACCAATTTATTGCTTTTTTTTTTCTTTTTCACGACATTTTGCATTTTTATGGGACAAAAAAATACACTCCAAAGTCACAAATTTATTTATTTATTTATTTTCAATCTACGTAGTCTAATAAATAAATTATTGTTAACCCAGAACTAATTCTTAAGAGAATGGGAAAGAAAATACAGAAAATTTAAGACTACCATTAAAGGAAAAGTCCCCTTAAGGCTGTTACACATGGATCTGATTTACCTTTTTTCTTTATTTTACATGTATTGGATACCAGCTCTTTGTAAGTCCTGAAACACTCAGCTTCTAAGGTTGTATTCCTTTCATAAACAGTACTTAACCTTTGGTGTTTTATTTAAAATGCTGATATCCCTGGTATGATGCTGTTTTCACATGTAAAAAACATTTCTCTGATCTGCACTTTTATTCTTAACTCCTACGTGGCAAAAACAGAGGACTGTAACATCTGTAACTTATAAATATATTGATTAGGAAATAATATTAGTTTGGCTTGAATCCAAATGTAACCTCTTTTAAACCTCTTACAGTAATTAACAGTTGATAAACACTCTGTAACACTGTGATGACATAGTCAAACACAAAATAATCATTTTACAAAAGTATGTCCACATTGTGACCATCAAAGGGGCAGAAACTTGTGTATCTGCTCTCAGGGGGCATGCAAAAACATGTGAACTGTGCCTCATGTAGCAATTTCCAAAATAAATAGCAAAGAACAAAATACACACAAGCGACCGGAGAAAAAATAACAAATAAATAAATAAACAAACAAACAAATAAATAAATGAAGCAGCGAATTCTGCTGAGCACACCAGAAGGGTGTCATGCGAGATTGAAAACAAGACTGATCAGAACTGGGAGCAGATGCTGAGCGGAGGGTGAGTGAGGACCACAAGAACACCACACTTAAGTGAGGAAAACTGGGGAAGAAACAAGTCGTCCTCTTCAGTGTTGACTTCTTTGGTGCTAACTACCAAGGTTCACCTTTCCTACAACATATAGTCGCAGCTAATTTAGAACATAAGTGTTAAAGAGCAACAGCTGTTTTTTTTGTTTGTTTGTTGTTGTGGTGGTTTGTTGATTGTTTTTAATATTAGTGATAAATATTGATAATGATTAACCATTAGCACAAAGTGTGTTATTAATTAATGAATCTAGTTGTCTTTCTTTCTTTCTTTATTTATTTATTTATTTTAAACTGGTCTGATTTATTAGTCTTTTAAACACTCTCGTCACATAGAGAGTATCTACTTCCAAATACTATACATTTGGAATGTATTTGGAGTATTTATATGTATCAACGTTGCAACATGTCCCTCACTCTGCATAGGATATCTACTTATCTACTAGATATCTAGCATCTAGTAGTTACTGAAATCTATCCAAATTACTATAATGATAGACAATATACTACATAATAATGAATGAATGAAGCTATTACTAAAACAAAATAGGTTATAAGCTACACAAGCTGAAACAAAAGTCAGGCAGACCAAGATAAATTCAAGCAAGGAGCCTGACAAGTTCTTGTGCTGAGGTCTTACAAAGGGACTACAAAGTTTGTGGCCTGTTACTAGCAATGGTAGTACAATAGCTGTTGGGCTACTCGCCTCCATGGGCATCTGCCTAACTTTTTTTTAATCTGTGTTATTCCTACACACGCACGCACACACTCATGCACGCACGCACACACACACTATTCACTGAAACTGGGCAACATATTTCATTGAATTCACATGGAATGAAGAAATAAGTTCTGAATGAGGGAAGAAAGACGAAATATTCAGGAATATTCATCTTTGATGTTTAAGATACTCATATCTGTGTTACAGTAACTTACCAATGTGAATTGTGGAAACTACTGGTGGTAATGGCGTCTGAAAGAGTAGACTGTAGATCAGTCATAAATAAAATTTGCTCTACCTCCTGTCAGTCTTCTAGCCACACAGACTGAAGATTTCTGTGGTCTACTCCCAGCCAGCCCATGGTGTCTGTGCCTGATGGGCAGTTTGTATATTATTCAGTTTGTACATCATTATATATTATATTTATTTGGGTATAACAAGACATTTTGGAGCATGTGCACTGACTGCTAGTGTCTCCAACTGAAGGATCAGCTTATACATGGAAGACAAGTGTGTTTAGTATGTTCAGAAGTCTTAGGTCTATTCTCAAAATGCAAAATTTTGCAAATGCAAAATGTAAACAAAACTTGAATTTATAAGAGGCACAGAGGGTAGTTACCTACAGGAGTGGAATTATCAATAAACAGATAATTAAAGGAAGTAAATCATAAAAAGAACAGAACAAACAAATAAATAAATAAATAAAAGTCTTACTTTTTGGAAAAGTAAGTCAGGCAGGCCAAGGTAAATTCACGCAAAGAGCCTGATAATTTCTTTGCACTTCTCTTTTTTTTTTTTAACTTTCATGAGATTCCTGTTAAGCCTATTTCTCAAGTCTGTCAAGATTCTTTTGAATGGTAGTATAACTATTTGGTGCATGAACTGCTCTTCCCAGTTTTGTATCATCTGCAGCCTTTCTGAATATGTACTCTGTCTCATCATCTAGATCCTTAATAAAAGCATAAATGTATTGTCCCCATTATTGACTTTGGGGTATTCCACTAGTGTCTGACCTCCTGTTGGGCCGCGCTGCTGATGCAATTCTTTGAGTGTGGAAGTTCAGCTACTTTTCAGTCCACCTCACTGTCCACTTATCTATCAGGTAGTTCTTCAGTTTGGCTAGGAAGTTGTTATGTGTGACAGTTTCAATAATCTTGTTTAGGTTCATAGAAACAACACTCATTACTCTTCCCTCATGCATTGAGCAATCAGTTCATGGTAAAATACTGTCAGGTTGGCCACGTATGATTTACCCTGTGTAAATCCATGCTGACTACTTCCATTCACCTTCTTGGACTTCACTTCCTTTAGAATGATTTCAGGATCATTTACTCTACAGTGTTGTCAGGGATCAAGTTCCCTGGATCGTTCTCGTTCATATTCTTGAGTATAGGAGCAACATTTTTTTCCTTCCTGTACTCAGGAGCTTACCTAAGTTACCATGACCTTTCGTAGGTTATCAGTGTGGCCTTGCAGTGGAGAGGTCAGCTTCCTTAGCACCTGTGGATAGATCTGTGTATGTGCAGTTTGTTTAAAGATTCCTTAACTTTCTCTATCAAGAGTAATTTTTATTTGCTTTGGCATCTCTAATTGGTCTCAGGGACCTGGGATTCCTATAGCCAACAGGTTATCCTATAGAAAAAAATGAGGTGAAGAAGGCATTGAGTACTCTGACCTTTTCTATATCCCGGAATTCAGTAAGTGACCAGTGATAGGACCCGCGGGAATGGTGTCAAGCTGCGGCAGGAGAGGTTCAGGCTAGACATCAGGAAAAGTTCTTCACTGAGAGGGTTGTCGCACACTGGAATGGTCTCCCCAGGGAAGTAGTCACTGCACCAAGCCTGTCTGAATTTAAGAAACGATTGGACTGTGCACTTAGTCACATGATCTGAATTTTTGGGTTGACCTGTGTGGTGCCAGGAGTTGGTCTCGATGATCCTTGTGGGTCCCTTCCAACTCAGGATATTCTATGATTCTATGATTCTGTCACCAAGTCCCCTGCCCAGTCAGCAGCCAGCCCATAAGCATTGCCTGAATCAAAACACACAACCCAATATTATTTCTATGCAACTGCATATAAGGAAATGCATTTAATTTAATACTAACTTTTATTTAAGGAATGGTTTAAGCATCTCTAATGCATTAGTCTTTCCAGGAATTAAAGTAGAATTTTGTCTCTTCTGGCCTATCTTTGAATCAAAGTTGCTCTTAGTTATCCACTGGTTTAGAAAAGAATGTTTATGAGCTTATCTAGGAAACTGATTAAGTGCCAAGAGAACTTTTTTTACCAAGACTAAAAAATATTGTATGCATCAAAGATCAGGCAGCCATAGATAATAGAAAACCTTAGATAACACATTCTGCTTAAATCAGACTAACATAAAAAGTGAGTGGGCTGAATTCTTCCCATAATCTCTCTTTCTAGTTCAATTCATAAATTATTTATACAAAATGGAAGAATTACGTCTTCTGCTGGAGGAAAGCAACATCTGGATGATCAGTAGGATGTGGTCTTTGACAGTATTTTTAGATATAAATTGAGTTTGTATTCTGAATTAAGCAGAGAATTGCTTTGAAATCATCTGAAATCATTAGGTCTAAGCCATTCATTGTCCTTCCTTCTTTTCTCATCTCATCTTGTCTTTCTTTTTCTCCTTGTTCCTCTCCTGCATCTTCTCTCTTCTCTGTGGTACACAGAGATTTCTTTTTGCAGCACATCAGAGATCACAAACAGGTTTTATATAATGAATGGGAGGCATTGTTATTCAAATCTATTACAAGCTCCCAAACAACCCAATGAAGAGCTGCCAGGACAGGAACTGAGAAAAGGCTGACCTTGTAACATAGAATTTGTTACTTGAGAAGCAACACAAGACCCTGAATTCCCCAACTAATGACAGCTGAGATTGGATCAAATCTCATATCTTTGTTTATTTTCAGTAGGTTATCCTGTACTTGGTTACAATCAAGTGACACATTGGGTGCTTTGGTAACATAATTTGCCACTATTTGCAATTTTAAGTGTCATGGTGAGCTACATTGACTATTCACTTTCTGTGGTGATTTTCTTGCCTGCACCTCTGAGAGTCAATTTGTGAGCTGGCTAGAAATATTCCCTCAAGCATCTGGCTCAGCTGGTGAGTGTCAGTGACCCTCCCTTGCTGTGTAACAAAAGCTGTTTAATTGAATTTAAAAGGAAAATCATCTACCTTATTTTTGTGAAAATTATACATTATTTATGTAAAGATTTCTCATAGATTCAGAACATATTTTCTGAATGTGTAAGGAGAAAAATGTCCTACATTAATTTCTAATATATTCAGTGCTTCTAAAATTTATCATAGATTTTGTTGCCAGCTGTGAAAGTGAAACGATGTTTTGTGTATTGTCTGATAGCAGTGGGAGACTACTAGAAAATGAAACTATGTAGATTTAAATTCAGTCTAAATAAATTACATTGTTCACAGAGAAAAAAAAAAATGTGATCAACTGTCAGGTATCAAAAACAAAACAAAACAACAACAAAAAAAGCAAGAAACATGGAACAACATTTATATCACCTTGAAAGAAAGATGATAGAGAAGTCCCTTTTTCAGACTAATGTTAAATAAATTACTAATCGTGCTTCCTTTCAGATTAAGATAGACAGCTAATGCTTTAATGATTTAAACCACTGCAGAGGTGAACAGCAGGATGTAAATGAATCAAAATCCACAGGAACATGTAGTATGTATTCCTCATCTTCTAGAATGTAGGGTGCACTTCGCTAAGGAACTGCTGAATCACAGTGAGTTTCTTGACTTGTATGGGTGCAGAAAGAGAGACCTAGGAACTATATGGTGTCAAGCTTCATATTGCTACAGAACACTCAGCAGTAGAAACTATATCTAAAATTATAGACAAGCATATGGCTAAAAATATCACTCCTGAAATAATGAAATTTAGCATTTGCTTAGAAGTAATCATGTATTGTGATTATATGAACAGTTCAGTTGCATAAATATAGATATTTAGTGCCACCTGCAATACCACAAGATGTCAAAACACTCAGGGAAGCTGAATATATCTTTCTGTTTTGCAACCAGAGTCAATGGCACGACCTAGAACAGATCAGTTTCCACCAGTCACCCATGCTTGCGCAGATGGAATGAACACCAAGAATAAGAACTGTAGATGTCTTCAGTATAGATGCATATATCAGAGTTTGTTATGTAGATTTCTTTAATAGACAGTAAATTGAATTAATTATTTCTGTGATGCTGCTTATCTAATATATTTTCTAGATATGCCTCTGATTTGATACCTTCAGATTTAAAGGAGGGATTCAGCTCCAGATTATAGGCACCAAAACATAGAGATTTATCTGTAAACCAAGTGCATAAATTCTCATTATATTCAGGGATAATCTATCAGGGATTTTTAATATTAAGTTAGTTATTCGGCCTTATGTTGCAGATATCTAATTTAGGTGTCTACAGATTTTCAAATTGTACTGATTATGTTTTCATTCTTTATGACTAATCAGTACACTCAGTTCATCTAATCTAATCTTAGTTGTCCCTAAGGTTGTGCAACGATATTTGAGATGTCATCCTGGCATTCACTTGCCAGTTTTGAAGGATGAAGGTACTCTGTAAATCCTGTGCCATATCTGCCAGCCCCATGTAAACACCCCAGATATTTTAGAGAGCCTCAAATGGTACTCAGTCCTATCTTTAGGCTGCTGAACTGAGATCCATTGGCTGTATTGACTATGTCTGTATTGAATATGATAACTTTTAAGTACATACTTGCCAAAGTTCCTAGCTAACATCTAGATGTCTAGAATGTGAGGCTCAATCCTAGTCTGAATGATAAATATGTATATATAATATATATTTTTTTTTCTTATGTAAGCACAGTCATATATAATTTGGGAGTGTAGTGATAGGACAAGGAATAATGGTTTTAAACTAAAAGAGGGTAGATTTAGATTAGAAATTTGGAAGATTTCTTTTACTCAGAGTGGTGAGGCAATGGAACAGGTTACCCAGAGAAGCTGTGGATGCCCCATTCTTGGAAGCGTTCAACCCAGGATGGATGGAGCTTTGAGTAACATGATCTAGTGGGATTCATCCCTGCCCATTGTAGGGGGATTGGAATTAGACGATCAAGAAGGCCAACGGCATCCTGGCTCAAATGAAGGTCTCTTCCAACCTAATGATTCTATGATTCTATTCTATGATTCTATGATTAACAAGGGTCTCTTCCAACCCAAACCATTCTACAGTTATGTGATTGTGATTCTATGACTTTCTCTTTTCCATCAGTTTTCTTTTTCTTTCTCTCTTTCCCTCTTTTCTTTCTTTCCTTCTCTTTCTTTTTCTTTCTTTCTTTTTCTCTTTCTTTCTCTTTCTTTCTTTCTTTCTTTCTTTCTTTCTTTCTTTCTTTCTTTCTTTCTTTCTTTTTCTTTCTTTCTTTCTTTTTCTTTCTTTCTTTCTTTCTTTCTTTCTTTCTTTCTTTCTTTCTTTCTTTCTTTCTCTTTCTTTCTCTTTCTTTCTTTCTCTTTCCTTCCTTCCTTCTTTTTCTCTTCCTTCCTTCCTTCCTTCCTTCCTTCCTTCCTTCCTTCCTTCCTTCCTTTTCCTTCCTTCCTTTTTCTTCCCTCCTTCCTTCCCTCCTTCCTTCCTTCCCTCCTTCCTTCCCTCCTTCCCTCCTTCCCTCCTTCCTTCCTTCCTTCCTCTCTCTCTCTCTTTCTTCCTTTCTTCTTTTCCTTTCTTCCTTTCTTCCTTTCTTCTTTTCCTTTCTTCCTTTCTTCCTTTCTTCTTTTCCTTTCCTTTCTTCCTTTCTTCCTTCATTTCTTCCTTTCTTCCTTTCTTTCCTTTCTTTTTCTTTCTTTTTCTTCCTTACTTTCATTGTGTAGGTTTTGTGGGTTATTACAAAAACATTTGTATGAAGTAACTTTTTAAGCGGTTTCTGAAAAGTGAAAATGCAATAATTTTCTCCTGAATTTCACTGTGGAAATATTTTGAAAATCTGTGGAACACAGAATTAAATTACACAAAAGTAACCCAGTTATATACTCGCCAAGACAGTTGGCTCTGGGACAGACGCGTTCTGCAGCAGAACAGGGGATTGAGGCAGGCAGGGCTTTTTTCCTGAATTGAGGCCACTCGAGGCACCTGAGGGAACCACCAGAACCTGGCTGCTCTCACAAGGGAGGCTGACAAGGTGTGGGTGGAGCCAGCAGCACCCCCTTCCCAGCCTTTCTGTTCAAAGGTAGCCCCCTAGGGAGTGTGAGTGACCAGGAGCGCAGTGAACAGCATGGGCAAACAGGGCGTGGTGTGGCAGTTCGTGCAGCAGTTGGTGCAGGCAGGGCGAGCAGGGAGGGTGCTCTCACTGCTCTTTTCTGCTCTTTTCCAAAGGTGATTATAAACTGCTCGTGAAGAGCCCAGCCATGGTATCCACCTGGCAGAAAGCCATGGCCTCTGCATGTCTTGACACAGCTACCAATGTGGCCATCCAGACAGAGGTCTCAGGGAAACATGCAGCCATCCAGGTCTTGGGCTGCAGGGTGTGCCTGAGTCTTCTGTTGGTATCCAACAGCAGCAGCAGTGGGTATGCCTGTGGGAGGTGTTCCCAGGTTGAAGAATTGCTCAGCCTGGTGGCAGAGCTTCGGGAGGAGGTGAGTAGGCTGAGAAGCATCAGGGAGTCAGAGAGAGAAATCGACTGGTGGAAGCATACTCTACCCTCCCTTAGACAGATTCAAGAGCTAGCCACCACACAAATGAAAAAGGATTCGCTATCCCACCAGACAGCCACTACACAAAAGACAAAAGTTCCCCCATCCTGCTGCCTCCCTGGGGCTTGGGTAAGAGATATTGCTAGGAAAGTCACTCGCCTGGTATGGCCCTCTGACTGCTACCTGTTACTAGTTTTTCAGGCTGGTAATGATGAGGTAGCAAGGAGAAGTCCAAGGGCAACCAAAAGGGACTTTAGGGCTTTGGGACAACTGGTTAAAGGATCAGGGGCACAGGTCATGTTTACCCCTGTCCTTCCGATAGGGGGGATCAGTGTTGACAGGCAGATTTGGCTCATCAGTACATGGCTCTGAGACTGGCACCACCGGCAGAACTTTGGGTTTGTTGATCACAGGAAGGTCTACGTGACACCAGGCCTGCTGGCACCAGATGGGATGCACCTCTCTCAGAGGGGGAAAGGATTTTTGCTCAGGAGTTAGCAGCGCTGATAGATAGGGCTTTAAACTAGAGTCGAAGGGGGAAAGGGATACAACCAGGCTCGCCGGTGATAAGCTAAGGGATGGCGTGCCAGAATCAAAAGGACTGTGTGCTAGTGAAGTCCTTCAGTCTGCTCCATGAGGTGCTGTGTACAGTGAGGCACATTTGTTTACAATGAGGCCATAGTTTACAACGTAACGTGAAGCATTTTGTTGACTTCTAGATAAAAATGGTTACCTGCTGTACACATCAGAATAAGCAAGTAGTTGGGGATTTCAAATTACAATCAAATTACAGATTTAAAATATGGGATAAAATTCTAGAGGAGCTTTCTAAAGCAAGATCAAGATCCTCAAACTTATGAACTAATATGATTACACAGATACTAGTATGTTCAGAACATAATTTTATCTTAACGTTAAAATAAATAACTTTCCTATATTGTTCACACATCGTTTTATCATTGTCTCTGAAAAAAAAAAAAAAGTTTAATTTCATGAAAATGTGTATGTATAGTTAGAAATCCTTGACTTAAAATACCTTGAGAAAACAAAGAAAAATAATATAAAATTTCTTTTCAGCTAGGGTTAGAAAAAATAAAATATACTAACCAATAATCACAACAAAAATATTGTATCATTATATATTTCAATAACTATCAGCACATTAGACAGTAATAATACAGAGAAATCAATTGGAAAATCTTAAACTGCCAACTTACCTCTCAAAATGATGACCTTTGCATTCACTTGAAGCTGATGTCTGATAGCCATTTGTGCTTTCAAGGAAACACAAAAATCAAACAAGCAAAAGGAGCAATGTAATAAAAAGAAGGCTTGAACACCAAGTGTGTGAATCTCATGGCTTAGCATATATATATATATTTAATTTAATATAAAAATCGTATAATTTGTACTTATTTAAGCTAAATTAAATCATTATCTCTCATCATCATCAATAACAATTACAACAACAACAAAACAGGGATTGGATTGTTTACTTTTAATTATTCTAGATTTACTGTAACAATAAATCTATTCTGTGTGAACTGTTTTTCACCTTTTTTTTAACTGAAAATAGATTGAAACTTGCAGCCAAACTGTCTCTTTTGCAGGACAAACAGACAATCCCCCAAAGCACAACACAGCAAAAATTTGAATAGAAATCAAATGTAAATGTCCTCCAGCCCATGTAAAATGTGAATGATTTCGTCATCTTGACTCAAACAACATTGAAGCATAGCAATTATTTCTTATGCTTCCTCCCAGAGTTTCCCTGCTTCTATTCCATTTTATTTATTTATTTATTTATTTATTTACATGTCTAAATTCAACATACATCATTGTGGTAAAAAAAGAGAATGACCTTTTTTTTCATTCTTTGAGTATACATTGGCTATTAATACATACAAGTATGCAATACATAAAAGTATGCTTTATTTCCAATTGACAATAATAATTATTATTATTTTAAGTTTTGTATCTGCTATAAACTTTGCTGTATCATGTTTGGAATTAGAAGACCATTTATCCTAAAAAAACACAGTTTCCTTCTTCTTTCTAAAATATTGTATGCTTTTCTATGTAGTGCTAAGATAAAGAACATCTTTCCATTCAAGTTATTGCATCAAATACTTGCCATACATAAATCAACACACTCCTGCTTCAGGTCCTTATGAGTGTCTGGCTGCTGCTTCCTGGGAAGAAATCCTTTTCATACAGTAGTTTTCAAAACTAATGTTTACATTATGTAAAATATAATGAGAAATATCTATTTTTTTCTCCATTTCAAATAGATTCAACTGAAAAAATGAAAACTACTGCTTCATAATTATATACTCTTCAATACTACGGTATGGAATATACTAATATTAAACTATATCAGGCACAGAAACAAACACTGTATTTTATATGACAATTTTTGTCAATGAAACTATATTAGATCTGAAAGTCTAAATCCCAGAATCCTTCTATTTTGTTCATGAATCTTTTTACAACATATTGATTTAAAGGAATATTTTGTCTGAAGAAGAGGTGTGAGTACTGTGAAAATAACTACAATAAAACTCAGTTACTTTAATCCTTAAATTGATATTAGCAATTGTAACTGTTAGTCTGAAATAAAGCCCAAATTGAATTGAAGGCTTTAAAGTTTGAGTAGCCTTTCAATTTTTTCATTTGTTTAAGAAAATATTCTCATTCAATAAGATGCTGTCCTTGTGGAACACGTGCAGTTTCAGTGCTTACCAGTGGGATGTTGATTAGCTGTTTTGCTCAATTTTGGTTATTTCTTTTGTTGTGATGTATTCTGGAACCAACCTATTGATTTAACTGAAATTATAGTACATCATGCAAGCAGAAAACTATTTGAATTATCTGCAATCATTTCTACTACTAATTCAAATTCCCATTGGTCAGCTAGAAGATGTTTCCAGTGGAAATATGGCACAGAACATTTCAACCACAGACCTAATTATTTAGTTCCTGCTTCTTAAAATTATTAGTTTTGTAGTCTATCTAATTGGAAAATTGAATCTGCGTGCCTTCTTACCTGAAATAAATTTATTGTAGCCAAATCTTTGGCCAGCATAGGTCATCATATCTCTGCCACTTTTATATTCATTTCTGTCACTGAAGAATTTAAGTTCTTTTTTTGTTCAAGATGAAGTAGGCCCACTTTTTAGGAGCAAATTCTTGTTTTAACAGCTTTTTTTTTTTTTTTTCTCATAGTCTCTGTACAGAGAAATACTGACTCTTTGTTTTTGATCCATAATTCAAAATTCAAAATAAACCTTTTTCTTTTTTTTTTTTTTAATTTTGTTTTTTTTTTCCCTAAATATGCTCTTTTTGTTTTACAAAAAAATATGATATATGGAATAGTGGATTGATCTCATTATAAAACTTTTGCGGTGATGAGACAGTTTACTCATCTGCTTGGTTACTGGTTTAAATTAAAAAATATTCAAGATTAATTTAGTTTATGAGCAGCTTCATGGTTTAAAGTAACAGATAAGAATAACAAAGGTTCAACATGGCACTGGCTTTGGACATAATACTTGTAAATTTGTATATAAGAGAGCCAAATAGTGTGACAACTATAATGGCTTTTCAATATGCAGGGAAGCTCACACACCATACTAAGACTTACTGTGGATTCAAAATTCTATTAGCTTCTGTAGAAGAAAATAGTTACATAAATTAGCAAAGCATGAGTGTCAGAGCTAACAGACAGCTATCATCTACTATTTTCATCAGTTTCTCCAAGCCCAATATCGAGCTTGGTTATTTATGTATAAATTAAGCTATAGTTCAAAAAGGAGTATATGCTTCCTGTTAGAGTACATTGTTGAATCACAAAATGAGTTGTAAGTGATGACAGTGACATAGAAGGCAACTGCTTTCCTTTTTCTATCAGTCTGGATGCACAATCTCTACCAGAAGTCACATAAAGACAATATAGGAACATGAAACTGTGTTTGTAGTATCATGAAAGCAATTTATTAATAATGAAATAGAAGCCCTACTTCCAAACTAGGCATTATTTTAATGGACCAACGTGGCAATTATGACTCACTTTAAAGTCCTCATATGGGCAAAGATTTCTTTGAATCAGCCTGTCTCATTTGTATGACATATATATTGCACAGAGGTCAATGCACAACTCAAATGCTTTTGTGATAGTGAAAGTGATCATCAATATCACTATTAAAGATACAATATTGAACTCATTTTGCTCTCTTCAGACATGAGAAAGTATATTCCATAGAGCTGAAAGGAAAGACAGGATCAATTTCTCCAACAGATGTGAGAGCTCATGAAAATTCTTATTTGAAGGTCCCTGTTGGTCTGTGATTACTTAGTAAAAAACTTGAGGAGCTCCTTCTCATAAAATGTCAGCCTCAAATGACAAAAGTTTTAAAGGATAATATTATCCTAGCAAACCACTTGCTTCTTAAATCATGAGGATTGTGAAATCAACAATTTAAAGATTTTTTTTTTTCCCCATCTGTCTTAAAATCTCTCAGGAATGGATGTTATACAGGATTAATTGTAAACAAAAATTAACAACAACATGTTTTTTGTTTGTTTGTTTGATTGATTGTTTTCTCAGGGGAAAGCTCCCCAGTTATGGAAGCTTCTTTCCTATGAGATGTGGCTGTCCCAGCTTTATATACCTCCATGCTGCTCCTGACACCCTGACAATGCACCTGCTGACAAGAGAGCACCCCAGAAAGATACCCACAGTGGTCCCTGGGTGCTGCCTCAACACAAACATGATCACTGGGTGCAGGCTGCTCCTAGTGCCCTATGAGGAGGCTGCACTGCTGACCTGGTTTCAGCTGGAATAGAGTTAATTTTCTACCTAGTAACTGTATTTTGGATTTAGGATGAGAATAATGCTGTTAACACACTGATGTTTTAGTTGTTACTGAGCAGTGCTTAAACTACAAAGTCAAGGACTTTTCAGCTTCTCATACTGCCCTGCCAATGAGGAGGCTGAGGGTGCACAAGAAGCTGGGATGACACACAACAAGGATAGCTGAACCAAGATGCCCAAAGGGATGTTCAATACATACTACATGATATCATGCTGAACAATAAAACTCGGGGTAGTTGGCCAGGACAGGTGGCATGGGGGCACTGTAGCTCAAGGACTGTCTGGGCATCAGTCAGCAGGTGGTAAGCAATTGCATTATGCATCACTTGTTTTATATTTATATAGAGATGAAATTATTATTATTATTATTATTATTATTATTATTATTATTAATTATTATTATCATCATCATCATCATCATCATCATCATCATCATTATTATTATTATTAACAACAACAACAACAACAACAATAATCTCCCTTCCTTTTCTGTATGATTAAACTGACCTTATCTCAACCCATTCCCCCACCCCACTCTGAGGGAGGGTGAGCAAACAGTTGTGTGGTGCTTAGCTGCCTGCTGGGTTAAACCACACAAGCTGCCTAGATTAGGCAGAAAATGGAAGTTTCACTGTTGCTGAAAAATAAAAGACAAAAAGTAGAAAATATTATTTGTGCAATGCTACCCATGCATAAAAACACTAGTTTCATTTCATCATTAACTTTATTTAAAGCCAAATGTGTATAGATACAGCGTATTTCAAAGTTTACTAGGAAATAAATAGCTTCAGTATAGACGGCTTGTTTCTAAGTTTCCTAGCCTTTCCACTTTTAATTTCTCTTTGATAAAAATATAAAAAGTCACTGTTACAAGGCTGGATTTCCATAAAACTAATATTTTGGCCTTGATTATATTTCCCATTCCTTTTTGCCTCTATCCTTCTTCAAATACTTAGTTTTATATCTCCATTTTTAGGAAAATTCTCTCTTCTTTGAGTTGAGTGATGACAACCACATCCTGTACAATTTTAATTGATTTGTCATGCTGTCAACAGTCATTCATCAAATTTGTTCTTTTATTTTAGTTTGAATAACATTCTTCTCCTCTTTTCCAGTGGACTATAAGCATGTAGTCCTGCTATCAATATTCCTGTGATTATGTTTTTACTTAGAAAACCTGTTTAGTTTGACACTCTATATCTGTACTGCCAAAATAAATAAATAAATAAATAAATAAATAAATAATAATAACGAAAAAAATAAATAAAAATGAGAGAAGATCAGAGTTCATTAGCTGGCCTGTAGACCAGATTTCAGAGTCTGCCTTCTTTCCAGCCTGCTTAGGCTCTGATGAAGACTAGCCATGTCTTTTCTTCTTTGTTCTCAGTCCCTACTCTCCTCTTGTCCCAAATCGTGCACCTCTGTCCCCAAGGTGCTATTATTTTTTGTGTATTATTCAGAGCATAGTGACTGAAATAATGTTTGGACAGATTTGTGGCTATCAGAGTAATACTTTTGTAGTGAGAAATTGAGAGATTTTATTGCATGCTTTTTGGTGTAGATGGCATCAAGTAGAGGTATGTGATGGTACCAAGTCTCTGGGGACTGTGTTAGAGAGCAATATAGGGTAAAGGATGAAAAGTCTGTCTTTGTCTCTGGAGAATAAGTCCAACAATGGTGTAGACACAGAACTATGTCAGATTTCAACTTGAAGAGAATTATTTGGAAGAGTCCAAACCACAGCCAGAGAAAAAGCTAATAGTTAAAGATAATAGTTAAAGAGTGTGTATGAACAGGCATCTCATCCTCTGAATTGTTCCTGGTCTTTTTTCTTTTTTTTTTTTGGCAGTGTAGATACAACTAGTGGGACTCTGACTGACAACTCAGCAGGGTCAGCTTTAACATTTTCTCTCACTGAAGTGGAAAATATGTGGAATACATATTCTCAAGCCATTTGTGTCCTGGTGTTTCAGATATTGTCATCCTTCCTCTCTGTACCTCTCCAATCCAGTCTAAATACAACCAATTCCACCCAGAAGATGAGTTTTGTGAGAGTTCTTATTAAAAAGAAATAAAAGCAGGTTACTCCAAATCTGTGTTAGATCAACTTATTCACATTTACTAAATTGATCTTATCAGATATTGAGACTTCAAATATCTATGACTGCAAAACAGTATTTGAAGGCTTACTAATTTTGAAACACTGAATTAGATAGTTCAGCACATTTAAAGGAAAAATCATCTGTATGAAGGCCAAACCATTTCAAATATAGTGCTTTACTAAAGGAGCACGTAGAGCTTTATAACTTCATCTCACCAAAAGGATTAGTAATAGATTCTTTGTCATATGGACAGCTACTGAAGTAAAATACATTACTAATCAAATTCCATACACCCTTTAGCTCTAAATGGAGATTGTATGTTTGTAGGATATTTTCTGTCAACACATTTTGTATCACAAGTGACAGCTTTTAGTTTTCATTATGATGTAGTTTCATTTTTTTAACTTTTTTGACAACTTTGACAATAACGTGCTGGAAAGAATATGAAGCATGTGATGCCTGTCCAGTTATGGGACACATGACTAATACCAACTTCAGAATCATCAGAAAATAGGAATGTTTTTTGGTGTTTTTTTTTTTTTGTTGTTTGTTTGTTTTTGTTTCCCTGAGAAGGATATTTTTGTTTAAATATGTTAGATGGAATCTCAGAGTGCTTGTAAAGATGCCATATAATTTCATTAAGTAGTTACTAGTTCTAGTACTGTTTAATTCATCATGTGAAGTTTCCACATCAAAAAGCATTCAGAAAAGTTGTAATGAAAGTCTAATATGTCACATTTTGCTTACTTGTTTCAAGTACAGATAATAGAAAGTGACTCTACAACTCTGGAAAATTATTTGTATTTGAAAGTTCAGAAAAAAGCAATGTTTCAGAAAGATTTTTTTTTCCAAATCAAAATATGTCTTTTCAGTTTGTGGATTGAAATCAAGACATTTTTATTGATTCTTGTGAGTATTAACCTCAGTCCTGTGGTGATTTTCAGAACATGTCATTACATTTCTGGAATCAGGCTCCTTCACTAAAGGATACAGCCATGAAGAATATGTCCTTTTAACACCATGTTTATGAAATTCCTAGGATGTGTTGTGGAGTATTTAGTTAGGGAAATATTCATAGACTCTGGCAGAAAGGTCAAATGGTTCTGTAGAATCAGTCCTGAAATACCAAGCACAGAAGTTTCTGAGTTGTTGAAAGAGTAGGTTGTGTACACACATATATATGGGTGTGTATGATTATGTTTCCACAGGAGTGTATAATCAAAACTTTAGCCAGCTCTACTTGTATAACTCAGTGATACGGATAACACTTTTTCTTCATGTCCCTGGTTTCTGCTAGTTTCCTCCATAATTAGCATAACTTTTTCCCCTCTGTTTACCCTCCCAAAAATTACTTTGTGAAGTGCCTTTGTGAAGAGCACTTTCACTCAGAGAGTCCCAGCTTGTTTTCATCTTGCTGCCTTCCTGCTCCCATAGCAGTACATCTTACTCTGGTTCACCACTTTTGTCCTGACTCTTAGTGATGCATTCTAGACATTTCATTTTGGGACCAGTCAGGTTGAAAGAACTGGCAACAGGGAAGTGGTTCATTTGCAGAGCACGTGCCAGGTGTAATGAGCTTCCAGCAGCCAGGAGGAAAGAAAGTTGGATTCACTCCCAGGAAAAATTCTGTCCTATTTTTCTTCCAGTTGCTAGAAACAAGTTGGTCTCTGACTCTCTATCTAAGAGACTTTAAATAAATAAAGTTACCTATTGCCTCTGGGAAATGTGATCTTTCCCCAAAGCAACTAGAAGTGAGCTGAAAGCCAGAAGATCCTATTCTCTTACATACTGTATTTGCTACTCGTGTTCAAAGGTAGAGTGGTAAATTAAAAGAAACTAGAGAAATGATTGTTTTAGTCTTCCTTTTATATTTAGTTGAGTGAGGTATGCACTCCATGGGACATTTTATCTGTAGAGCTAGGTAGGAAACTAGGATAGATCAGACAAATTTTCCCCTAAGGTTGCCTATTTTTCTAAACTGAATATAAAAGAAGGCAAGGGAAGTCATTTCAAGTATTAACATTTATCCCCCAGACATCAAAACATGTTGCAACTGAATATGGATATATATCAGTTAGGGAATTAGAGATTACTGTGGTAAGAGTGTTGAGATGACTGATAAATTAGTCCAGTTTCCAAGTTCAAAACAGTACTGCTATTCTGAAGATAACAATACATATCACCCATTACCAATTGTTAACACTATTTTTATTTTTTTGGAAGCTGTTATTACTTGCTGATTATATCCTGTATCAGCTGAGAGTACACAATACCACAGAGCTGATGCTGTGTAGTTATTGCTGGTGGCTGTGGGCTTTGCCATGTTCTTCACCATATTAAAATTGGCCAGACATAAGAGTTCCTTTATGTTAAATAACAGAACTGAAGTGAGCAAACTCTTTCTTCCCCATCATTTTTCTCATTCCAGATATTCTTTATGCTCCTGGTCCCTTTCCTGCAAAAATGGAAGGATCATATCTGCCTCTAATGTAGTTCAGCTTATTCTGGGAACTAAAACTAAACTAAAGACTGGTTCTGATTTTGTCAGGCACCTTTCCTACTTCTTCTGCATCCTCTGTTTTTATCTTGCAGATTTTACTACTTGCACGTTTTCCAGTTCTCCTTTTGTGCAAATAAAACACAAGTTTTCCTTTGCTTCTTTGTCATTATGTGTTTTTTAAACACTTATATTTAGCTATACCACTAAATGCCTACACACTGCTGCTGGACATGTTATTTTGTTGTTCCTATGCTGGATTTGGAGCAAGCAAAATACTATACCTTGCTTAGTCTGCAGTCTGTTCTGTTTCTTGAGTGCAACAGGCCTCTGTTTTGTCTACAAAGCTGAGGCAAATCTCCTACTTAATTCTGCAAAGATGCCTATGAATCATAAAACTTGAGAATGAAGTCTTTCGTTGATATTTTTTAGAGATAAGTATTACCAGATATACAAGCATATCTACCCTTAAAAAATAATAAAATAATATTAATAATAAACAACCTCTTATTAAACCCTGCTACTGTTTTGTTGACGTTGTTGTTGTTTTCCTAGATAGCTTTATTAGGAAGACAGGATACTCAGATAAATGCATAAAGACTTTATACAACACTTACCGTCAGGTTAAAACCATGGTCATTTGTTTTCTTCCTCTATATAGATCCGCTTCTCTAGGAGCAAGTAACTGTTTTGCTATAAAATGTATTCTTTAAGTCCTTTAGGTAATTTAAGTGCTCTGTCAGCCTGTCAGTAATGTGGCTGTTAGTACTGAGATGTGACAGGTCACACCTCATAATTTATGAATTACCATTTTGTCTTTTAGACAATGCGCTATACTATATAACCTCTCATGTCTCCTGCAAGCACACTGGGCAAAACTTGTATGGACCATCAAGCCACAGCAAAGTCTTACTATTTTGCTATTGTTCTAGCTCCTGTGGTTCAAGAATTTTAGCTGATAGCAGGCAACCAGCTCCTTTTGCAGCTCCTGTGGAGTTTTGCTCAATGGTGTGTTGAGAGAAAATAACGTTTTCAATAGATTTCCATGAAAGTATTTGTTGCTGACAACTTGCCTTTAGCTGTCAGACTGTAAAACTGCCTCCACCTAAATGACTGACCAGCCAAATACATTTAGGATTCTATTTATAAAAGGGCAGGCTTTAAAATAACAAATGTAGATTTTCCCTGTCTAGACATAACCACAGGAAGCAAGAGATATGACAAAAAATTATTCAGTGTGCGTCATCACTCTAACAGATGTACAGGTGCATTTGGCAAGTACCTTTTAGTGAAAGACATAGTGAAACCGAACACAATTTTATTTTCACCTGCTCTTTTGGTAAACACCTGTGATCTGCTGGCATGTATTTGGCAGAAGTAGCGAGAAATTTGGATAATTATCCTTAGCTCTGTGAACTGTGCCATCATTTGAGACTTTTAGCAATTTTGCACCAAATGGAATTGACTTCCTGCATGGTTTTAGAATAAGAAACATGTTGATACTTCAAACATTTTATTTGCACTTATATGTGTTAAATTGAATTCTAACAAAAGCATGTAATAAGTAAAAAAAACCTACAGATTAGGAATAAGAACAATAAACATTTCTGTTGATCTTGATCAACCTACATTTTCAGAATATTGGAAGTCTTCAGGGAGACAAGTTTTTTTTCACACAAGTTAGGCTTACCCTCCTGCTAATTTAATTGTGACAACTTTTTGGCATTAGTCAAATATTTCTCTAATACAGCATCCTTTTCTGTGAATGCATTGGGTTTATGTGACACTGGTTTAATAGCAGGGGGCTGCAGGGTTGGCTTCTGTGAGAAGACGAGTTCAGCAGCTGCCCCATGTCAGATCAGAGCCAATTCCAGCTGGCTCTAAAGGGGATCCACCACTAGCCAGAGAGTAGCCAATGAATGATGTTGGATGTGCCTCTGGGAGAGCACATATTAAAAAAAAAAAAAAAAAAAAAAAAAAAAAAAAAAAAAAAAGCTGTGCAACATAATCTGAGAGAGACAGGAGTGAGAAATAACCCTGCAAACACGAAGGTCAGTGCAGAAGGAAGGGGAGGAGGTGCTCCAGGCGCTGGAGCAGAAGTTCCCCTGTGGCCTGTGGTGAGGCCCCTGGTGGAGCAGGCTGTCCCCCTGCAGCCCATGGGTCCCACATGGAGCAGATCTCCACGCTGCAGCCCATGGAGGAGCCCCCGGTGGAGCAGGTGGATGTGGCCTGGAGGAGGCTGTGGCCCGTGGAGAGCCCTCGCAGGAGGAGACCCTGGGCCAGAGCTGCAGCCCATGGAGAGGAGCCCATGCAGGAGAAGGTGATCTGGAGGGAACTGACACCTGTGGGGGACCCATGTTGGAGCAGTTTGCTCCTGACAGATGGACCCCATGGTACAGACATATATTGAAACAGGTCTTGGAGAGCTGCTGTCTGTGGGAAGCCCACACTTGATCAGTTTGTGAAAGACCGTATATCCCATGTGAGGGACTCCACATTGGAGCAGGGGAAAAGAAAAGAAAAAAAAAAATCAGTCAGAACAGAAGTGTTCCAAAGAATTTTGAAAAGAAAACAAAATATCAGATCTCATTAAATATTGATCAGGCAAAAAAAAACAGCAAATATTTGGAACAGGATTTCCCATCACCTAACTGAAGACCTTCAAAGGTAAGTATGTGATTTATGCTACTTGCACTGTGTCAGAATTAATTAACTTTCTTTAGGAAAAAATCCCTTAGAAGGAAGAAAGGAAGATAACTCTGATATACTGTAAAACTCTCTAGATTCTCCTATCGGTTTTAGAAAATTAGAGGAAAAAAAAAAGTTCTTTTGAGAAAGCGATAGTACTTTATAGATATTTTTGGAAAACAAAATTTTACAAAATATTAAATGTCAGAATTTGGATATTTTTTCACTAGTTTGAGAACAACGAAAATATAAAATTTTGCCATTTTGTACATGCTTATCTGAAAATAAGTGAATAACAATATAAAACAATACAATAACAAAATGAAGTAATGTTAAGGACAGAATTTGAAAAGCAATTGCTATTTGTAAAAATATATGTATTAAAAATCAAAAGCAATTTTATCAGCTAGGAAGAGCACTCATTTTAAACATCTTATTTTGATGGTATTGCATTCCTGTTATAAAATTGCTTTCAGATTATTTGTTTTCATAAGCAGCTCTAAACATATCTCTCCAGTTTAGTTAAAACAATTTGCAATTGTGTTTGTTTGCTTGTTTGTTTGTTTGTTTCTTGGTTGTGTTTTAAGATATTATACCTTAGAGTTGGATGTATGAAGTGTTTTGTTTTTGTTTTGTTTTGTTTTTGTTTTTCTCCAAGAAAATCTAGGTGATCCAGAAACAATTAAACACTATTTTCTCTCTTTTTCTTCTAATTTCACTTTTCTTTACTTCCTCCACTTTTGTAAATCTATTACTGGCTCTAATTCTTACTTTTATACCTTGGTAAACATTATATGTATATATATATATAGGTATATATATGCAAATATATATAATCAACATCTAACTTTTAAATTCTATATTTCAGTGTTTTTTTTTTTTCAGATCTCTTATTTCAGATATTGTTTCTCTTTACAGTCCCTTTTGATCCCCCCCCCTCCCCTTTTTGTTGTTGTTGTTAGACATATATTTACTCTGTGAAGACACTCCTTATCCAGATTTCTAACCAGGGCAGTTTTCTTACAATTCAGTTTGTCATTGAAGCAATTTGTATACTGACATTTAAAAAAGGACACTCTGTTCTTTAATAATTTCCTTGTTACATTTATCTTAACCTTGTTCTTTTCTGCCTATTATTTTCTTCTTTCTCCTTCATTCTTATCTCTATTATCTCTTTTGCTTTTCCCTGCTTTTGTCTTTTTTCTTTGTAATCATACAATTCTTGCATTTTACAATTTATTTTTTTCCATATATATTCAGTCTCTTATTTCCATTACTGTAGTAAGCTCACTTTCAAAGAAACAGTAAAGCTTTTTCTTTTCTGAATTTAGCTTCAAAACAAGCAAATTTAGGGAATGAATCAGAACTTGTTTTCTTTTTTTTTTTTTTTTTTGTGATAAATGTACCATTTTTCACAAATTACAGATGTTAGAGTGAAAGTGGGGATTTGTTTTCCCTTTATTGTCAATAAGAAAGGCAAATTTTCAAAAAGAATATAAACATTATAGACCAGTTCTCAAACAATTGATATGCTAAATATGATGCTATAGGACTATATTATAGGAAGCGGAAATGGAGGTGAAACTATTTTAAACTGTAATTTTTGCCTGTTATTTAATGTACCATCTGCTTTATTTTTTTTTCCAGGTTATCAGCATAAACATTAAACTTCTTCTTTCTGTTTTAGCTAACACAACAAACCAGAAGAAACTTCTGGAATTGTCATGAATAATGGCTGGACATTGCAAGTAAAAGAGTGGGAAGCCAACAAATAGCACTGTGAGATCACATGGATGGTTCAGGGGAAGGTATGCAAGATGACTGACCTTAGACGGAAGTATGAGGGGCCTGCTGGGAAAATGATTATCAGATTCTTTACAGATGGAATGTATTAACAATTGTACTAATTTTTTCTGCTCACGTATATATTCTGACTAGTGCTTTCATTATTAAGCAGACAGAAAAGATAGGATAAGGAGCTTATACCAAACTTAGTCTTAACACAAAACAGTCTAAACTGACTTCTGTAAAATATGGAACATGGAAAGAAAAAAAAAAAAAAAGAAAAAAAAAAAAAAGACAATAGCCCTTTCTGTGATCCAGGGGCTGCAGTAGTGTTTTATCAGACTGGGCGTGGACATGGAAATGACCCTAGGATTCCCACTGATGAATGTAGCTAAGAATAAGAATAACAAGCTTGTTCTCCTATGGGGGAAATGATTCCTCATTGCTTTGTTATTTGACTTCATCTCAATCGATGAAAAAGCACTTTTGGCAGCCCGGATGGAGATTATGTTTTCATCCTTCCAGCTGAAATGACAGCAATGATGAGAAAAGAAATCATAATGATCAGTGACAGAGTTCAAAAAATGTTGAGACAAAAGAAGCAGCAGCTCATTTTTACCTACCAGGACAAGATTCAGCCTAAAATTAGGACAAGAATTAATGTGAAATTACTGAAAAAGTGTATTCACCAAAAAGAAATTGATAAATCCAAAACAAACAAAGAAACAAACAACAACAGCAACAAAAACATGCTCCTTCAGTGCCTCCTTTATGAGTTTTTCAAACTTTTAAGAACTTTAAAATCTTTATTCTCACGACATTAAATAAGCTGTGTTATTTTGCAGTTTCCTTTATATTGAAGTCAGCAGGAGCCCAATATAGAGTTTGTCCCATAAGTTGGAAATTAGTGATATTGAAGGTTGATGATTTTAATATTTTTGCATTCAAAGTTATAAAATTGTTCTGTTTGCATTATTAAACATGATTATTCGATTCAGAAGTCAAAAAAATAGTTGTAGGGAACTGTCCTGGTTTCATCTGGGATAGAGTTCCTTCTTCCTATTAGCTGATCTAGTGCCGTGTTTTGGATTTAGGGTGAGAATAATGCTGATGTTTTAGATGTTCCTGAGCTTACACTAAGTCAAGGGCTTTTTTAGCTTCTCATACTGCCCTGCCAGTGAGCAGGCTGGGGGTGCACAAGAAGTTGGGAGGGGACACAGCCAGGACAGCTGATCCAAACTGTCCAGAGGGATATCCCATACCATACGATATCATGCTGAACAATAAAACTTGGGGGATTGGCCCAGGGCAGGGAGGCTGCTGCATTGGTTATGGCTGGGCATAAGTCAGTGGGTGGTGAGCAACTGCATTGTTTTGCATTTTAATATTATTATTTTGTATTATTATTATTCCCTTCCATTTTTGTCCTATTAAACTTTCTTTGTCTCAACCTACGAGTTTTTTATTTTTATTTTTATTTATTTTTTATTCTAACCTCTATTCCACGGGGTGGGGGGAGGGGCAGGAGTGAGCAAATGTCTCTGTGGCACTTGCCAGGTTAAACCACAACAGAAACATTAAGTCTAATTTTAAAAGAAACGCATCGTTTCCAAAGCACTTTGATATTTTCTATTTTAAAAGTCACTACTTTTTATAGCATTTATATAGCATTTATAAATGCTATTTTAATTTTATGGGTGCCACATGTGCCTTTCAGTTTTTAATGTGATAATTTGACTCTAACTGACCAGATGATAATTTTTTTTCACACCTAATTTCCCAATGAAATTTATCCTTTTCCCTTCCCTTCCCTTCCCTTCCCTTCCCTTCCCTTCCCTTCCCTTCCCTTCCCTTCCCTTCCCTTCCCTTCCCTTCCCTTCCCTTCCCTTCCCTTCCCTTCCCTTCCCTTCCCTCTTTTCCCTTCCTTCCATACTGCTTTAGAGGTGAAGGGTCACAAAATCACACAGAATCACAGAATGGCTGAAGTTGGAAGAGAACTCTGGAGATATCTGGTCCAACCCTCCTGCTCAAGCAGGCTAACCTAAAGGAGGTTGCCCAAGACCATGTCAAGATGGCTTTAGAATATCTCCAAACAACCTCTCCGGACAACCTGTTACAGTGCTTGGTCACCCTCACTGTGAAGAATTGTTTCCTCATCTACAGACAGAACCTCCTGTGTTTCAGTTTGTGCCCATTGCCTTTTTTCCTGTTAAACTGAATCACTAAAAAGGACCTGGCCTGTCTCTCTCCTTTATGCATCCTCCCTTCAGGTACTTATAGACATTACAGACCTTACTGGTAAGATCCCCTCTGAGCCTTCTCTTCTTTGTTGTGTGCTGGAACAGGCTCTCCAAGGACGTGGTCACAGCACCAAACCTGTCGGAGTTTAAGAGGCATTTGGACTATTCTCTTAGTCATATGGTCTGAATTTTGGCCTGTGTGGTACCAGGAATTGGACTTGATGATCCTTGTGGGTCCCTTCCAACTCGGGATATTCTATGATTCTGTGATTCTTTAGGCTAAGCAGTCCCAACAACCTCTGGCTTTCCTCATATGAGAGATGCTCTAATCCTTTAATCATCTTCATACTCCTTCACTGGAGTCTCTACAGTAACTCCATATCTCTTGTAATAAGGAATCCAGAACTGGACACTGTACTCCCCGTAAGGCATCATAAGTGTTGAGTATAGGAGAAGAATCACCTCCCTTGACCTGCAGGTAATACTTTGCCTAATGCAGTCCAGGATACTCTTAGTCTTCTTTGGGAAAAGGGCATATGGCTAGCCTACATTCAACTTGGAGTATACCAGGACTTCCAGATCTTTTTCTGCAAAGCTGCTTTCCAGCTGTTTGGCCCCCAACAACTATGGGTTCCCAGAGTTGTTCCTACCCAGATGCTGGACTTTACACCTCTCCTTACTGAACTCCATCAGTTTCCTGTCAACTCATTTCTCCAACCTGTCCAGGTCACTCTAGATGGCATCATGACCCTGTGGTGTATCTGTCACTCCTCTCAGTTCTGTGTCTTCTGCAAACTTGCTGAGGATACTCTGCCTCATCTCCAGATCATTAATGAAAATGTTATACAGAACAGGACCCAATATGACCCCTGGGGTACACTGCTAGCTCCTGGCTTTCAACTAGACTTTGTGCCACAGATGACCACACTCTAGGCCCATCGATTCATCCAGTTTCAATGCAACTCAATGTCTGCCTCATAAGCATAAAATTTTGTGATAATCTGTAACATTTATAATGTGATTTGAGAATGGAGATTACTGTGTATATTATGATGCTTATCACACAGATATGTAGGTTAATGTGTTTAATATTAAAACCAAAAGTAATGAACTAGTCATAGTGTTGAAAGAGTCCCAGTTGGAAAAAAAAAAAAAAAAAAGTATCTTACATTTTTAAGGGTAATACTCTTTCCTTTATTATACTCTAGAGTTAAGTTAATTTATCTCCTTGGATTACTCACAAAGCAAAATCTTAACTGAGATGATTAAGGCTGAAAGAAAAATATCACCAAAACCAAATATTTATTTCACTGAATTAACTATGATATTCCAGTTAAAATATATTTCTTTGTACATCTTTGGAAAAGTGGTTTGAAGAATTACATATAACCTGCATGAAGGAAAAACAAACAAACAAACAAAGCAATATTTCAAAATACATGAATCTCTGGGACCCAATTAAGATAGTTGTAAGGAGAGACAGTACATATAATGAAATAATAGAATTTTCACCTTGAGAGAATGTTGTGGTTTAGCCCGGCTGGCAGTCAAACACCACACAGCCGTTCGCTCACCCTCCCCCCTCCCTCTCCGGGATGGGGGAGAGAAACGGGAAAGTGAAGCCTGTGAGTTGAGATAAAGACAGTTTATTAAGACAGGGAAAAGAATAACAATAATAATAATAATAATAATAGTATTAATAGTAATAATGTGTACGAAATAAGTGATGCACAATGCAATTGCTCACCACCCGTTGACCGATGCCCAGCCTATCCCCGAGCAGCCGGCCCCCCCTCCACCCCGGCTAGCCACCCCTATATATTGTTCAGCATGACGTCAGATGGTATGGAATACCCCTTTGGCCAGTTTGGGTCAGCTGTCCTGGGTCTGTCCCCTCCCAGCTCCTGCTGCATCCCTAGCCTGCTCGCTAGCAGGACAGAGCGAGAAGCTGAAGAGTCCTTGGCTTGGTGTAAGCACTGCTCTACAACAATTAAAACATCAGCATGTTATCAGCGCTCTTCTCATTCTAATCCAAAACATAGCACCCTGCCAGTTACTAGGAGGAAAATTAACTCTGTCCTACCTGAAACCAGGACAGATATCCACCCCTTATTCCATACCATTTATGTCATGCTCAGGTTACACTCTTTCCAATACCTTCTAATTAATCACCATTTTCATCTATGATATATAGCAACCATGGTAGCGATGACATACAGTGTTATATGATAATTAACATACTACAATTCAACTCATGGGCTATTCTCACCCAGTATTAGGTCCCCTTGAGGTACACACCGGACCTCCCCATTCTCTTGCATTACCCACCAAGTGCATCCAGGTCCCTGAGCAAAAGCAATCCCACGAATGGGCTTGCCTTTTCCTGAGGCGGGAGTAGCCCAGACTGTCTTACCCAGCATGTTTCTTACGTGCACTACAGGAACTTTATCCCCTTCTACAGTGCGTAACAGGTTTGATTGGGCAGGTCCAGCTCGGTTGGCAGATCCTCTAGTATTGACTAACCAGGTGGCCTTTGCCAAATGTGTTTCCCAATTTTTGAATGTCCAAGCACCCATTGCTTTCAGTGTAGTCTTTAACAGTCCATTGTATCGTTCAACTTTCCCGGAGGCTGGTGCATGATAAGGGATGTGATACACCCACTCAATACCATGTTCTTTGGCCCAAGTGTCTATAAGGTTGTTTCGGAAATGAGTCCCATTGTCTGACTCAATTCTTTCTGGGGTGCCATGTCACCATAGGACTTGCTTTTCAAGGCCCAGGATAGTGTTCCGGGCGGTGGCATGGGGCACAGGATATGTTTCCAGCCATCTGGTGGTTGCTTCCACCATTGTAAGTACGTGGCGCTTGCCGTTGCGGGTTTGGGGGAGTGTGATGTAATCAATCTGCCAGGCCTCTCCATATTTGTATTTCAGCCATCGTCCTCCATACCAGAGAGGCTTTGACCGTTTGGCTTGTTTAATTGCAGCACATGTTTCACAATCATGAATAACCTGTGCTATAGTGTCCATGGTCAGGTCCACCCCTCGGTCACGAGCCCATCTGTATGTTGCATCTCTACCTTGACGGCCTGAGGTGTCATGGGCCCATCGGGCTATAAATAATTCACCTTTATGTTGCCAGTCCAGGTCCACCTGAGCCACTTCAATCTTAGCAGCCTGATCCACCTGCTGGTTGTTTTGATGTTCTTCAGTAGCCCGATTCTTGGGCACATGAGCATCTACATGGCGTACCTTTACAACCAGGTTCTCTACCCGGGCAGCAATATCTTGCCACAATGCAGCAGCCCAGATGGGTTTGCCCCGGCGTTCCCAGTTGTTCTGCTTCCATTGCTGTAGCCACCCCCACAGGGCATTTGCTACCATCCATGAATCAGTATAGAGATGGAGAACTGGCCACTTTTCTCGTTCAGCAATATCTAAGGCCAGCTGAACGGCTTTCACTTCTGCAAACTGACTCGATTCACCTTCTCCCTCAGCAGCTTCTGCAACTCGTCGTGTAGGACTCCATACAGCAGCTTTCCATCTCCGATGCTTTCCCGCAATACGACAGGACCCATCAGTGAACAGGGCATATTTCTTCTCATTTTCTGGTAGCTTGTTGTACAGTGGGGCTTCTTCAGCACGGACCACCTCCTCCTCTGACGATATCCCAAAGTACTTGCCTTCTGGCCAGTCCATAATCACTTCTAGGATTCCTGGGCGACTGGGGTTTCCTATTCGAGCCCGCTGAGTAATCAGTGCAACCCACTTGCTCCATGTAGCATCAGTTGCATGATGTGTAGAGGGGACCCTTCCTCTGAACATCCAACCCAGTACCGGCAGTCAGGGTGCCAGGAGGAGCTGCGCTTCAGTACCGACCACTTCCGAAGCAGATCGAACTCCCTCATATGCTGCCAATATCTCCTTTTCAGTTGGAGTATAGCGGGCCTCAGATCCTCTGTATCCCCGACTCCAAAACCCCAGGGGTCGACCTCGAGTTTCCCCAGGTTCTTTCTGCCAGAGGCTCCAGGTGGGACCATTCTCCCCGGCTGCGGTGTAGAGCACATTCTTTACATCTGGTCCTGTTCGGACTGGCCCAAGGGCTACTGCATGAACTATTTCTTGTTTAATTTGTTCAAAGGCTTGTCGTTGCTCAGGGCCCCATTCAAAAGCATTCTTCTTACGAGTTACTTGGTAGAGCGGGTTTACAATCAGACTGTAATTTGGAATATGCATTCTCCAAAACCCCACGACACCTAGGAAAGTTTGTGTTTCCTTCTTGCTAGTTGGTGGAGACATAGCTGTTATTTTGTTGATCACATCCATTGGGATTTGACGACGTCCATCTTGCCATTTTATTCCTAAAAACTGGATCTCTCGTGCAGGTCCTTTAACTTTATTTTGTTTTATGGCAAAACCGGCCTTCAGAAGGATTTGGACTATTTTCTTCCCTTTCTCGAAAACTTCCTCTGCAGTGTCACCCCACACAATGATGTCATCGATGTACTCCAGGTGTTCAGGAGCCTCCCCCTGCTCCAGCGCAGACTGGATCAGACCATGGCAAATGGTAGGGCTGTGTTTCCACCCCTGGGGCAGCCGATTCCAAGTATATTGGACTCCCCTCCAAGTGAAAGCAAACTGTGGCCTGCACTCTGCTGCTAGAGGGATGGAGAAAAATGCATTAGCAATATCAATTGTGGCATACCACTTGGCTGCCTTTGATTCCAGTTCGTACTGGAGTTCTAGCATGTCCGGCACTGCAGCACTCAGTGGTGGCGTGACTTCGTTCAGGCCACGATAGTCCACTGTTAGTCTCCACTCACCATTAGACTTTCGCACTGGCCATATGGGACTATTAAAAGGTGAATGAGTCTTGCTGATCACTCCTTGGCTCTCCAGTTGACGAATTAGCTTATGGATGGGAATCAGGGAGTCTCGGTTGGTGCGATATTGCCGCCGGTGCACAGTTGTGGTAGCGATTGGCACTTGCTGTTCTTCAACCCTCAGCAACCCCACAACAGAAGGGTCCTCTGAGAGACCGGGCAAGGTAGACAACTGTTTAATGTCTTCTGTCTCTAAAGCAGCTATGCCAAAAGCCCAGCGGAACCCTTTTGGGTCCTTGAAATATCCTCTTCTAAGATAGTCTATGCCAAGGATGCACGGAGCATCCGGGCCAGTCACAATACTGTGCTTTTGCCACTCATTTCCGGTTAGACTCACTTCAGCTTCCAATACAGTTAACTGCTGGGATCCCCCTGTCACGCCATAAATACAGATGGGCTCTGGCCCTTTACAGCTTGATGGCATTAGAGTACATTGTGCACCGGTGTCTACTAGAGCCTTATACTTCTGTGCGTCAGACGTGCCAGGCCATCGAATCCACACAGTCCAATAAACTCGGTTGTCCCTTTCCTCCCCCTGGCTGGAGGCAGGGCCCCTCTAGTCCTGGTCAGAATCTGCGTTTCTGTGTTTAAAAGACTGCCTGCTAGAAGTTGGAGCAGCAAACTTTTCAGAGAACCCCTTTCTCCTGATTGTTTTCTTTTGCAACTCACGTACCCATGCCTCTAGGGTCTCAGTAGATTTTCCATCCCATTTTCTCATGTCCTCTCCATAGTCACGTAGGTAAAACTGCAGGGTGGCGCGGGGTGTGTACCCACCATATTGTCTTCTTTGCACGGATGCACGTTTACCCCTAATAGCCGAGACGCTGGTTTGTACAGGTGGGGAAGAAAATACACTCTCTTTAAGTTGCTGGACCTCTTCAAAAAGTTTCTCCAAAGTATTCTCTTTTAGTTGGTGGCCACTGGTTCGTTCAGGTGGGGGGGAACATAAATTCTCTTTAAGTTGGTGGACCTCTTCAAAAAGTTTCTCCAAAGTATTCTCTTTTAGTTGGTGGCCACTGGTTTGTTCAGGTGGGGGGGAAGATAAATCCTCTTTAAGTTGGTGGAACTCTTCAGAGAGTTTCTCCACAGCCGAGACGCAGGCCTGTAGGGAAGAGGAGAGATTTCCTTCGTACTCCCGGAGTTGTTTAGCCATGTCACCCACTGTGGGATATTCACCGTTTTTCCAGGTTATTATTGACAATGTGCTGGCCCGTGTTGATGGTGCATTCCGTACAAACTTCCGCCATATGGGTCGAGTACACTGGACTTCATCTGGATCTGTGGATATTTGTGCATCGTCTAAGTCCTTATAAATTACTTCCCGTACTGCTAATTCCCTCAGGTACTGAATTCCCTTCTCCATGGTGGTCCACTTGACTGGTAGACATACAAGTTCTTCCTTGTAGGGATACCTTCCCTTCACAGCTAACAGGAGACGCCTCCAGAGGCTGTGAGATCGTGCTCCATCTCCAATTGCTTTGTCAATGCTTGCATCTCTAGCAAGGGATCCCAACCGCTTGGCTTCCCTGCCCTCTAATTTCACACCATTGGCTCCAGTGTCCCAGCACCGTAGCAGCCAGGTGACAAGCGGTTCACCTATACAGCGACCAAAATCTTTTCGCACATCTCGTAGCTCACGCTGGTATAGGGTTCGGGTAGTTACTGTTGACTTACTGACATCCTCATCCTCATCTTCATCCTCCTGTAAACTTGATGGCCCAGCCTCGTCTTCTCCAGACCCAGACTTAGCAGAAGACTTTCTGCGTTCTAAACAACCTGAGTCTCTATACCATTTTTTCACCTTTTCTACAGGGGCAACTTGCACTGCTACAGCTCGCCTCTCCGACCCAGCCACAGGGTCTGCCACAGGGGTTGGAATACCCTCTGCAGGGTCAACTTGCACTGCTACAGTTCGTTTCTCCGACCCAGCCACAGGGTCTGCCACAGGGGTTGGAATACCCTCTGCAGGGGCAACTTGCACTGCTACAGTTCGTTTCTCTGACCCAGCCACAGGGTCTGCCACAGGGGTTGGAGTACCCTCTGCAGGGGCAACTTGCACTGCTACAGTTCATTTCTCTGACCCAGCCACAGGAGTGGGAACGGCTGCGGGAGCTGGAACGGCTGTGGGAGCCGGAACGGCTGTGGGAGCTGGAGCCGGAACGGCTGCGGGAGCTGGAGCCGGGACGGCTGCGGGAGCTGGAACGGCTGCAGGAGCTGGAGCCGGGACAGCTGCGGGAGCTGGAGCCGGAACGGCTGCGGGAGCTGGAACGGCTGCGGGAGCTGGAGCTGGGACAGCTGCGGGAGCTGGAGCTGGAACGGCTGCGGGAGCTGGAGCCGGAACGGCTGCGGGAGCTGGAACGGCTGCGGGAGCTGGAGCCGGGACAGCTGCGGGAGCTGGAGCTGGAACGGCTGCGGGAGCTGGAGCTGGAACGGCTGCGGGAGCTGGAGCCGGAGTGGCTGCAGGAGCCGAGACTGGAACGGCCGCAGGGTCTGTCACTAGGTTGATAGTATCATCAATTGCAGCTCGATAGGCACAAGCCAGACCCCAGCACGCCACAGTGATTTGTGTCACTTTGGAACTGCCAGAGTCATGACACCTTTTTTTCAAGCATTCTACCAGTTTTTTAGGATTTTGCAGTTGTTCAGGGGTGAATGTCCAAAACACTGGAGGTGCCCACTGCCCTAGAAACCTGCCCATATCCTCCCACACTCCCTGCCACTCGCAACTATCCCGCCTCAAGACAGATCTCCGGATGAGATTCCTAAGTAGTTGTTTAACCTTAAACAAAACCTGAAGCGCATTCAGGAGACATAACAACAGGAACATGCTGGTCTGAGTATCCCAAGGATATTCGACATCTTGGAGAGCTACCGTAACTAGCTCGGGGGATAAGAGGGTGGTGAAGGAGGAAGGGAGAGTGAACAGGTAGGAAAAAATATCTTCCCCTGTCCCCTCCAGAGACTGACTCCCTGATGAAAAAAGGCAATAGGTGTAATTGCTAATAGTTTCTGAGATATGGTTTCCGAAGTATAGAGTCGACGACAGTGCTGAGTACAAATACCAGGTTAGAGTCATGACCAGATATCTCATCATTTCATAAGCCATCGTTACACCACACAGTACCATAACAATCTTAAACCAGGGCCCGGAAAGGATAAACAGCACAACAGGGAGCACATACAGAAAGTAACTTGCTATAAAACTCAATTTCGGAAACAGGCACAGCAGACTTGAGATTAAGGCAATCAACATTGTGACTAGCAACTATCAAGCAGGTCGAATACTTATACCAATTTTAGTTTAACACACTCTGGTCAAATCTGTCGATATCTCAACCCTTCGTGCCCCACGTTGGGCGCCAAATGGACTGTTGTGGTTTAGCCCGGCTGGCAGTCAAACACCACACAGCCGTTCGCTCACCCTCCCCCCTCCCTCTCCGGGATGGGGGAGAGAAACGGGAAAGTGAAGCCTGTGAGTTGAGATAAAGACAGTTTATTAAGACAGGGAAAAGAATAACAACAATAATAATAATAATAATAATAGTATTAATAGTAATAATGTGTACGAAATAAGTGATGCACAATGCAATTGCTCACCACCCGTTGACCGATGCCCAGCCTATCCCCGAGCAGCCGGCCCCCCCTCCACCCCGGCTAGCCACCCCTATATATTGTTCAGCATGACGTCAGATGGTATGGAATACCCCTTTGGCCAGTTTGGGTCAGCTGTCCTGGGTCTGTCCCCTCCCAGCTCCTGCTGCATCCCTAGCCTGCTCGCTAGCAGGACAGAGAGAGGCTGAAAAGTCCTTGGCTTGGTGTAAGCACTGCTCTACAACAATTAAAACATCAGCATGTTATCAGCGCTCTTCTCATTCTAATCCAAAACATAACACCCTGCCAGCTACTAGGAGGAAAATTAACTCTGTCCTAACTGAAACCAGGACAGAGAACTATTTGAAATTTCCCTTCAGTCTAAACTGAAGTTCTAAACTAAAACAGGTTTTCTGACCTTAACTTCAATGATTTTTCTCATAAGAACTAGCATATTTTGTACAAAGGTTGTCTCTGCTTTGTCTCTGTCTAAAAAACACGGAAGAAAATAATAGCACAGGAAGTCAGGAAGTGGACTTGAGACTCCTTAATATCTGTACAGAAGAATAGGGAATGTTGTTGTTTGTTTGTTTGTTTTATTTTGCAATACCTATGAAATCTACAAAGTTCTTTTGAAAACAAATTAAACATTAAAAAAAAAAAAAGTATTAAACAAAGGTTAACAGGAAGTCTTAGTTCCTATAATTTTAAATGGAGTTTGAATCATTGCCATGCTGCAGAACAAAACTTTTTCAAAATCAAAAATAACTGAAAATATTTAGCCATTACAATAAACAGTAAACCAATTGTTTGTTCATTTGGTGAACAAAGTTCACAAAAATATAGAGGAAAGTGACAGAAAAATGATGAGAGATAATCTATTTCCCCTGTGTTTATCTATTTTTTTTCTGACAAATACTCATAATTTCATAACCTTTCTAGAAAATGTTTTAGTTCTTAAGTATTCTTAAACTTAGAACAGTTTTGAGTTTTTATTGTTGTTTTGTTTTGTCTTCCTAAAATCTACTTTGAGACATATTTATTTTGCTGAACCTCAAGCTTATTATCTACTACCTAGAATCTAACAGTCTTTTACAGCTGCTGAATAGAAGTAACTATTTCCAGGGGACTGTTTATCACATTCCAAGACAACATATGAATTAGGGCAGATAAAACACTGTATTCAGTGGCCAGATCATCCAGTGGTGTTAAACAGAACTTTGAAAGACTTAATCAGACTTAAGTGTTTAACTTTTAGATATATAAATTTCATCCAGCTCTATCAGCCTTCATGAGAGTACAATATCTGTTAGGAAGGACAAACTAAAGCCACCGAGAAGATAATGCAAGAATAAGATGATTTTAAATTTGGAAAATAACTTATTATTCCGATAATATAGCATCAAGAATCTAAATCTTAAGTATGATCACAAAACAAAGCTTTATTCACGAATATATGTGATACTCTGATGAGATTTGATATTCTGGATCTGGAAGGGAGACAGACCAGTGAATGAGTAATGTTGGCTAAGACTGTTAAAGCATAACAGAACTGAAAAAAAAAACCAACAAGTAATAGACTTTTATTGTTGTTGGTGGTGGTAGTTGTTGTTGTTGTTTTAAGGACACTAATTTTCTACAGCATCAGTCTGCCTGCAGGATATTCACAGAATTCTGTACAATGAAGTTAAGCTACTTTTTCTCATAGACTTTGATAGCATCACATACATGCTCTGCCTTAGCAGATGGTGTTTAATTCTCATCTTCTACTCTGTGGAACTAATACCACACAAGTGAAGATTTGCCTTGAGGTATTCTCTGTAATATTTCATTGGCTGACCTCTCAGCCATTCACTGTATTTTAACAAGTGACAGAAAATAGCTTCAGGCCATCTCTCTTCTGATATATGCACCAGATGCCTGAACTAGCATAGACAAGCCTGAAGAATCATTACTTTGATGCTCAGTATTTGACAACACTCTGAAATGTTAGTGTTTGGAAGCTTATCCTACTGTTTTATACCAGCAAGGACATGAAGAAAACATAATTTGACTAAGATGATTGATGTGATGGTTGAAGACTGTTCAAAGCCTGTAGCTGTACAGAAGAATAATGATTATAACCAGGCAATGACAGATTTTAGATGAAATACAGATTTTAATAGAACTTCAAGTATATGCATGTGATAGCACTCGCACATCTTATACCCTCTCAAAATATGACAAAACGGTTGTTAAGATAGCTACCCAGCAGGGAGCCTTTCAGTGTACATCCCCTATGAGAGAGGACATTTTGAATGGAAGAAAGAAGTCAGAATAGTGTGTTGGTGGTTCTAGCATTTTCATCTTGTCTCTAGAACAAGTTGGACATTTTTGTCTATGCTGTAGCTTTTCTGTTGCTATTTCCACATAAGAAATTTATTTGACAAAAACAATCATTTTCAGAGTAAAAATATTCCATTTTACATTCAAGCACTTTTTTGTTGTTGTTGTTTTCTTTTGTTCTTCTTAAATATGGAAAAATAACCTACTGACGGGTGACTTTATGCTGAAATGGGAAGCCCAAAGGTTATATGCTGTATGGGTTTGAGCAGGGTGATGCAACTCTTTAAAAAATTAGTCCCAAATATGCAGAATAGGTTTTCCCCTTTGATTGTAGGAAATAATTTTTTAAGGCTTTATTGGACTGAGTACATTCACTCTTTTTTACACTTTCTGTTCCTCTTGTTTGTATATGCACAACTTCAATACTTACAGTTGTCTTTTATGCCCATGATGCCTAAAAATGTAATAATAAGGTCTTAAAGCTGGTTGTCGTGTAGTATGATTTGAGACGACTAATCTGAGGAGAAAAAGACCCAGACACTTCTGATCATGTAACACTTATATTTAGGTATAACAAAAAGAGTAGCTTTTACAATACAACCCAACATTTCATGCTTTATTTTAAGATTGTTCTTGTAAAAACATAAGGTTTGTGACTTTTTAGAGGTGTGTTTTGTCCCAATTTTATGATGGGCAATTTAAATTGAAAGTTATGAAGATGCTAATCATGAAAGAAAAAAAAAAAAGACTAGAATATCTATGGACACTGAAAGGAAGAAAAATCACTTTCAAGACAAGACATTTTTTCCAGTTTCGTCCAATCAAGAAAGAGGAGTATGTTATCCAATAATAAACTACATGGCCCACTCTCAGCTTTACTGGTTGGAAGGTTTTGAGCACAGTTTGTGGGTAAGCATAATGAATTCAGCATTGTATAGAAGACTGATTTACAATAAATCTGATAATTATTCATCTACACTTACTTGGTAAATCTTATCTGTAGGGATTGATTTGAATGTGCAGATCAGCACACACTGGTTGTTGATCTTCAGTCACGGGATCTGAGCCATAAGGGCACATGTTTTAAGTTGAAAGTGAGTTTCTTTTACCTTCATTTCTGCAGGGGAAAAAAAAAAAAAAAAAAAAAAAAAAAAAAAAACATTGTCAAAGTTCTGTAATTTTTAATTGTCAAAAGCAGTTAAATATTATATAATTCAAAAAATTTATAATGCAAATAAGCTATTAATGGTAAAAAAAAAAAAAGAAAGAAAAAGAATGATCCAATCTATCTAGACCAATGTCTCAGATTTTTCTAAGTATTATTTTGCCATTTACATAAACTTAACTAGTTTCTTGAAAGGTTATGATCTTGAGTCTTGAGATTTAATTTGGCAAATATTGTATATCTTAGTACATACCTTGACTGTAACTTCTGATTACCTTTACAGTTGGATTAGATAAAGCCCTGAAAAGAATAATAATTAGAAAAAAACAATATATGAAGCAAGATTGGAGAGTACTAATGGAGGTGTTTATATATTTTTGTTTACCTATAAGTAAACAAAATTTACCTAAATCTATTTTTTCAGTCAATGTATTGAATTCAGCTTTCTAATCATGGCTGGCTATGTTTGGTACTTTAGTATTTCTTAGACATTAGAACAAGAGTAGCAGATATAACAAAGGACCAATGGGAGACTTGTTCTGGACCAGGAGGTGGAAGTTGAGAGAGTACCTGGCATCATAACATGGCATCCTTGTCCAGGCAATTATTTTTTCCAGTGGTCAAGAAAACCAAAAAAGCTTAGACTTTTCATGAGCTGAGTAAATGCAGTTGTCTATAGTCACAATGTTTCTGAAAGGGTACCTACTTTCTGATATTTCATCAATGGCTGAAGGAAAATGTCAACTGTAAGAGCAAAAAAATTATTCAGTCTGACATTCTGCAAAAGACAGAAGTTTCCTGCTGCATTGTAGCTCCTTACATGAAGGGACATAGCTGAGAAAAACAATCAAATTTATTTTAAAATTTCTAAGCTAGAAAATATATCAAAATCACAGCGAATTTCCCTTATTGGTACTTATTCTCACTCTTAGAAGGTTTTTTTTTTTTTTTTTTTTTTTTCCCATTCTTTACAGTTTCTATCACCATTCTTTGGATTTTGCTTTTCTGCTGTACTGCCTAGCCATCTAATCTCAAATTGTTCTTCATGTAGGTACTTATTGTCTCTGACTTTTAACCTCTTAATCTTTCTCAGAATAAACTAGATTTATGCAGACTTTGAATTGCTCAAAATAAAGCACACTTTCTGAACATGTAATGATTTTCTTGTCTCTTATCAACTTGTTTTTTGGTGGTGTTTTTTTATTATTTTTTATTTTATTTATTCTTGAAATATTCTCCTTTAAGTGTCCCTTTAAGCTGTTTAAAACAGAACTGGAGAGATCATCCAAAAGTAAAGTAGTCACAGTAGTCATTTCAAGGTTGATTTAGATGCCTTGAAGTTGAATATCTTCAAAAGGATTGCACTGAAAATGTTTTCTCAAATAAATAAATTAGATTTTCATTTTTCATTTTTAATAAACTCCAATACACAAAAATAATTCACTGAAATTTTTAGAATGTCACCTGAAGTGATATACAGCACCCCATATAAGTTGGAACTGAAGTGCATTAGGAAGAAGATTTTAAAATTAATGATAGAACTTGGATTGCCCAGTCCTCTGAGTCAGATGACCGTGACTGGGGGAGCAGTGACTTTCCACAGGTGGCCTCCAAAATTGCAAGGGACTTGTTAGTTGCATCTGTTGAATGTTCATATATCCATTTAGCCTGACAAGGTTTTCTCCAGAGTACCAAGGGAGGTAGCAGATGTTACAGCTGGACCCCTCTCAACAGTATACCAAAGGCCTTGGGAGGCTGGGGAGCTCCCTGCTGGAGGGGACAAGAGAAGACACGGGGAACTACAGACCTCTTAGTTAACCTCAGTACCTGGAAAAAAAATATGGTGAAGATTATCCTGGGTGCCATTGAAAGACATTTCAAAAGCAAAGCTATTATCAGGCATAGTCTACTAGTTTGATGGAAAACAAGGTGGTGGATATAAAATTTCTGGATTTTAGTAAAGCTTTTGATGTCATCCCTCACAGTAGACTTCTGGACAAATATGTCATCTGTGAGTTGAACAGGTTCATGCTATGCTGGGTGGTGAACTGACTAAATGGCAAAGCTCAAAAGATCATACGGGATCAGGCTACATCTGGCTGGTAGCTTGTCACTAGCAGTGTTCACCAGGGCTCAGTTCTAGGCTGCTTCCATACAACATTTCAGGCAGCATTTCTGTAAAACATTTCAGGCAACAAGGGAGGGGTGGTGGCATGTCTCTCCATATTACAGAGTGTTTTGATGTTGCTGATCTCAGGGTTGGGAATGATAATGTAGAGTCTCTGTGGATAAGGATCAGGGGGTTGGCCAACAAGATGGACATTCAGGTGGGGGTCTGTTATAGACCGCCAAACCAAGATGAAGAGATGGATGACGAATTATATAAGCAGCTGGCAAAAGTCACTTGATCACCAGCGCTTGTCCTCATGGGAGACTTTAACTTTCCAGACATATACTGGAAACACAATATAGCCCTGAGGAAACAGTCTAGAAGGTTCGTGGAGTGTGTGGAAGATAGCTTCCTGACTCAGATGGTTAGTGAGCCTACTGGGGGGTGCCCTGCTATACCTCCTGTTCACAAAGAGAGAAGGGAGAGAAGGACCGGTGGGATATATGGTGGTGGGGAGCTGTTTTGGGCAGAGTGACCACAAAATCGTAGAGTTCTCTATTCTTGGTGAAGTTGGGGGGGGGGGGGGGGGGGGGCGGGGAGGGGCAGTAAAACTGCTGCCTTGGACTTCTGGAGGGCGGACAATGAACTGTTCAGGACACTGGTAGGGAGGGTTTTTATAAATATATTAATGGCAAGAGGAGAACCAAGGAGAATCTCCATCCTTTACTGGACACAGGAAGGAACATGACTACTGAGGATAAGGAAAAGGCTGAGGGTCTTAATGCCTCCTTTACATCTGTGTTTACTAGTCAGACCACTTATCCTCAGGGTACTCAGCCTCCTGAACTGGAAGTCTGGGATGGGTAGCAGAAGAACACCTTCCCCCCTCCCACCCGCCCCCTTTTAGAAACTAGAAGGCCATTCAAAAAAGTAAAATATTAAAGCATTACAATATTTAAAACATTATGAAATGTTTGGTGTAATACATTGTTATGGAAAGAAATATCTTTAGATGAACACCTGGAGTACCACCTGGAGTGTGGCTATGTTTGATGGTGTGTTGTGGTTTAACCTGTCAGGAAGCTAAGTGCTACACAGCTGCTTGCTCACTGTCCCCTGGTAGGATGGGGGGTGGGGGGTAGAAAATCAGAAAAGTAAAAGTGCAAGAACTCATGGATTGAGATAAAGACAGTTTACAAGGTAAAGCGAAAGCTGGGAGTGCAAGCAAAGCAAAACAAGGAATTCATTTGCTACTTTTAAGGCCAGGTTGGATGAGGCTTTGAACAACCTGGCCTAGTGAAATGTGTCCCTGCTCATAGCAGATGGTTAGAATTAGATTTCAGGACCCTTTAAGTTCCCTTCTAACCCAAACCATTCTGTGATTGAATGATTTTGATTCTACTTCCCATCAGCAGGAAGATATTCAGCCACTTGTGAGAAAGCAGGGTTCATCATGCCAATGGTATCTTGGGAAGAAAAATTCCATCGTCAAGGTTTTGGCAAGGACAGGGTTAATTTTATTCATAGAGGCTCATACAATGCTGTGCTTTGCATTTTAGATGAAAATAGAGGTGATAATACACCAATGTTTTCAGTTGTTGCAGAGCAGTTTTCTGCTTCTCATGCTGCCCTGACAGTGAGGAGGCTGAGGTTGCACAAGAAACTGGCAGGCTATGTGATGCAGACTGACCAAAAATATATTTCATACCATAAGACATCATGCTCAGCAATAAAAGCTGCAGTAAAGAAGGAGAAAGTGGGGGAAGTTTGGGGTGGTATCATAAACATTAATTCAAAATGAAATGTTAAATGTGGATTCAGAATGCATCAGCAGTTCACATAAAGCTCTTATAAATATAATAAAACACAGCTGAACTAGAAAGCATTAGAAATCAAATATTCTAGGGTATTAAAGGGGAGCAGAAGGGATTAAAAAAAAAAAAGTCTGCAAAATATTTTTAAGGGAAAGCAATGCTTGATGTTGTAGTGGTTTCAGTCAGGTGGGCAGCTGAGCTCCACCACAACTGCTCTCTCGCTCCCCCTTCTCAAAGGGAAAGGTGGAGAAAAATATGATGCAAAGGGCTCAAGAGGTAAGGACAGGGAAATCACTTAACAATTATCGTGATGGGCAAAACAAACTCAGAGTAGGGAGATTAGTAAAACTTACTGCGTATTACTAACAAGCTAGGGAAGTGAGAAACAAAGGAAAGAAACCAAAAATACCTTCCCACCATCCACCCTCTTCTACATCCTCTCCCCAAGCGGGGCAGGGGAAAGAGGGAATGGGGGTTGCAGTCAGTCTGTAGTGCTTCTTCTCCGCCACTCCTTCTTGGTCACTCTCTTCCCATGCTCCAGCGTGGGGTCCCTCCCACGGGATGCCATCCTTCCGGAACTGATCCTGCGGGGGCTTCCCACAGGCAGCAGCTCTTCCAGACCTGCTCCAAATATGGGTCTGTACCACGGGGTGCATCCGTCAGGAGCAAACTGCTCCTACATGGGCCCCCCACAGGCACCAGCTCCTGCCAGGTCACCTGCTCCTGCGTGGCCTCCTCTCCGAGGGCTGCAGCTCTGGCCCGGGGCCTGCTCCTGCAGAGGCTCTCCATGGGCCACAGTTTCCTTTAGGACAAATCCACCTGCTCCACCGGGGGCTCCTCCATGGGCTGCAGCGTGGAGATCTGCTCCATGTGGGACCCATGGGCTGCAGGGGGACAGCCTGCTCCACCAGGGGCCTCACCACAGGCCACAGGGGAACTTCTCCTCCGGCGCCTGGAGCACCTCCTCCCCCTCCTTCTTCACTGACGTTGGTGTCTACAGGGCTGTTTCTCACTCCTCACTCTCCCAGCTGCAGACATGCAGCAGTTATTTTCCATTTCTTAAATCTGCTCTCACAGAGGCACAAACAACATTGCTTATTGTCTTGGCTCTGAGCAGCAGCGGGCCCCTTTGGGGCTAGCTGAAACAGGCCCTTATCTAACATGGGGAAGCTGCTGGATTCTTCTCACAGAAACCACTCTTGTGGCCCCCTGCTTCCAAAACCATGCCATGTAAACCCACTACATATGTGGAGGAAGGGAGGGACTTCAGAATCATAGAATCATAGAATATCCCAAGTTCGAAGGGACCCACAAGGATCATCAAGTCCAACTCCTGGCACTGCACAGGTCTACCCAAAAGTTTAGACCATGTGACTAAGTGCACAGTCCAAACGCTTCTTAAATTCAGACAGGCTTGGTGCAGTGACTACTTCACTGGGGAGACTGTTCCAGTGTGCAACCACCCTTTCGGTGAAGAACCTCTTCCTGATGTCCAGCCTAAACTTCCCCTGCCTCAGTTTAACACCATTCCCGTGGGTCCTATCACTGGTGTTTACGGAGAATAGGTCACCTGCCCCTCCATTCCCCCTCATGAGGAAGTTGTAGAATGCAATGAGGTCCCCCCTCAGCCTCCTCTTCTCCAGGCTGAACAGGCCCAGTGACCTCAGCCGCTCCTCATATGTCTTCCCCTCTAGGCCCCTCACCATCTTCATCACCCTCCTCTGGACACTCTCCAACAGTTTAACGTCCTTTTTGTACTGTGGTGCCCAGAACTGCACACGGTACTCAAGGTGAGGCTGCACCAGCGCAGAGTAGAGCAGGACAATCACTTCCCTCGACCGACTAGCAGTGCTGTGCTTGATGCATCCCAGGATATGGTTGGCCCTCCTGGCTGCCAGGGCACACAGCTGGCTCACATTCAACTTGCTGTCAACCAAAACCCCCAGATCCCTCTCTGCGGGGCTGCTCTCCAGTGTCTCGTCGCCCAGTCTGTACGTATAGCCAGGGTTGCTCCATCCCAGGTGCAGGACCCGGCACTTGCTTTTGTTAAACTTCATGTGGTTGGTGATCGCCCAGCTCTCCAATCTGTCCAGATCTCTCTGCAAGGCCTTTCCACCCTCATCTGAGTCCACGACTCCTCCAAGTTTGGTGTCGTCCGCAAATTTGCTCAAAACACCTTCTAGTCCTACATCCAAATCATTTTTAAAAAACATTGAAGAGGACTGGCCCTAAAATGGAGCCTTGAGGGACCCCACTAGTGACCAACCGCCAGCCAGATGTGGCCCCATTTACAACAACCCTTTGAGCCCTGCCTGTCAGCCAATTGCTCACCCATCATATGATGTTTTTGTTAATTGTATGCTGGACATTTTGTCCAGTGGGATCCTATGGGAAATTGTGTCAAAAGCTTTGCTGAAGTCCAAAAAGATCACATCAGCTGGTTTCCCTTGATCGACTAGATGGGTGATCTTATCATAAAAGGAAATCAAATTTGTTAGGCAGGACCTACCCCTCATGAACCCATGTTGGCTGGGACCAATGACTGCATTATCCCCCAGGTGCACTTCAATAACTTCAAGGATCATCCTCTACATAATTTTACCAGGCACTCACGTGAGACTGACAGGCCTGTAATTGCTAGGGTCTTCTTTCTTACCCTTCTTGAAAATTGGCACAACATTTGCGAGCTTCCAGTCCAATGGGACCTCTCCAGATTCCCAAGATCATTGAAAAATAATTGAGAGAGGTCCTGCGATGACATCAGCCAGCTCTTTAAGCACCCTGGGATGAATCCCATCCGGACCCATGGACTTGTATGGATCCAGGTGGAGCAGCAAATCCAGCACATGTTCAGGATTGGTTGGGAGTTTGTCATTCCCACTGTCATGGTCCTCCAGCTCAGGGCACCCTGGGTCTCGAAGCCCATCATCAGCGTTGGAGACAGAGGCAAAGAAGGCATTAAATGTCTCTTCTTTGCCTATGTCATTGTCTGTGAGGAGACCCTCCCCACCTAGTAGCGGACCTATGTTTTCTTTGGTTCTCCTTTTTCTGTTCACATATCTAAAAAAGCCTTTTTTATTGTCTCTCACAGACATGGCCAGCTTCAACTCTAGTTGGGCTTTGGCCACACGAATTTTCTCCCTACAGACACGAACAGCATCCCTGTATTCCTTCCTCGTCGCCTGACCCTCCTTCCAGCAGCCGTACACTTTCTTTTTTTCGCCTAAGCTCCAGTAGAAGATCCCTGGTCAGTCAGGCCGGCCTTCTGCCCTGCCTGCCTGACTTCCGATATTTTGGAATCACCTGGTCTTGTGCTTTTAGGAGGCAGTGCTTAAAGACTGACCAGCACTGATGGACGCCAATGCCTTCAAAAGCAGTTTCCCAGGGGACCTTGCTGACTAGTTCCCTGAGCAGCCTGAAGTCTGCTTTCCCCATATCCAGGGCTGAAGTTTTGGTGGCAGTTTTCCTTCTGTCACCATAAATTCTAAACTCAACCACTTCATGGTCACTATGACCGAGATGGCTGCCAATTGCCACGTTTCCCACAAGACCCCCTCTGTTCTCCAGCAACAGATCTAGGAGGGCACCTTTCCTAGCTGGCTCCCTTAGCACCTGCACCAAGAAGTTATCATCTAGGTGCTTTATGAACCTCCTGGACTTGCTCGTGTCAGCCATGTGGTGATCCCAGTTGACGTATGGCAAGTTGAAATCCCCCATAAGGACAAGGGGAGTTGATCTCGAGGCATCTCTTAGTTCTGCAAAGGATAATTCATCAGCGTTGTCGTCCTGGCCAGGTGGTCTGCAACAGACTCCCACAACGACATCCCCTTTATTTGTTCGTCCCTTAATCCTTACCCAGAGGCTCTCAACTTTGCCATCACCAACTTGAAGTTCCACACAGTCCAGTCCATGCTTCACATACATCGCCACCCCGCCACCTCGCCTACCCTGCCTGTCCCTCCTGAAGAGCCTGTAACCATCTATTGCAACACACCAGCCACAGAACTCATCCCACCAGGTTTCGCTTATGCCGATGATGTCGTAGCTGTGGGACTGGGCCAAGACTTCCAGCTCATCCATTTTATTCCTCATACTGTGTGTGTTTGTGTAGAAGCACTTCAAATGTGCCTCCCTACATGTAGCACCTTGTGTAGCCGACCGAAGGGCCTCACTAGCACACAGTCCCTCTGATTCTAGCGCACCATCCCTTAGCTCATCACCGGCATGCCTGGTTTTATCCCCTTCCCCCTTCGACTCTAGTTTAAAGCCCTATCTATTAGTCCTGCCAACTCCTGAGCAAAAATCCTCACCCCTCTCTGAGAGAGGCGCATCCCATCTGGTGCCAGCAGGCCCGGTGTTGCGTAGACCTTCCCGTGATCGAAAACCCAAAGTTCTTCCGGTTGTACCAGTCCCGAAGCCACGTGTTAATGTGATGAGTCTGCTTGTCAGCATCGATCCCCCCTATCGGAAGGACAGAGGCCAGCACAACCTGTGCCCCTGATCCTTTAAATAGTCGCCCCAAAGCCCTAAAGTCTCTTTTGATCGCTCTCAGACTTCTCGTTGCTACCTCGTCATTACCAGCCTGAAAGACCAGTAGCGGGTAGTAGTTGGTGGGCCGTACCAGACGCTTGACTTTCTTAGCGAAGTCTCTCACCCAAGCCCCAGAGAGGCAACAGACTTCCCTGTGGGTTGGGTCCGGCCGGCATATTGGGCCCTCTGTCCCTTTCAAAAGGGAGTCCCTCATGACAATAACCCTTCTTTCTTTTTTGACAGATGATGTAGCAATGCGGGGGGTAGGTTGCCTTGCCTTAGGCACCCTCTCCAACTGGGACGGGCTTTCGTCTACTTCGTTGTTCTGACTGTCGTGTTCTAGACCCTCATACCTGTTATATAAGGGTAGATGGGAAGGTGAGGTGGGCAGGGACAGGGCTCACCTACCACCCTGAACAGGAAACTGCCTCCATTCTCCCCCTTGGCCTAGGTCTCCTCCTACTGCCTGGTGGGATGAGGGAACTTCTGTCTTCTGCGTAGCAGGAGACACTTGTGCTGTGGCAGGCTCATGAGTCTGTCTCAGAGAGGGTACAGTACACCTCCACCAGTCAATTTCCCTCTCTGACTCCCTGATGCTCCTGAGCCTGCTCACCTCCTCCTGAAACTCTGCTACCTGGCTGAGCAGCTCTTCAGTCTGGGCACACCTCCCACAGGCATACCCCTCGTTGCTGCTGTCAGATACCGACAGAAGACTCGGGCACACCCTGCAGCCCAAGACCTGGATGGCTGCATGTTTCCCCGAGCCCTCCATCTGAGTAGCCACATTGGTGACTGTGGCTGGGGAGGCCGCAAGAGATGCGGAGGCCATGGTTTTCTGCCTGGTTGGTACCATGGCCAGGTTCCTCGCAAGCAGGTTACAAGTACCGATGGGAAAGACCGCTGCAAAAGAGCGGTGAGGAGCCCTCCTTGCTCGCCCTCCCTGCGTGCACTGCCGCGCCCCACTCTTCTGACGCGCCAAGCCCTGTTTGCCCGCCCTGTTTGCCGCGCTCCTGGTCGCTCGCGCTCCCTAGGGGCTGCTTTTGAATGGCCGGGGAGGGGGCACTGCTGGCTCCGCCTATGCCTCGTCAGCCTCCCTCACGGGGCTGCCAGGTCCTGCCGGCTCCCTCGGCTACTTCGAGTGGCCTTGATGCCAAAAAAAAACCCTGCCTGTCTCGATCCCTTGCTCTGCTGCAGAATACATCTGCCACAGAGCCAATCACTTCGGCAAGTCATGCCATGTTTTGATAATACGTAGATATCATAGAATTTGACTGACCACCTTTTCAGCCCATGGCATGGTATCCCTCAAAGATGTTTTTCTGTTTCATACAGATTTTCAGGCTTGCTGTCTACAACCCTGCTTTATGAACTTGCAGGCTTGATATGCCATATCCTTTACTCCAGTCTTTAAGTAATTCAAGTTTAGTTTGAAAAGCTGAACAGAATCTATGGACCACCTGGAAATGTAATCTTTTTTTTTTTTTTTTTTTTTTTTTTTCCTCAGTCTACTCTTAAATCATTTTTATGGGGCTTAAAACCTGAATCTAGATTAAATATCACCACAGGTGAAATGCCAGTTTCAGTCAGCTTCTTCTGAAAGAGTACAGTGAAGAGAAGCAAGCAATAAAGATGACAATCTACTAATGTCAACACACTCATATAAATCATTCAAACCATTCTTTCTCTTATTTTTCTTGGGTACTCTGCAGAATCAAAACTAGTGAAATAAGACTTCTCATTCAGATGCCATCTACAATATTTGTAATAATTTTCATTTTAAATTGAACACTGAGATGACTTTGTCTTAAAGGAATATTTTTGGATCAGTACCATGTCACTGAAGACAGTAAGATTCTTCAGGTACAAGCTAGGAGAGTCTGATGTGAAGGGAGAGCACAAGTAATGGGAAATTTTGGTCCTACCTAAGCAAAAACAGTAATCAATGACAAACAATGTATTTTCTTAATATATTATTTTTATATAAAATGCCTTTCTGTTTCCAAGCAGGTTTTCATGAAGTTTTATGAATTTCTTACTAGATATGAAACTATCAAAAGATACAAACTCAACGTTTTCAACAATTGTGGGGTTGCAACAATGGACTGTGGTTGTTTTTTTGTTGTTGTTGTTTGTGTTTGTGTTTTGTTGTTGTTGTTGTTTGTTTTTAATAACATTCGGAACATGAAACGCTAATGGAAGTTTTCTTTAATGGCTGGCAAATGTTAATTATTTTGTTCAACTTATTTCAGAAGATGATATTTTTCCCTAGGTTGTTGATCTAGACAAGAGTTCTATCTGCCTTAATTTATAGATTTATTACCATTCCAGTAGAAGAAGCATCTGTGATTAGAAAAAACAAAGCTGTAATATGACAATTATTTTTGGTCAAAATAAATGATTATGGTAGTTCAGAAAGTTTATGAGAATTTTTAATATGCACTGAATTTAATGAAAACATGAGTACTAAGAAAGAAATAAGCATATATATGAGTTTGAACACAGGTCCTTGTCAGAAAGCAAATTTTTCAATTACAATTAACAAAACAGAAAAAAATACCTAGTGACAATGATCATGATGTTAATAATAATAAGTGCTTCACAATAAACATAGAAGTCTGTTAGCTGTTTTACCTAGCGAACTGCTGTTCAAATAAATGTAGAGGGAGTAACTAACATGAACATTTTAAGAAAAAAACGAAATGATGGTTTTTTTTTCTGCATGTATAAAAGATAAGTTAGAGCTATGCTATCTTATATATATTTGACTATTAATATAAATTGAAACAGAAGAGTGCAAGTATATATATCCATACATATATGACAAATATATGCATATATATATATATTGTCATATGTATACGTACACATACATATACAGTCAAAGGAAGTCTGGGATCATATGTATACAGTATATATACTTTTTTTTTTCTTTTTTTTTTTTTTTTAGAAGAATAAGAGAGAAGAAGAAAAATGAATGTAGAGCTTTTTTTAATGTTGGTGGCTACATATGAACTATTTGTATTATGTCCCTTTATTGTCAAAGGATGTCTGGGATCTATTCAGTTGCTTCTCTGGCTTCTCCAATCTGTGGATCTCCCAGAAGTGCCACAACTGCCATCCCTTGTACACATTTCAGATGCTACATGATATCTTGGATACCACTACATGTCTATATGTAATCAAACATATATATATGTCTATATATAGCCATGTCTATATATACATATAACATGTCTATATATAGTCAAACAAAATGAGCACTTGGTCAATGCTGAGAGTGGAATAAGAAGACTTTTTTCTGTTCCTGGAGAATAGATATTCCAATCCCTCATGGCAGGGAAATGGGAATTAGATAATCTTTAGGTTCCCTTCCAACCTACACCATTCTGATTCCAAATACCTGGGCTTAATGTGATTGAACAGATCTACAAATGTGAAATTAATCATTAATTCATTAATCATTAATCAAAAACAATGTCATATGTTGATCATTTATTGACATTAACAGTGGTTTTCAGGTGTCTAAATGCAGATGTCTCATATCATTATGGGAACACTAGGATATCCTACCTGATCACTATTTGCCTCTTCAGAAGAACACTAATCCACCAATCCTATGTGAATATTGCAAATGTGTCAAAACAGTTGAAACGAGTATTTGTTGCCTGTTGGTTAACAAATGATTGGCACTTGAATAGAAATTCAGAGGGAATCATTGTGAGAATGACAGATGATATCTTGAAAACTTGCAATGCTCCACCTCCTCACATCCTCCATCTTGGAAGAAGAGTATCATGAAGAATATACAGGAATATTTCAAATGACAATAAATACCTACAATTTAGAGAAATAAATCATGCTGTATATGCCTGTTTTGCTTCCTGATTGATTTGGTTTATACAACATATGTGGTAAACCAAATGAACTAAAGGGGTGAGCTAGTTCAACATCGGTCCTACAGAATTATTGAGACTAAGTTTTGATGCAACCTCATATAAGAATTGATCAAAATGTTTATGATTATGGAATTATTAAGTGGATTATTGTCAAAAAAATTACTCTGCTTGGGTTTTGACTGTAGTAGCTACTGTATATGGAATGATAGATTTTATTTTCAAGAAAATACAATACTGCTCTCCCTTAGAGAAATAAAAATGTGGCATTGTGAATTATGCTTGATAATCTCCACTGTTTTGCATAAAGTACCATGAACAGAAATTTGCAGTATTCTATTTCTTCCACTTGCCTACTTAACCCTTTTATTTCTAGAATTGTCATAAACTTCAGCTTTATTATCATAAGAATATTATTATATTTTGTAAAATCAGTAGGGAGACTACAATCTAATTTCTTGCCAAAGTGGTTTGCCATAATTTGCAAATAGCAAATTTAAGCATATGTTCCTCATCTTGAAGTGGTCTCCAAAATGAAGGAATTTAAATGTGTATTTTTATTAATAAAAATAAATGATGCTTTCAGAGAGATATATTTATGGTCATTATTGTCATATTTGGTCATTGGTCATTATTATATCATAATATAATTTGTTTGCAATATATCAATTATTTGTTTTAAATTCTTCTAAAAAAATACTGAATTTATCTCATTTACTTGAGAAGGCTCATGATTCTACAGAACAAATGGCAGTAACATAAAAGAAATAAGTAAATCAAAATTTGATTCACTGTACATTATTTTCTTAGAAAATAGTTGTAGAACCAGGTCTAAAGACACTATTTTTTGTTTGTTTGTTTCTATGTGTGTGGTTTTTTTTTTTTCTTTTGAGTTATTTGTAATAAATTTTTAACCTTGTGATCTTTAACAGTATGTAATCTGTACAACTGAAAATGTAATGGTGAATAAGAGTACTTGTTCTAGCTCTATGAACATAGATGATTTTTTTTATTTTTTTTTTTAACACAACTTCTGAATATACCAAAGAAAATTCATACAATAAAATAACTACGGAGGGATAACAGGTCATTGCTACATGGTGCATGTCCTATGCATCCTTCAACAATGTCATTATATATTTGGTTTGATAGTTTGTTGTTTGTAAAGAGTATCACCTCTAGGTTTTGCTTGTTTTATTTATCATTTGTAAATAGAAATAGACTTATTTTTGGTACTTAGCTTAGTACAGAAAAATATTATGATTTAAAAAAATAGCCATTTCAAGCATGATAATACCTGGCTGACATGGCCTCTGAAGTTTTCTGTGACAATTAATGTTTGAATGTGGAAATTTCCATTGGATTTCTGAAGTGAACTATAATAGAACTGGCAATGTTTTTATCAGTGGCATGGAAGTAAATATAAAAGCATTGCTGACAAAATAAGCAGACTGTAGAAGACTGACAGAGTGGAAAACAATGAACCATACAGGACAGTTATACAGCATGATCTGGGTCACTGCTTAAGTTGCATTCACTAAAACAAAACAGGATTTCAAGATGTCAAATGCAATATTGCCTAGAAGCCGGGAACACAGGTCGTATTACTGCACAGGGAACTGTATTCTAGCAGGACAGGACTAAGAAAAAGACGTTGGGGTCATGGTATATAAATAATTGAATGTGATATATTAATACAGTAGTGTAGTGCAAAGATGTAGGATGTTCATTTTGTTCCTTTGGTCCATATTACTTAGGTAGAAACTTCAATATTGTATACTGCTGATTACTGCAGATTTTGTCATTAAGACGCAAGAAACTTAACAGAAGATCCAGTAAAATGATATGACCTCTGTGAAGGAAATACTTTCTGAGGAGGAAATGAACATGTAGAACTTTTTAGATGATCAGTTACAAAACTAAGAGATGCCTTCTTCATTTATTTATCTCTTGGGAGAAAATGCTAAATCCCACAGGTTCTTTATTATTCTAAAGCATGACAAGAATCAATTTCTGAATTTTGAAGCTGAACAGAGTAAAAATTAAACATCTGATTTATGTCAGATATGTTGTTAGTGGTGATTTAGTAAAAAATAGTTATTGGGGTTCAGTAAAGGTTTTCTGAGTACAATTGTATGACATAGATAAGGTCAGAACAAGCATTGCAACAATCAGGTCTAATCTAGAAAAAAGTGTTTAAATTACCATTATTTAAATTACCATGACTATAACAGAGTATACATCTTAATATTTTGAGACATCTTTAGAAATGCTGTTGAAACCACTGAGAGCAAAGATAAATTTGCATTAGAAAAGGGAAAAAAAAAAAAAAAAAGAGAGAGATGGATGGAGAATAGATTGAATGCTATGAAGGGATTTGCATTTACAGAATTTGGTATTTATTTTCCAACTTTAAATGAAAAAAAAATCTAAGTAAAATTCTCAGAGAAAAGTTTTAAATCATAATAGAAGTTTTGTATCTATAGCAGCTTGTTTTATATTGTACAAATTACATATTTAAAAAGAAAAGGCATATTCTGTGAGGAGAGGCTAAATACACTTGGTTCGTCTAGTTTGGAGAACAAGAGGTTGAGGAGTGACCTCACCATTCTCTACAACTTCCTGAGGAGGGGAAGTGGAATGGGTAGTGTTGACCTCTTCTCCCTGGAAACTAATGCTAGAATGCACAAGAAAGGCACAAAGCAATGCTAGGGAGGTTCAAACTGGATATTAGGAAAAAAGTCTTTACTGTGAGGGTGGTCAAACACTAGAATAGGCTTCATAAAGAGGTGGTTGATGCCATATGCCTATCAATGTTCAAGGGTAATTTGGATAATGCCCACTTTAACTTTTGGTTATCTCTGAAGAGGTCATGCAGTTGGACTTGATGATCTTTGCAGGTCAATTTCAATTGATTTTTTTTTTCTATTCTAAAACAGTTCAAACAAGAATCCATATTTCATACAAAATGTTAAAATGCTGCATTCTGATACCTTTGGAAAAACAACCCAGAAAAATAACATAGTTTCAAATCATTTACGTTTCTAATATATATATATACATATATAAGTTTCTAGTATATATATATATTACATTATATATATTATTTTTCATCATAATGAAAAGGCCTGTGTTGATATACAAGGAATGTGGAAAGACTGAATATTTATTTTAAGAGGGTGTATGATCTTGATAGCAATTACAAGCCTGTTAGACTTACAGACACAAAAGTAAAAGATGATCCCTCTTAAATATTTGTTTCTTACCCACTAGCGATATAAAGACCAAGTTACTTTAAAGCAATAGGTAGTTGAGATTCAAATGCAATGAAAATGATTTATTTATTATTAACTCTGTCCCACTATAATGAAACACTTGTGGGTCTGAAAGAATTAAATGTTAAGATTTGTATTTTCATTCTAGTCAATAGCAACATTTAATTTGAACTATCTTGTTAGAAACATAGTTATGTGAGTAACAGGACCAGTATTTAACTTATTAAGATCAATTTGAAATAGACATCAAAATATATTTGCTTACCAGAAGCCATGTGAAATATACCGGGGGTCATTGTTGCTTTTTAAATCAAACATTTGGTGAGATAATTGCAAAGCAGTTCAAACATTACCTTTGATATCAAGATTCTTTTGAACAACCATTTACAATTTATTCACAGAGGAAATAAAATAGCTTTAAGAAACCTAATGTTAAAAAAGTGAATTAGTTCTTTCATAAAAGCATCTTTTGGAGAAATGTCATCACATTATGCCTGCTTAAGTGTCTTCAACATGAGTATAGCTTTTTGCAAATATAGTCTTTGGAAGTGTACAGGTTTTTAAAACATATCACATCAGCCTCATGGGTATATGAGATTCCATATCTCCAGCAGTATAACATAAAGTGATGACAAAAGGTTGAAGGGAAAGTTAGTAAAATCTTCAAGGTGTTCTGTCTATTGTGAAAACAAAAATGCAATGCATACACTAACTAGTGCATACACTAACTAGGAGATGGACTTGATGATCCTTATGGGCCCCTTCCAACTTGGGATATTCTATGATTCTATGATTCTATAACTAAAATTGCATTGAAATTCCACTGCTGTGCTGTTTTAGCTTATGTCACTCTCTTTCTCTTTTGCTGTCCAAGCCCTCAGCCTGTGTTTCACATATGCTTTAGCAAGCATTATGCAGGATGCAACAGCAAAACAAAATGCATATCTGTCTTGAGTCTGGAAATTTCAAGAGAGAGAGGTAAACTGCTGACTCCCAGCCAGTGCCCAGTCAGTTATGTTGTATCTTTGGATCTTTGGGTCCAACGGTTCAGCTTTATGACCATTTAGTGCTGCATAATGAAAAAAAAAAAAAAAAAAAAAAAAAAGGATATAAGTAAAATATTCCATTCTGTTCATCAGGATCCCAGCGTTGTCATTTTTACTTATTTGACTCTACATAGGATTAGAATGATAAAGGTATTAATGATAGATGCCTTTCTCTCAGCCTCTCTTCATATATATCAGTTTCTCCAACCTCTGACTTGCTACGTCTGCACTGGATTCTATTCAGTTAGTCAGTGTATTTCTGTTGTCTATAGGCTCATGTCTGGTGTGCTTGGCCAATAAAAACACAGAGTTGGAATCCACACAAAGGTCTTTTAATTAAATAATTAATTGTATAATTCTGCAGAATCAGGTGCTTGGCAATATTTCACAAAGCAAGCACATCTCTGACTTGAAGCACCATTATTTACACACAGATAACTTGTGACACAGCACATGCAGTGGTTACCTGGGTAGACAAAGGACATAACCACTCCTCCTTCTCTTTTCCTTGAGCTTACATAGCTAAGTCATATGGTATGGAATACAATATGACCACTTGGTCAGCTGGGGTCAGCTTTCCCAGCTGTGCTGGGATTTTAACCAATCATAAATTGGTTTAAAATGTAAGAGTTAGTGTTTTTTTTTGTTGTTGTTGTTTGTATGTTTTTGTTTGTCTATATATGGCTCTGTAAATGTCTATTAAATGTTATGATAATGATGTCCACTTCATTTAGGAACCACCTTCAGAAACTGAGAATAAATTGGAATTAGATGATTTTTAAGGTCCCTTCCAACTCAAACCATTCTACGATTCTATAGGTCAATAGGAGCCAGAAAACTCTTGTCAGTTACTTGTCTAGGCTTATTTATTAGCAACACCTGAAGTAAAAGTCTACATTTGGATTATATGAATTATTCTAAGCAATTTGCATAAAAAGTATTCTGTTTACACAAAGGAAGAGATAAGTCTTCATGAAGGGTTCCTAAATATTCTTTATATTTAGAAGACCAGAGTAGATAATGTTCAAGGTATATATGGTTTGTATGTTTATTTTAGATTCCCTTGTCTTAAATTAGTTGTGCTTTCCCTTGTCTTTGATTAGTTGTGCCATGCACAGATAAACATATACTATATATTTATACAAAAATAAAATAATGTTTATAGGATTTTGACTGGAGATTTGTGGCATGTAACTCCAATCCTGGTTTAAAAAATGTGACAAAAGTGTATCTCATTGATCCCCAAGAAACATTCTAGCAATGACACTTATAATTACACAGTCTCATCAATAAACAAACAAACAAATGAAATGTTTTACAGTTCTCTCACATTTCACTAGGATTGTATCTAGGTACAGTATTTGTTCTGTTAGTATCTCACTGCATGCTGTATTAGGATGCTGCTGTTTCAGATATTTAAAAGCCTAGCTTTAATACTGTCTGCCAAGATACGCCATGACTGTCAAGAGTGCTTTAAATCAGGACTGAAAACTGACTTGTTTTTCCCTTTGCTTTCCATCATTAGTTTGGCACTGCAAGCTGTGTTATTAATAACTGTACATCTCTTGTAAAGCACCTTGAGATGTCTTGCTGAGATAAGGTACTATGTCCTACAAATGGAAGTTGTTTCTGCTGTTCAGTTAGAAATTAGACTAAAGTACAGATGGAACTTTCGAAAGTTCTATCAACCATCTATATTGTTGATGACACTGTAAGTCTGGTAACACCATAAGGCTGATTCCATAGTCTGCAGCCCTAGCTTACAGCTCAGGAAAACATTTATGACTTTGCATTATGCCTTCAAAATAATTGTATAGTGATGGTGATTTACAACAATATTGCACATCTTTATTCAGATACAAACAACCATTTAAAAGGAAGAACATAGAAGAGCAGATTTAAGAATTTTATTAGTATTCATATGATAAACTTCTTAGACACAGGAATTACACCATACCTTACTGTGTCAGAATAGGGGGACTAATGAGAAAGGCAGGTACTTCAAACCAGGAGGAAAACAGTCACAAAATCATGATAGTTTCGTGAAGGAAGAAACTTATTTGACACTGCTTAGCTATTTTAATACTTTGTTTAAATAACATGGGGCTTCAAAGAGCATTTGAAACATTAACATTTTATTTTAAAATAGATTAGATGTAGTTTGGGGATGCTGGGATTACTTTTGGCTTTAGAGCCAATATCATCCCTATGACACTGTAATAGAAATCAATTTGTCCTAATTTCTCTGGAATTTAAGCTATTTAGTTAATAGAATTATTTAAAAAAAAGAAGAAAAAAAAAGTTTAAAGGTTACAAAAGAGATACCAAAACTGTGAAACCACAGAAAAAAACAGTAGAGAATGAAGGAATCTTGCCATTAAGGTAGACCTCACTTCTAAAGTCAAGGTTTGTTCAAATATACAGAGGACTGACATTTCTCCTCAGTTTTTCCTCCTTCTGGCTATATACATAATAATCTTGCATCACTCTTTTTATCAGTAGATCTTCAAATCCTTAATATGTGGGGAAAAAAAAAAAGTCGGGAAGGAAAAATGGTCTTTCAAAAGCTCAGAAGCAGACCACTGACATGTGGGTGTGGGTGTGGAACTCGTGTAAAGCGTTTGATACTGTCCTGCACTACATCTTGTCTCTAAATCAGAGAGACATGTATTTGATGGATGGCCCACTCAGTCAGTAAGGAATTGCCTGTATGATCACATTCAAAGAGTTATGGTAAATGGGTCAATGTCCAGGTGGAGAGCAGTGAAGAGCTGTGTCTCTCACAGGTCCATACTAGGTCTCGTGCTGCTTAATAACTATATTGGTGACACAGACAGTAGGATTAAGTGCACTCTCAGCAAATTTGCAGATGATGTGTTTATCTCATTAATGTTGCTTTAAAACCACCTCTACTGACACACGAGAAATTTTCTGAGACTCATCCTTTATAAAGGTGAAGTTTCAGCTTAAAAGCAGATTTCTGTCTTCCCCAATCAGAAACACATACGCTAAAAATAATTTAATGGTTCTAGTCTAATATTTCCCACCTCCTCTTTGCAGCCTGTTTAGCCTCTATTTATCTATGAATTCTTTCAGTTCTTTGTATAGATCCTAAATCTAGTGTGATTTAAGATGTTTTATTTTTACCTTTTTAATTTTACGACTTGCCCCATTATGACTTAGTATTTAAGTTGAAAATGTTATTGTCTGTCTACTTGAGTTTATTTGGACTATTCTACGTTTACTCCTATAAAACTTTACTCTGTTGCTCAGTAGAGATAGTATTGGGTATTTTGGTTGGTTGGTTTGTTGGTTTTAACTCTTTGCTTATTTGTTTATTTGGTTGTATACCCTTGCTCAAAATCTCAGTCACACTAAACATAATTAGATATTATCATAGTGTAATTTGATGGGCAACCCATGTCATTCCTTCAGAGAAGCTGAATTTGAATATTTTATGGCTATCAACACACTGAACTTTGAATATGTCTGCTGTGAAGAACTGGATCAAGAGGTGGTTTTCATCTTGCAAGTCCTCTAAAAAGTTGCTGAAAAAATTATAGTCCCCAAAGTTCAGATTCTTTAGCATTTCTGCCTTCCTCTCTATACAGGTCAACAAGTAAGGACAGCCTCCTGTAGTATTGTGCTTTTATATGGCACAAGAGTAAATAAATAAATAAATAAATATCCCACATACTTATCCCACATACTTTATAGCCAACAGTCAAGCAATGTTGCAATAAGATTTTGATTATCAAGGTGTTATTCATCTCTCACTGATTCTGTTATGGGATGTTTATAACTCATCCTAACCCAGTTATCTCCATTCTTTCCAAAGGCAACAATGAAAAAAAAAATAAAAATAAAAATAAATATATATATATATATGTATATATAACAGGAATACTATGAAGCTCTTAGACTTACTCTGTTGTGTCACAGAGACCACAGATTAGTTAGTTAGATTTTCTAGTAGTAAATTTCAACTTCAGTCTTAGGTATTTAAATATAGGAGATAGATATCCATTCACTGTAGAATAAATGAAACCTTATTTTGCAATAGATGAGGCATCAGTCATTCTGGCCACAGTCCAACAATACATGTTTAACACTAATCAACTCATACTTAACACTTAACACTAACTCATACTTAACACTAATTAATGGAACTAACTATAGAGAAAGTACTCACAAGCTTAATGTTAAGTAGGTATTTAAGCATACAAGCAATCAAGTGTTAGACAAAAGAAGAGTCTGGACACCAGAAATTCTTCAGGCAACAGTCAGAAAATGTGAGACTAGTGTAGCTGCATATTAAAAGGCATAGGGACTAGAGATAATAATAACAATACTAATAATGATAATAATAATAAATTAAATTAATAGTTAAAACATCAAATATCAATGTCTGAAATCCTTATTCAAAATGTTCATGGATAAAGAATTACTATTGCATCATTAGGAAGAATAAGCAGGAGATTTAACAGGGTCTTCACTGAGACTCTGCAAAGGACAAAAAAAAGAATGTGCTGCGTGTTTCATAGAAAAAGTGACAATGAGAGTCTAACCTTGAATGAGTGATAAATGCAGACTCCCAAGATGCAGCTATAGGAAATAGAATAAAATAGTAAATAAAAATAAAATAAAATAAAAGTAAAATAAAACAATCAAACAAAACAAAACAAAACAAAACAAAATAAAATATTATAAAATAAAAAAAAAAAAATGAAAAAAAAAAGACCTGGAAAACTGGTGGGAAAAAAAATAAATTGGATGTGAGCCAGCAATGTGTCTTTGCAGCAAATATGCTCAATAACATCCCAGGGTACATTAACAAAAACATTGCTATCAGGTGAAAGAAGGTGATCCATCCTCTCTTCTCAGCACTGGTGAGATCACACTTGGAGTGTTGTGTCCAGATCTGGGCTTCCCAGTACAGGAAATGTAGTCCTAAACTGAAGAAAACAAGAAGACCTTGAAGAAAACAGAGAGGCTGGTAGCCTTGAACTAGCAAAAGCAGAAGTGATAAGGGATGAAAACAAGAAGGAGGAAAACAGCTGAAGGAACAATTTAGACTGACTCATAGTAACATTTTGACATTAAGGATCATTAGCATATTAAAACACACGTCAAAATGCAAATGTATGGAAATGTGGGATTTGGTGTCCCTCCCTCCCCCATTGGTCCTCTGTAATGCACATGCTCAATAGAGATAAGTTAGGTGAGCTAAAACAGCTAATCAGAAGTAGCTAGAGAGATCGTTTACAAGTTATCTGTGTATAAACAACAGTCCTTCAAGTTAGATATGTATAAATACGAGTGCTTCAAGTAGGAGGTGTTTTCTTTGTGAAAGTCTGGCAATCACCTGATTCTGCAGAACTATATAATTAATTATTTAATTAAAAGACCTCTGTGTGGATTCCAACTCTGTGTGCTTATTGGTCAGGTGCACAGGGCGCAAACCTATAGATCACAGAAAGACACTGACTAACTGAACAGAGTCCAGTGGAGACCTAGCAAGTCAGAGGTTGGAAAAACTGGTATATGAAGGGAGGCTGAAAGAAAAGCCTCTAAAGAGAGAGTTCAGCCTGAATCAAGGGAGCAAGGGATTCCTAAATATAGAGTATAGAGTTCTCTATAAGTATAGAGAATATAGATACAGAAGTTCAGAATTACACAATGGAAGAATGAGAGTCAATGGAAACATGCTGAAACACAGAAAATTTAAACCTGAGTTTTTCTTTTCAGTGTAGAAGCTATCAAACAGTAGAAAAAATAAATATAAAGGTGCCAGTACCTTTTGTTTGACCATATAGATAAATTAACAAGAAAAGAAACTGCAGTAGTATTGTACACTGATTGTACACACACAAAAATAAAAATGGATCAAATGAAGATGAACGACTTGAAAAAAATGCTTAAATAAAGGAGTAGTTCAGTAATCCTGTGTGTCAGGATGTGGTTGGCAATAACAAAAATGGACACTAGACAAAACATATTCAACTGACATGGCTATACATTTCTCCTTACAATTTAAGCACAAAGCCAAAATACCATGCAATGGACTTGCTTGACTCTGGGCACCCAGCCACAATAGTTCTAATTACAAAACCACCATCAGCAACTCTTGGCTACTTCAGACAAAGCATTTGTACTGCTGTAGATATTTAAAATTATGGATGGATTTGCTAAGAGATGTCAGAGGAAAATTGAATAAAACTGTTCTTGGCAGTGAGTAATAGGCTATTGTTTCTGTTTTGACATGATTTATTTAGGTTATTCCTTTTTCATATTATGCTGTTGTTTCAATAATTAAAAAAAAAAATAAAACAAAGTGGTAGACTTAGAGTTGACAATAATACATAAAGTCATCAAAAAAAAAAAAAAAAAAAAAGAATGAAAGAAGGAACCCCTGCATAAACTTGGGTCAACATGAAAGCAAATCCAAATGAAACATTTGTGAGAAACAAATTTAATCTGAAAGTTAGCAGTGCAGAACTCTTATTTCCCATTTGCTTAACTGTGAAGTTCAGTAGAAAGAAAGACCACTTAGAAAGGCATTTAAGTGTTGGTATTTTTATCCTGAAAATGTGGTCATGTGGTCATGTCATATTCTTTATTCACTTGTGTAGGGAGACTTAATGTGTGAAAACTTAAATATGTTCTCCTTGTCACATGTAAGAAGTATAGGAAGGGTTCAAATATGTGAGTAACCTCAAGCGGTATTATCGCTCATTGCACCTTGTTGTAGTCATGGTGATTACACCATTTTTAGGCAAAATTTCTGAAACTTGGTCATTGCTGAGAAAAAGTGCCTGTAATTACTGCTGAGATTTATTCTGATTCATATCAAGATTAATATGCTGCCTTTCATCAGTTTATTATAAAACCTTTTTGTGTGTTTTTACAGGATTTTGGCTGATATTTGCATAGACATACAAAAAGGGAGCAGAAGTTCACAAGACAACTAGAATATGGTCTATAGCCTTTAATCTTTATAAAGCAAATTCGTTTGATTATTCATTAAAAAATAAAACACTGTGTTTTTTTTTATTTTTTTGTTTGTTTGTTTGTTTTTGTTTTTTTCAGGAATTTAAGAGCTCAATTAAAGCAAATGTATTTTGGGTGCAACTGAATCATATTTTAAACAGTGAGAGATTGTTAGCTTCCCAGACTACAACCTAATCTCCCTGCATCAAAACTGCGTAGAACTTTTTAGCTGCACAGCAATCTCTGTGCTACTGACTTGAAAAAAAAAAAAAAAAAACTTCCTGATTTTTTCCCCCTTGTTTATACATACTTGATTTCATAACTAAAAGATGAAATGCTTGATTGATAGGTGAAATCATCATGAAATTGACAGCTGGCAGAACATGAGCCAGTGGTATGCACAGGTACACAAGAAGACCAATAGTGTCCTGGCTTGTATCAGAAACAGTGTGGCCAGCAGGACTAGGGAAATGATTATGCCTCTGTACTCGACACTGGTGAGAAAGCACTTTGAGTATTGTGCTCGGTTTTGAGCCCATCACTACAAGAAATGCTGAGTCATTGGAATGCATTCAGAAAACAGCAAGAAAACTGGTGCAAGGACTAGAAAACATGATATATGAGAAGGGTCTGAGGGAACTGGGGTTGTTTAGTCTGAAGGAGGCTGGGGGGAGACCTCATCACTCTCTACAAATACCTGAAACAAAGCTGTAGCAGGAAAGGTGTTGGTCTCAGGTGACAAATGATAGAACATGAGGAAACAGTCTCAAGTTGTTCCAGAGGAGATTTAGATTCAATATTAGGAAAAATTTCTTCTCAGAAAGGGAGAATAAGCATTACAACAGCCTATAACAGGTAATGGTGGAGTCACCATCCTTGAAGGTACTTAAGAAACACATTGATGTGTTGATTAGGGACATGGTTTACTGGTGGACTTGGTACTGTTATGTGATGGTTGGACTTGATGGTTTTATTGGTCTTTTCCAACCTAAATGATTCTATGATTCTAAATAAAGAATTTCATTTTAAGATTTAGAATGAATCATAGAAGTATCCAGTGGGTTGGAAGGGATCTTAAAGATCATCTAATTCAACCTCCCCCATCATGGGCCCAGACATCTTCCACTAGACCAAAGTTCTCAAAGCCTCATCCAACCTGGCCTTAAACACTTCCAGGGATGGGGCATCTACAGCTTCTCTGGGCAATCTGTTCCAGTGCTTCACCACCCTCTGAGTAAAGAATTTCTCCTGAATATCTAACATAAATATCTAATATAATATCTAATGTAAAACTAAAAGTTTAAAACCATTACTCCTTGTCCTATCACTACACTCCCTGACAAAGAATCCCTCTCCTGCTTTCTTGTAGGCCCCCTTTAAGTACTGAAAGGCAACTATGTGAGAAACAATCTGCAGCCAATAACACAGGCTCAGGTGAGGATCTTACTGAAGTAGTATTTTTATTCGCAATTGCAATGGCAGGCGTCCTGCAAGCAGGAGCGCACAGTAAAAGTATATCATAACCTTATATTCCCTATTATCTAACGCTTGATTCCTCCCCTGTTTCCTCATTGGCTGAGCACTACAGGTTCACGAACTACTCGACACTTATTACTATACTATATACGTACAATTTTATTTGACCAACCATTAATTTCTCCTTTTCCTTTTTTTCTCCTTCTACTCTCATGACTTGAGGGCCCATGTTTGTTTTTTTTTTTTTTGTTTTGTTTTGTTTTGTTTTTACCGATTACATGCTGCTCATCTTGTTTTTCTTAGCTATCCTCCGCTATCCTCCTTATTTTGGGACAGTGGGACCTTCCCCTTATGTGCTTAACATACTCCCCACTGTTACGCCACTGTTATGCCTGCAGAATCACTTTTGAATATGCAAGGTTAGTGCAATTTTCCACTGCAAAAACACAACTTTATTTCTAACAACTATAGGGTCTTCCTAGAGCTTTCTCTTCTCCAGGCTGAACAACCCCATCTCCCTAGCCCTGTCTTCATATGAGAGGTGTTCCAGCCCTCTGATCATCCTCTTGGCCCTACTGTGGACTCTTTCTAATAGGTCCACGTCTTCCTTATTCTGGGTGTCCCAGAAATGAACACAGTACTCCAGGTGGGGTCTCGCAAGAGAGCAGAGGGAGAGAAACACCTCCCTCGACCTGCTGGCCACACTTCTTTTGTGCAGCCCAGGATACGGTTGGCTTTCTGGGCTGCAAGCACACATTAACGGCTCATGTCAAGCTTCTCGTCAACCAACACCTTCATGTTTTTCTTGTCAGGGCACCTTTCAAATTGTTCTCCACCCAGCCTGCATTTGTACCTGGGATTGCCCTGATCCAGATGCAGGACCTTGCACTTGGCCTTGTTGAACTTCATGGTGTTCACACAGGCCCACCTCTCAAGACTGTCAAGGTTCTTCCTCTAGCATGTCAATCACACCACACAGCTTTGTGTCATCAGCAAACTTGCTGAGAGTGCACTGTCCACGTCACTGACAAAGATGTGAAACAGCACCAGTCCCAATACCGAGTCCTGAGGAACACCACTTGACACTGGTCTCCACTTGGACATTGATCCACTGACAGCAACTTCCTGAATGCAACCAATTCCTTACACACCGAGGGTGCCATCCATCAAATCCGTGTCTCTCCAATTTAGAGACATGGATATCATGGGGGACAGCATTAAATATTTTACACAAGTCCTGGTAGATTATGTCAGTTGCTCTTCCCCTATCCACCAATGTTGTAACCCCATTGTAGAAGGTCACCAGATTCATCAGGCACAATTTGCCCTTAGTGAAGCCATGGTGCCTGTCATCAATCACCACCTTATTTTCCATACCGTATGATGTCAGAGTCAACAACAGAACTGGGAGAGGTTGGGGGGGGGGGGAGGGGGCAGTGGATACGTACTCCCCCTGACCCACTTAACCTGACCTTTCTCCCTAAACTCTGCTGGGGCAATAGCCATCAGTGCCACCCACGTTGGCTGCGTCTGGTTATGACAGCTGAACCTGGCTAAAGATGGTTGTGATAGCTGAACCTGTCTCATGTTGGATTAGGAGGAGGTAGATTCAAGGACTTGGATCAAGGATCATGCACCACACAAGAATGTCTATTATGCAAATATGACTAGTAGTCAATCATCTTACCCCATAAATAGGGGAAAGCCCAGAGCCTTTTGAGCTCTCCTGTACTGCACCAGGCTTACTCCTCAAGGCTGAGATATTCCTTACTTGTGATGCTTGGTAAGTGACTAATAGCTAGCTTGTTGAAACTTTGCAAGTAATTTGCTAAGCATGCTGAAACTTTGCTATCTTACATAAGTGATATAAAGGATTGATTGTGCATATAATCCTTTAGGCATTGTCATGGATGGAAAAAAAAAAAAAAAAGAATGATAATAATATGAAATTCACTTAGAAGACAGAAGCAGCAATATGATTTATTGATAATAAAGTTATTGCTACTTAACAAAGTTTTGATGATGCCAAGGTACACCTGTTTACAATTGGAAGATATTGATTGCACACTGTATAAAAAGACACTTTATACTACTCTAAGACATGAAACGAAAGACGTTATATATATTACATAAACACTACATAAGGAATTGGGTAAGGCAGCATTACATTGAGGAAACCCTTTCATTGACTCACAAGATTCCGAGTGGACCCCTTTGCTTTCTAAACTCCTTGCACTGAAGAGGTAAGGAGCCTAGGTGCAGCTGAATACAGTCCTAGTCACAGACTTGGTCAGCAGTTTATGTCTAAAGGATCATATGCATTATGTGAATCCTGTATGCTGCTTAGCTTAGATTATGAAGTGTGATCACAAAGCATCATTATAGCGTGTTAGCAGGCTGTTACTTTCCCAATCTGCTTACTGACTCTCCGTAGCAATAAGGGTCCTCTCAATCTGCAGAAGTAACTTTGGGAGGTGTCCCTGCCCAAGGGAAGGTCTCAATGTGCAGCCGGCTGTCATGCCAGGAGAGCTCAAAGGGCTCTTGAGCTGCTCAGAATTTATGGGGTAAGATGATTGACTTATGGTCACACTTGCACACAGATGATAATTTTCATCCACATTTGACTTGAGTTGGACTTTCTTTCAAACTTGTCCAGCACTGGGATAGGAGGTGTACATTGGTCAGACTATCCCTTGGCTATTTGTCTTCTGTCTCCCCCAAATATAGAGGATACAGCCATTGTTACTGGACACATCCATCATGACTGCCATTGATGGTTATCTGGTTAGGCTGGATGCTCTGCTTAAGCAGGAAGGTTGGGGTGGGGAGTACTCCATGACAGGCATAAACTGTTAAGTCTGGGATTAGGATAAAATCCAGTCCTATCAAGACTCCTTGGAGTTTGGATGGCAAAGAGGACTCAATTTTGAAATTTGTGACTCAATATGAGGGTCTCCCTGATGCCTTTAGTCTGACCCTGTCCTCTTTGCAGTTAATAATCAAGTGACCTTTCTATCACGAATCTTGTTAATGTCATATTTACCATTAAAAGTGTGTTAAATCACTGTCTTAGTCATGATTCAGCTTTGCTAAATCACTGGTTTCATCAATACATATATTATTGATTCTCTCTTACAAGTGAAATGGATAATTCCTTTTGTGACAGGAACTGTCTGGACGTTGGTCATCAGTCAGCTGGAGGTGACCAATTGTGTTGTACATCACTCTTTTTATTATTGTTATTATTATTTTAATCCCTTTTAGTTTGTTTTTCATCTCTTATTAAGCTGTCTGTATCTCAACTCACAAGTTCTTGTACTTTTACTTTTTTGATTCTCTCCCCCCCCCCCCCCCCCCCCACCGGGGCAGAGTGAGCAAATGGCTGTGTGATGCTTAGCTGCCTGCCAGGTTAAACCACAAGATTTTTTTCAGTAAGACCTAAGAATGCTTCCTACTTTATGTATAATTGTCTTAAATGATGGCTAGCTACACTCCACCACACCACTCTCTCACTCCCTCTCCTCAAAAAAACAGAGGGAGACAATATGGTGAAAAAAAAACATGGGTTGATCAGGGAGATCACTCACTAATTACTATCATGGGCAAAACAGACTCAGCATAAGGGAGGTTAATATAATTTATTGCCTATTGCAAATAACAGACTGCAGATGTGAGAAATTAAAAGGAAACTAAAAACAACTTCCCCCCAACTTCCTTCTTCTACTTCCTACCCTTGAGCTGTGCAGAGGAATGGTGGGTTGCAGTCAATCCATAACACTTCATCTCTGGTGATCCTTCATCTTCACTCTTTTCCCCTGCTACAGCCTGGAGTTCCTCCTATAGGATGCTGTCCTTCCTGAACTGATCCAACATGAAGTTTCTACAGACTGCAGTTCTTCAACAACTGTTCTGATATGGTGACCAAACTGATGTGTGATTCTCAGACACCTACTTTACAAACATCCTGTGCATTTAAAATATTTCTTTGCCATTTCTTTATTAGCCAATCTTGTAATCTCATCAATGAGAAAAAAACAGATGTTTTCTTTCTTTTCCCCTCTAAAGCTCAGTTGATTGTTAGCAGTTACATTCCTATTATTTAACTCTATCAGATGAATCAACGGGTTTCAGCTGAGAAACTGAAATAGTTTGCACGCTTTCACAGTCCTCCCTCATTAAGCAAAACACAATCATTTGGGTGCTGTGCTTACCATAACTGTTGTAATTCTATTCATATGATCCTTTGTAAAACTATCTGGAAAATTCCACTTCCTATTCCTTGTTTTCTTTTCTTTTCTATTTTCTTTCTTTCCTTTTTTTTTTTTTTTCTTCTTTCTAAGCTACTTCAGCTGCCTCATGCCTTTCAGAAAACTACTTTTTGTTATGTGTCACAAGAGGTTAAAGTGAAAAAAAAAAACACAGGCAGGTTGCTGTAGGGGTTGGCAGCTCCTTGCAGGCCACTAACAGTGGGGGGTGCCCATGGGGCAGCAGGACAGGGACTGTCAGCCATCCAGAAACAGGGCAGCTAGGGTGCAGCTCCAGCCCCGGACAACAGATACCTCCCAGGGGATGGGGATCAGCTGAGGCTGTGCTAGGATGTGATTTTGTGGGTGGCAGTCATTATCAGGCCTGGCGAGGGGAATCAGACACAGATGCAGACTCAGAATTTCTTAGCAGGGCTGTGGATATTGGAGCAGGGCCAGGTCAAGGCGCTAGAATGCAGGGGATGCTTTAGGTCCAGATGAATGAGACCACGACCAGGCACAGAAGGGCACTGGGGGCGAGAGCCCTGGCCAAAAGGAAGCTCCAGAGTCAAAAGGGAGAGCTCCTTGAAAGGCTTTTTCCAGCCCTCTGTCCATCAGCTCTTCACAGCAGTTTCAAGGCCAGATGGCTGCTTATCAGCCTGCTTACCAAGGAACTACTGTGTTTAAAGAACATGAATTCAAAACTGTACTGTAACTTGCTGAAAGAATTTACAAAACTTTTGGATAGGTTACCCTAAATATGATTTATTTCTATATTTAAATAGTTTTCTTGGACTTACTTGTCAGTAGTGTTATTTGATCAAGGTAATCATTTACTTTAAGGGTAGTTATCATGAATCTAGCTTTCCATCAACTGCTTTTGCTTTAGGCAACACAAAAACCTCTTTATTTATTATTGTTACTAATTTTACTGCTCTTGAAACACTGCTGAAATAAAGAGTACCTTCTAGCATTATTTTCTTAGCTCTGTGTCAAAATGCTGAATGGTACTTGCAAACCAATTTGTATTTCAATTATGCAACCTGAAAGTGACCTTGGAAGGTTGGGTTCTTGCCAGTATTTTAAAAGATTCAGGTAAATGTATTCCCTACATGATGCTAGATAAAATTAGATTGTCAATAACAAGGCTTCCTGTATATATAGAAAGTCAAATTAACCTTTGAAGTGTCTCAGTCAAACAGAATAGCACTTTCAGAGAATTATTTAATTTATTGTGTATCTATCTATATATAAAGTGCCATGGAACAGATAACACCTCTTGTTTTTGCCTTATAAATCTGAAAATTAAAAAAAAAAAAAAAAAAAAAAAAAAGAAAAGAAAAGAGAGAATCTGTTCTATCTCATGAAAGTTTCACTTGAGCCTATTTGAAAGATTGTGAATGTTTTACATGTGTTCTCTGCAGTATTCTATCTCCTTTAAGACTAACTGTTTAATGTGAACTTTCTGAAGGAGAGGAGACTGCTTTTTCCCTGGTGACTTACTGAACCTGCTGAGTAAAAGTAAGCTCCATTGCAGGATATGGTAGTAGCAATGAAGAGTCCCAGAAATGAGCTGTAAAACTGTAGCTCAAAAGTTTTTTTTTATAAGACCAGGAAAGAGAAAGTATCAGAAGAAACAGAAAGAATCCTCCTAGAAATAAGAATTGTATAGTTTGTTCCAAATTAGTCAATAAATTGACAAAAAACACCTCTGAAGTTAGAGACCTGGATACTAAAATATACTAAGAAGGGCAATAGATCTTTTTGATTTTTTTTTCCTGTTTTCTTCCTTAGTTACCTCAAGTTTTATCATTTAAAATACAACTGTCCTGTGACATATTTTGTAATTTCCTTTAGGTTTATGAGTTCTGAAGAGATCACTAGGAGGAAATATCTAGGCTGGTCCACCTTAAAGCTCTGGCTGTTACATCATCTATGATTAAAGTGCCTCTCCTCATTGTTCATCTAATTCCTTCAAAATACTGCTTTGAAGGCCCTGAATCATGTCCTTTCAATCACTACAGGTAGCAGATTGTTATTCATATTCTCAAAATTGTACTGACTACTTGGATTCGTTTTGAATCTTTCTACCCTATATCCCTGTTGTCCCTCAGAAATTGTTTTTATTGATCTTCTTCTCATCATGCTCTGGCCTGAAACTGAATAGACAATTTAGATCTGTTAGAGGTGCTGTACAGAAATCTGAAACTTTACAAGGAGATTTCATTAGAATAAGAACATCCATTAAGACATTATATTACCTTGGAAGAACCTCATAAAATTCAGATTTTGCATTCTCAAAATGTATTTGTGGCTACAAAATTATAAATCCTAGATATTAACTATGGGTGTGAATGGATTCAGCAATGATATGTTATTGTTTTTGGGAAATAAGCTGACAAACAAGCCCCAGATGTGAAAACAGTGGGATATAGTTGACCTTCCTGCAGTCATCTGAGGATTGTCTGAATTAGGTATGTTTGCTCCCTCTGTAGGTATGTGAGAAACAGGTGCTCCTTGTACCATTTACACAGGTGATTAATCTTGTGTGGTTTATTAAAGATAAATGTATGCTAGTTACAGATACAATTAATAAATATACTAGTACCATTTTTAATAGATGAGGGATAGGTTGCTTTAATTTTTAATAGCATTACCTGTCCAGATTTTCATATTTTATGTGGTAAAACTTCCAGTGAATTAAGACATTATGTGAATATTGTTGTATCAGATGTCAAACCTTTTTTTTTTTTTTTTTTTTAAGAGGAAAATAATATATTTTTAATGATTTATGTTGAAAATTCTAAATGTATATTTATTTATATAGTAATATAACGTAAGTATAGTTGAAATATAGTCTTTTATTGCATTACAAGATGTTCAAATTACCATCTAAATAATATTTTACTGGAAGTAAGCGTGCATAATAGGTGCTTGAAAAGTAAGGATGAAACGTTGTTTCCAAATTACCATATTGATGAATAACTGTTGTAAAAAAAAGTCTCTCAAACCAAATAAAATGAAAAGGAGGGAGGAAATATCTTTGTGGCACTTAAAGGGAGATAGTCAAAGGGCTATAAGAGAAATGCCCACTCTGTTCTCCTTCTGAGCAGCTACCAGATATGAGAAAGTACAAATGTGTACAATTATGAAAGAAATAGCATTTCCTCACTTTAGGTCCTCCTGATACCCAGGTCAAGAAGCTCATGCTTGCAGAGATCAGGAATGATAAAATATTGATATCTTACCCTAGAAGCCAAAACATCTTGGTGGACCTCCTACTTCCAGGAAATCACACAGATCATAAAATACAAAAATGTTAACATATGAGATCAAACTGTACAGACTATTTTAGTCTGAGATAGGTTTTTACCTATGTCTAAAATGCCATGGCATCTACATTAGTTCTTAACACCTTGAAAATGTGTATCAGATGTCACATCAATAAAGATTGTGATCTACTTCAGATGGTCCTGCTTAGGTACAAGATACTCTGTCAGTTTATGTAGTGATTTTCCGCTGAACTTTGGAAGCATACTATTGGTCAGACTAGATAAAACATATTAAAACAAATCCTTAGGCTGAATAACAATGTGATGGAAAACCATCAAAGATGCAAGTAGCAAACATTTCTTGTTTCAGTGTTCTAAAACCATTATTTATGGTAAACAACAAGACTGTATCTTTATGAGAACATTTGTAACAAAACCTAGCATTATCTGCTACACCATACACAAGTGTATAACTACCCTTATTTAAAATGATGGTTTCCTCAAAAGTGCTTGGTGTAACATTATATTTAACACATACATTTGCAACCAGGACACACTTTTCAATACCGAATAAAATTAGATTTATTCTGCCTATTTTGTAAGTTCTCAAGGCAATTTAGAGGAAAATGTTCCTTTTCTTGTTTCTGAATAAAACTATGTTTTATCTTCATTACAAAATTTTGGCACAACCAGCTTAGGAATTTCCCGCACATAATAATATTTCAGGTGAATTCTTATTTAGCTTCATTTTCATGTGTTTTACAAAAACAAAGCCCAAATCTTTACATTTAAATTATACTATAGTCGCATCTAGAGATAACTACCCAGTTAAACCTGTTATTTCATCAGTGTTATCTTCACAAGTTTTTTTCCCATTATATGGGACAAAAGCCACAAGACTTTCACATTTAGAGAAAATTGGGTTGGGGCAGTCCTAGATATGAGCACAAACTGGGTGAAGAACTCAATGAAAGTAGCCCTGCAGAGAAGGACTTGGGGGTTCTGGCAGTTGAAAAGCTTTACATGAGTCAGCAGTGCATGCTTACTGCCCAGAAAGGCCAACTTTATCAACAGAGGAGCAGCCAGCAGGTCGAGGGAGGTGATTGTCTCCCTTTATTCTGCCCTTATGAGGCCCCACTTACAGTACTGAATCCAAGTCTGGGGCTCCCAGCACAAGAAGGATGTGGAAATGTTAGAGCACATCCAGAGGAGGGCTACGAAGCTGATCAGAAGGCTACAGTACCTTTCCTATGAAGACAAGCTGAGAGAGCTGGGGATAGTCAGCCTGAAGAAGAGAAGGTTCTGGGGGGACCTCATTGCAGGTTTTCAGTACTTAAAGGGATCTTATAAAAAAAGGTGGAGAGCAGGCTGATAATGATAGGACAAGGGGGAATGGTCTTAAAGTAAAAGAGGGGAGATTTAGATGAGATGTTAGGGGAAAATTCTTCACTGTGAGGTGTGGTGAGGCACTGACACAGGCTGCCCAGAGAAGCTGTGGATGCCCCATCCCTGGAGGTGTTCAAGACCAGGTTGGACAAGGCCGTGGGCAGCCTTATCTTGTGGGTGTCATACCTGTCCATGGCAGGGCGGTTGGAACTAGATGACCTTTAAGATCCCTTCCAACCCAAGTCATTCTATGATTCTATGAAATTAACCTCTCTAGATAAGAGTGCTCTAGCACAGACATCAATCACATAAATATTTTCCTTTTGTTTAAGAAAAAATAAAAAAAAAAAAAAGTTTTCTTCTCCATTCTCTTATTCTCATTTTTAAAAGTCTTAATTTCTATGTGGAAGCAATTTCCTATGACTTATTAGAGGCATTATCGAATCCACCAAAGTATCTCTCCTTTTTCTTTCTTTGAATAGTTTTTACAGTCTTATCCATCACACCTTCTTGCCTTTTGCACTTTTCCAGATACTGTTCTCTATTCTGTGTTAATACTGAATATATATATGTATAATATGTATATAATAAAAAAATGCCCATGAGTCACACTTTTTTTTTTTTCAACAAAATTAGTTTTTCTTCCTAGTTGCTGGTTTTGCAGACCTCTTTCTGGGCTGCTTTGGGGAATATAGAACTGGTTATTTGGAGGTTTTTGTATGATCTATGCTTTAACTAAAATCTGTTTCATTTTGATGGACCATGGCACTTTTACTATAAAAGGTAAGTTTTATCAAGAGATACGTATAGGGCTCCTAACTTCTATTACTACATTGCAACCCTAACACTAATACTCAACTTCTGTTGAAGTCTTCCTGCACACTTGTTAAACCAGCAGTTTTAAGTGTTGAGGCAGGGCAGTAAGAACCCAAACTATTTAGTTCATATGGCATACATTAATTTTAAGTTTACATAAGTTACAGTTTAACTAAAGCAGTAACAGAGCAATACACACAAGATGATTTTGTAACCTTGCTGTTGAATCTTTCTCTTTCAAACCAGTGTTCAACAGCTCAACATCCAGGTTGAGAGCAGGGATGAATGGAGTCCCTCAGGGATCCATACTAGGACTGGTACTGCTGAATATCTTCATTGATGACATGATTCAGTGAACCCTCAACCAGTTTGCAGATGACACCAAACTGAGTGGAGCTCACTTCAGAGGGAAGGGATGCCATCCAGAGGAACCCAGACAGGCTGGAGAAGTGAACCTTTTAAACCCCATGAAGTTCAACAAAGCCAAGTGCAAGGTCATGCAACTGGGTCAGGACATCAGTACAGGCTGGATGATGAATGAATTGAGAGAAGCCCTGCAGAGAAGGACTTGGGGGTATTGGTGAATGAAAAACTGAACATGAGCTGTCAGAGTGCATTTGCAGCCCAGAAAGCAAACTGTATCCTGCACTGCATCAAAAGCAGTGTGTCTAGCAGGCCATGGGAGGTGATTCTCCACTTCTACTCTGCTCTTGTGAGAATCACACCTGGAGTACAGCATTCTGCTCTGGGGCCCCCAGCACAAGGGAGACATGGACATATTACAACAAGTCCAGAGGAGGACCATGAAGAAGGCTTGAGTATTTCTCCTTATAAAGGAAAGAAGAGAGAGCTGTAGTTCATTCTAGAGAATGGAAGACACTGGTGGGACCTTATGGTGGCCACAGCTTGTCTCTTGCTCTGTTTTTCTGCCATGTACGTCATAGAAAAGATGCAAAAGAGTTATTTGTTGGGTGTGTAGGTATTGGAAATGCAGGTATAATTTAAAAATGGGAAGTGTCACTTAAATTTCTTCCTTTCCATTGCTCTCAGGCAATGGTTGTTACCTTCTGCCCTTCACTACTTAGAAGCTGCTGCAGTTTTGTGATGCTCTTTGTACATAATTTGTGAAGTGCTTTGGCACAGAAGTGCCATATAAATGTAGGGTATTATTACAGTGTACTTTTCTTCACTGGAGAAGCTGCATCAGAAGGACTGTTTTACTGGGTTATCTCCTAGGTAACTGTGATTCACTGTAATGATAGTGACTTGCACTCTTAAAATGGAATAGTATTGGCACAACTACAATCTAATGGAGATAAAATTAGATAGTGCTAAATTAGGTAATGGTGATTAACCATGTACTAAATTGATATAAAATTATAAGCTCTGACTTCTTAATGCACATACACTTTCAATTCAATATTAAAGGTCATATTTTCCAAGATTCTCATGAGGTTTTTGTAACAACAAGAAGTTACTGTGCTATGATATTTAAGCCTCTACATTTCGATTTCATTTTAAAATGTCTAAGTCATTGTGACACGTCTAAGCTAAATGTCATAGGAAAAGCTTTTATATATATATTTTATATGTATAGCTATAGTAATTGCATAGTAATTAAGTCTGATTCAGGAAAGCAAATAACTTCTCGTACTATTTCTGGAGGACAATTTACACATTTCATATTAGTATTTACATATTATGACAAGAGGCCTTGGAATAATCAGATGCTATATTTCTCCTCCCATACTCCCACACATTTGCCATATTCTTCCCTGAACTGCCACACCAGCACAAACCTCTGCTTTCTTTCACTTGTGAACAATACCACTTGCTCATCATGGCAGTCACAAGTCCTTTTAAATGGCTTTAGCTGTGCAGTACTTCCCTCTGCTGAGAGAGCAGCTACATTTAATAATTAGGAAAGAGGTCACTGAACACAAGCAACAACAGATTGTGCCTTGCATTCTCTGCGATACTGGACCACAGCAAAAGAACTTTTGCCTGACTACTGTCATCCTCCTTTATCAGCACTGGGAAACACAGGTCTCTTACTACCTTCCAAACTACAGCAACAGGGCCATGTTTTGGTAACTGGTTGATTTTTTGCTATTGTTGGAAAAACATATCTAGACAACAAATGTAATTATATAACTGACACAATAAAGAAAGATTCCTGAATGATAGTTAGGAAACTGTGAAATGTGTCAGTAAAATGTAGGCTTTTACCAAAAATGCAGTCATACTGCAGGATATGTTTGCTGATGAAAGAAATAATAATATATTCAAAGAGATTTCAAAGAGATTTTCTAGGATGTGAGAGCATCCTGGAAAGTTTCTTATCCAGTGCAAGACTGTCATGATCCTCCTTAGCGTCGCAAGTGTTCTACAGAACTTGAAAAATGCATTCCATGTGCTCTCCTGGATTGTCCCTTCATTTTCATTATTTCTGATCCTAAATAAATAAATAAATAAATAAATAAATAAGGTTTAATTAAAAAAAAATATACCCTATATTTGGAACAAACGTTAAATCCTGAATTGGTGCTAGAGTAGTTTATATAATTGAAGCAATTAGGAGCATTTATTTATCTCCCAGTATTTAACCTGGATTACCAGAATTTGATATATTAATACATATGAAGTGGAAGACAAGGTGGCTTGCAAAAACAAAGTTACAGTAGGATTCAACAGTTTAAATTTAAAATTTTAAACGTGTACATCTAAGCCTTAGCTAGTGAATGTCCATACAGTAAATGGAGAGAAATAGGCATTTCCAAGGACAAGAATTTCATCCTAAAATAGTCAAAGGGGAATTAAATATCTATATTAAGTAAGAGAAATACACCATTAACTTCCTAGTATTATTCTAACTGTTCAGAGGAGCCAAATCCAACATTTAATAAATAGGTGAGAATACAAACAGTAATGGAAAATCTGACTGTATTACTCAAACATGAATGTTTTGCGTATACATCCTTACAGAGAACATCTTACAATATGTAGTAAATATATAGTAGTTGTTCTGGGAAAATAACATGATTATATGAAGAATTACATAAATATATGTATCCGTCTATGATTAGTAATGATACAGAATGCATATATTTACAGGTTTTACGAAAACAAACTCTCAGATCTGGGGATTTGTGTATATGATAAGTTGTAATAAGCAGACTGTGAATGTCTCCAGCACCTGTCACAACTGATGAAACATATATTTGAACTTTTTTTGGTAGTATAATTAGTTTGACTGGAGTGGCATTAATTTTCTTCATAATAGCTCACATGGTGATGTGTTTAGGATTTGTGATTAAAACATTGTTGATAACAACAATGCTTTTTCTATGGTTGAACAGTGTTTGCACAACATCAAAGCCTTTTCTGTTTCTGATACTGCTCTGCCAGTGAGTAGACTGAGGTTGGGTAAGAAGCTGGTATGGTACAGAATAAGGGGTGGTTATTGTCTTCAATATTCAGATGGAATAGAGTTAATTTTCTTCCTAATAGCTGGAATGGTGCTGTGTTTTCGATTTAGGGTGAGAATAATGTTGATAACACACATAATAATGGGTTTAGTATTTGCCAAGCAGTGCCTACACTTTGTCAAGGACTTTTCATCTTATCCTACTGCCTTGCAAGCAAAGAAACTGGGGATGCACTAGAAGCCAGGAGGGCATACAACTAGAACAGGTGACCTAAAATGACCAAAGGGATATTCCATACCATATGACATCATGCTGAACAATAAAAGTTCAGGGAAAGGGAGATAAAGGGGTAAGATTTGTGGCTACAGCATTTGTCTTCCTCAGTAAATGTTACATATGCTGAGGCACTGCTTTCCTGGAAATGGCTGAACATTTGTCTGCTGATGGGAAGTAGTGGATTAATTCCTTCTTTGCTCTAATGGTGTCCTTAGCATTTGTCTTCCCTATTAAACTATCTTTCTCTCATTCTATGAGTCCTCTCAGTCCTCTCACTTTCCTGTTGTTTTCTCCTCATCCTGCAAGAGAGGGGAGTGAGTGAACATCTTTGTGGGTGTTTGGATGTTGACTGGGGTCAATCCACCCTGGTTTAATATCTGTAATAAAGGAAAGATGACTCCTTCACAATACATTTTTTTTCCCTTGACAAGCTTTATGTGAAGATAAAGGTATAAATCATTGAAGTGTAATATTAAGTAAATCTACTGACTAAAGTCTCTCACAGTATTGTTTGACAGCACTCAACAGCAAGTAAAATTTTGCCAGTTTGTAATAGCTGAAAATCTGTCCCTTTCTTCCTTTCCTTTAAGGAAGCTGTGTTGTGATTACTTCAGCCTCTATCTGAGAAACAGAGCAAGTATTTTGTGGTTTGCAAAATGAGTTGATAAATTGAAGACTCAGCCACTGACAGATGTATCTTGAGATCAGAATGATTTATAGAGTTACTATTGCTCTGCTATCGCTAACTCTATCAAGAAACAGACAGTGACCTATTGTAAACCTTATGTATTTTCATGGTAAAATGGAAGCTAAGTTCAGGGCCCTATTTTTTGCCAGAGAATACTGTAACAAAAATATTTCTGAAGCTATACTGTGTTTTTTCAGTGTAAAATAAAATATATATTAAAAAAGCAGTTTTGAACCTGAGTCAGTGTTTAAATATGCTTGATCTAATTTTATGTATTTTATGGGAATGAACAAGGAAATATTTATCTGCAGTGGGACAGTTCTTAGTGAAATAATTACACTAATATTTTGATCAGATATTTATCAGATTTTGGGAGGTAGATTTTTTTTTTCTATTAATTTATTGCAGCTATCACAATAGAAATATTAAAATTATTAATTTGGTATCTCTACAAATAATGTTCAAAATGGTGTATTTACTGAACTGACAAAATAGTTATAGTTGAAGTCAAAAATATACAGAAATGAACAGAGTCTCTCTTGGGATAGTACATTTTTAGTTGTATCTTTACATATATATATATATTTAATATAGAGTAACTCCAAAGTTTTAAAATATTTGAAATTTCCTTGTGTCACTTTAATTGAATAAAAGTGCCATACATCCTGTAGCAACAACAGGTAACAGCTGTAGTAAAATTACCTCACAGTAACAGGAAAAAAACAGTAGAGTTATGTAAGCAAAATCAAGAGTGAATGTGTGAAGTGAATGAGTAGTATGTTTATGTTGATATTACTATTATTTTATTTTATTTTTTAGTCTATATAGAATAATAATGTTGAACAAGAGACTGATCTTTTTGCTTAAACAGTAGATCAAAAGCCACATAAGTCACAAAGGAATGCCACAGAAATTCTTACTGCTTTATGGCATCAAAAGCACAGAAGACAGGCAAGGACATTATAGATCATTGCTAATGAGCATATACTGTACAGAAATATTGCACAACACAATAATCTGTAAGTACATTGATATCTGATGATTACCCACTGATAGTTAATATGCCCACCGAGGCACCTGGAATAAATAATTCACCAGCTAGATGCTGTCCTCTGTGGTGTGAGAGGAAATCATGATGGATGGCTCTTCTTTCTTTTTAAGGGAAGCTACTGCCTTATAGAGTGTATGTATGTACACTACATGAATTGATCCCCACTAGATTCTACATACATACAGACAATGAGTTATAGACTTTACCAAAATATGAATGTTTGGCAATATAAGGAATCATCCTAGCTTCAGGTCACCTTGTCCTCTTTTTGTATCAAAACTTTTCATATCAGTATCAGTTTCACTTCAACAAGCTGACAGTACCCCCTAAAAATCCCATGTATATTCACAGAGAAAGTTATCTGTGTCTAAAGTTATTAGCAAAATAAGACTTTAACAATTTATGCTGAACTTGTCTTAGTGAACTTATCTGAAACGTTAGCCGAAGCTGTTCCATGGCAAGACTTTGGCAGAGCTTCAGTTCATTTTGACAGTTTTTGTAGCTGGGTTATCAGGAGTGAGAAGTCAGAGATGAAAAGGTGTAGACCTTTTTAATAATACATCTGTGAAACTAAGGTTGCATAAATAAATGATGTGAACAAGATATTGGCTGATTCCACAAATAAAGGAAAAGAGAAAAAGGAAACAGATTTTAAATGACTCATAATACTGTTCTTAAGCTTTCCTAAAACCCAATTGATACAAGCCTATAATCTAAAGTGAAAGCTGACTGTTATGTGTAGGAATGAAAACTTTCCTTCAAGAGCTTTTTCTTCATATTTTTTTTTCTTAAGGTGAATTATTTCCAACAGTATATTTTTCTTTTATTTGAGTTCATAACACATCTTTGTCTTGAACCCAAATGCTATCAATTATTCATTATTATTGAAGGTCTTCTGAGGAATCAAAATATACATATATATATATATTTTAAACATAGTAAAATTGGACTGTCTGCTTAGGTCAAGATGAACACAGGTGCAAAATGATATGTTTGTTTCTTATTTGAATAATGAAAGTATTCTGTTTCTTATGTTGCCTTTTTTTTTCTTTTTTTCTTTTTTTTTTTTTTTGTTTTCATAGGTTTTCTTCTGTTTCTGTTTCTTATTTTCTGGTATTCTGTTTGTCACAAGATAAAACTGAAGGAGAATTTGAAGGAGTTATTTAAACTGGTCTACATTCTTAAGTAGGTGAAGGCAACACAAAAAATTAAAAGCAAGATTTGTTAAAAATGAGTGGAATAACAGACACTGCAAAGAGCTGTCTTGTAATATCAGGACTCCTGTTATTCTGTTTTGTTATTGTTGTTTTTCTTGTACGTGTGTGAGTTGAGTGCAGGGTCTTTTCCTGGAACTAGTGGATTTCCTTTTATTTTCATTTGTTTCTGTGAGGATCTGGTGTTTGCTGCATTTTTATGGATTAGAAGTTCTTCCTGCTCTCATCAGTTCCTTGTCAATTTTGAACAACCTTCTTCCCAGAAACTGTAAAAAAAAACAAAACAAACAAAAAAAAAAAACAGGGTTTCTTCCAGGTGTATGAATAATTCTACTTCATACATAAGGGTCATGTTCTATGGAAGCCTTTTCATACTAAGACATTTCATCTTATCTTCATCTTAGGTGACTGACTTGGTCATTTTATAAAAGCCTTTGTCAATGTCTCCCATGACATCATCATGGAAAAGATGACAAAGTATGGGTTAGATAAGCATATATTAAGGTGAAATGAAAATTGGCTAAATAACCAGGCCCAGCAAGTTGTGATCAGTAGGAAAAAAAGCCCAATTGAAGGAAAGTCAGTGGTGGTGTACTCCAAGGGTCAATACTGAGTCTAATACTGTTTAACCTCTTTATTAATGATATGGACAATGGGACAGAGTGAAACCACAACAAGTTTGTAGATGAAACAAGACTTGGGGGAGTGGCAGATACATCAGATATTTGTGCTGCCACTCAGTAGAACATCAACAGGCTGGAGAAATGGGCAGGGAGGAAACTTATGAAGTTCAACAAGGGAAAATGAAAAGCTCTGCATCTGGAGAGGAATAACCCCACAAACCACTAAATGTTAGAGGCCAGCAGGCTAGAAGATCTTCTGAGAAAGACCCTGGGATCCTGGTGGACAGCAAGCTGACCACGAGCCAAAATTTCACAGTATATGACAAAAATGTCCAGCAGGATGCTGGGCTATACTATGAACAGTATTGCCAATAGTTCAAGGAAAGTGATCCTTTCTCTCTGCTCAGCACAAGTGAGGCTGCATCAGGAGCACTGGGTCCAGTTCCAGGGTTCCCAGTACAAGATTGGCCTTAGCAGACTCAGTCTAGCAAAGACCCACAAAGATGATTAAGGAACAGGAACATATTTTGTATGAGGATAAGCTGAGAGAGCTGGGACTGTTCAGCCTAGAAAAGATTTAGGGCTAATCTTACCAAAGTGTGCAAACCCCTCATGAGATATAATGAAGACATGAAAGCCAGACTCCTCTTAGGTGTTAACTGACAGTACAGGAGGTATGACATTCCATTTGAACCCAAGCAAACACCCATTTACTGTGAGGGGCAGTCCTGGGAAAACGCTGCCCCAGGTTACCGAGAAAAATTGTGTAGTCTCCATCCACGGAGGTATTCAAAACCCAACTGGCCATGGTCTTGGGCACATTTCTGTAAGTAGACCTGCTTCAGCAGTGAGGTTGACTCGATATCTCAAAAGGTCCACCATAAAAGCTCAAAAAAAGCTCTCAAAAAGCTTCTACCCTAAACAATATCTCTGTGAGGCAAGTGTTAGTAGACCTTGTAGGTTCTGAGCACCTAATATTAGCTCACTTCTTGGGCTGTCCTCAAAATCAACATTGGGAAAAAATATCCAAAATCATTCATATTTCACCATTTAAATACAAACCTTCATTTGTTCCACATTTTTCCATGCAGTTGGAAAACTAGATAAAAAAGACAGGACTTTAGAGAGTGGCCTAATAATGAAAACGGATGGAAATAGGCAGAGGTGGTTGTTTTTGTAGACTTTAAGCTTTTTTAGTTATTATACATAGTCTACCAAAAACATTTATGAAGTACATTGATGACAATAAAATTGCTTTTAAAAACAGCAAAATTTGAGAAATAAAATGTAAGTGCATTTTCATGTGCTTTCTTGAATTGGAGCTTTGGTAGGGTTAACAATTCAGGGTAAAAAGTATTGGATGTTAGAAAGGTAAGTGGACAATTTCTCAGTTCACTCTCCCCACAGTGATGTAGAAATACATAAATAATTTTTCTTAGCTTGTTCTTAGCTTTATTCTTGAGAAAGTAAAATGGTTTTGTTGTTGGTGGTAGTGGTGGTGGTTGAGGTTTTGTTTCAGTTTTTAGAGAGGTTTCCTTTACTGCAAGAGATGTTGAATGATATTTCCCTGGCAATTAATCTGAAAATGAATATATTAATTACATTCTAGAGTAAAATGGTTAGATAATATTGAACTAAGTGAGTATACATGGCTAAAATGTGTCCTTTGTTAATCAACAGTTTTGTTTGTTTGTTTGTGTTGTGGTTTAACCTGGCCGGCAGCTAAACACCACACAGCCGTTTGCTCACCCTCCCCCCCCCATCCCGGGATGGGGGAGAGAAATGGGAAAGTGAAGCCTGTGAGTTGAGATAAAGACAGTTTATTAAGACAGGAAAATAATAACAATAACAATAACAATAATGATAATAGTATTATTAATAATAATGTGTACGAAAAAGTGATGCACAATGCAATTGCTCACCACCCGTTGACCGATGCCCAGCCTATCCCCGAGCAGCCGGCCCCCCCTCCACCCCGGCTAGCCACCCCTATATGTTGTTCAGCATGACGTCAGATGGTATGGAATACCCCTTTGGCCAGTTTGGGTCAGCTGTCCTGGGTCTGTCCCCTCCCAGCTCTTGCTGCACCCCTGGCCTGCCCGCTGGCAGGGCAGAGCAAGAAGCTGAAAAGTCCTTGGCTTGGTGTAAGCACTGCTCTGCAACAATTAAAACGTCAGTGTGTTATCAGTGCTCTTCTCGTCCTAATCCAAAACATAGCACCCTACCAGCTACTAGGAGGAAAATTAACTCTGTCCTAACTGAAACCAGGACAGTTTGTTTGTTTGATTGTTTGTTTCAAAGAACAATTCTATGTTTTAATGAACAATTCTAATTCAAATATAAGATCGGGCACTACCTAGAACACATTCTCAAATGAAAACTTTTTTAGTTAAAACAAACAATGAATTTGGCAATGAATGATATATAATGTTTCAGTATTTTGCATCTTTCTTCTCGTCTTTCTTAACTCTGAGTGAAGTGCCACAAGCGAAGCAAGCGGGACAGAAGACTGGTCTGGGTGAAAAAGCAACTGAACCTGGAACTAGGGCAGAAAAAGGAACTATATGGCCTCTGGAAACAAGGTCTGGATTCACAGGGAGACTATAGAGCTGCAGGTCACATCTTCTGGGAGAAAACAAGAAAAATAAAGATGAACTTGAGTTGACCCTGGCCACTGCGGTGTCAGAAAACAGAAAAGGCTTTTTTCAAGTATGTCAGGAAGAGGAGGTCAAAGAAAAACCTTGGACCAATGCTTGTAGTGACGGTCACCTAAAAAATAAAGACAAGGAAAAGGCCTTTCTTTCTCTTCAATGACTGAAAGGAGGATTATATTTGTATATATATATATATATATATATATATATATGTATATATATATACTGTTAAATACTGAGGATATATATATACCTTCTCCTCTCCTCTCCTCTCCTCTCCTCTCCTCTCCTCTCCTCTCCTCTCCTCTCCTCTCCTCTCCTCTCCTCTCCTCTCCTCTCCTCTCCTCTCCTCTCCTCCTCTTCCTTCTACTATGACCAAGGACTAAGATTCTTGATTACCCAAAAACATGCAGGACTACACAATTTACAGTTTCCACACAGTTCCTTTTTTTTCAACTAATATTTAAACATAAAACTCCATTTCCCACTGCAATAGATTTTGTGCAATTTAGCAGAAGGAGATCAAGCAAAAGTTTATTTTATTGATGAAAAGAAAACTGTGCTACAGATTTAGTAACCCTTTCAGATATGAATTATTCAGCAACAAATGATTAAAGGCGAACAATATCAGTGGTGTTAGACATTTGAAAAGAAAGGTTAACTTTGTAACTTGTTTGAATCAGTTTCCATCATGTACTTTATTCTGTAATAATATGCTGCTTAAAATGGAAAATATTCAGAATAATTTGTAGTAAATTTGCAGTTCCACTTCTTGATATTTTTGAAACATTATAATCATGTAGTTGACAATAGTTTAAAAAACATAAGCATTCAGCACCTGACCGATGTCACTTTATTTTACATAAAAATTCCAAAAGATGTTGCTTTACTACAATGGGAGAAGGTACAAGAAGAATAAACGCTGTGGTTTTTTTTGTGTGTGTGTGTGTTTGTGATATTTTTTGTTGTTGTTGGTGGTGGTGTTTTGTTGTTGTTTTTGTTGTTTTTACATTTTACATTTTCGGTCAGTGTTTCAGAAGACCATGTCACTCCAAGATTCCACCTACATATATTGACAATATGTCCAGATTTAGCAGGAACCTATTTTTTATTTTATTTTTATTTCAATTAATTTAAAGCATTTGCCTTGTTTCTGTTTTATCCAATGCACAAACCACCAAATGATATGTATTGTCAAAATAAGCTATGAAAAGAGTAAAAAGAAGAATCTGCAGTATATACAACTCTTCAAATATTTAAAGTATATCTGATCAGGAGAGAGAGAGAGAGAGAGAGAGAGAGGGAGAGAGAGAGACATACATGATCTGTACCTTTAGAGTTCAAAACTTGTTTTACAGTCAATTTTGATGTGAAATTGGTCTAGTCCCGCTCATTATGCTACCAGCTGGGAGACTCCATTTTGTCATTGAAGCATAGAAAATTGAGTCTGGTGTGGAGAAGAATTGAACTTAATATCCAGAAAATGTTTCACTTCTGCTTTCTGCTGTACTGCCTGGTGCAGAATTCATGTTGAATATGTAAGTAATTGTTAACCTGTCATCTTAGCAGTACATGAGTGCAAATGGGACAAATTATCATAGACACAGTTAAGCCTCCGGTTCATGTTACAAAAAAAAAAAAAAAAAAAAAAAAAAAAAAAAAAAAAGAGTGTGAAATTACTCAGCACATAATATTCCTTACTTGTCTTATTTTTATTTAGGGTAGTAGAATGGCTATTCCAGATGTCATGTGCAGGGTGCCACATGTGCATCTCTAGGAAATATCCAAAGGCAAAATTCTTCAACTGTGGTTCACTTGCTCCACAGATTCATCAGTTATTGTGGGTCCATAACAATGACAGCTTATAACTGACATATTCCCTGATATTGGACAATCTATATGTAGGCAGAATCCAGTACATAGTGAGGCACTTGTAATGCTCTTGATTAGCTATTTGCTTAAAACTATCTCCACACAGTGTAAAAGGTGTACATATAAAGGGTGAAGGTGATCTTTGGTTTCCTGTGGGCTTTCTTATGCTTATTACTCAAATATATTTGCATAATGCAAGACAGCTAGCTTGGATATCAAATATACTTTAACATAGGCAATTTACTTTCTCTCCCCTCTCTCTTCTGTCTCTTCTCTCCTCTCCCCTGCCCCCCCCCCCCAAAAAAAAAAAAAAGGTAATTAAATCCTTAATATTTCAGTCTCTGTAAAGTGTGCAAAGAAATTAAAAATAAAATGTAGAAGTTCTCCCTTCACTATTCCAAAATGCAAGGCAAACTCTCCTCTAGAGCACACCAGTTTTCAATTGTTATAGTAAATTTTCTGTTCATGTAGCTACCTCATATGAGACTGGAAATACCATCAGTGTGCCTCTGGGAAAAATTAAACATATAACAGTTAGTGGGAAAATTATATCTTCAGTACTTGGAATTAATTTATATAATTACTATGAACGGTACAGTGGTACTTAAATGGTAATAAAATGGCGATAAATTTTAACTATCATTGAGTGTTAAAATGAGTCAAAATCTCCACGACTTTAACACTTAATTGTGATGTCCCTGGAAAAAAGAGGTAGCTAAGTTTCAAATACTTAGTTCTTCAGATGTGTGTGGGGAAAAAAAAAAAAAAAAAGTGTTACTGTATTTTTTTTTTCCAGACATGTTACTGACTGGCATATGTGAGAAATGCATTTCAGATTCCATGCCTGCTGTCCTAGAACTCTGTGATAATCATTACCAGTTGCAAATACCCATTCAAATTATCAGCTATTTATGTTCTGTGAAGTACTTTTTTTTTTTTTTTTTTTTTTTTTTTGGTATTCCTGGGTTGTAATCCCAGATTATGAGAAGTATGTTTCATAGAACTATTAGTTCAGGACAATTAATTAGGATAATCTCTGTGAAGCTGACATGATTTCTATTCATTCCTTGTTCACTGACATAAAAAAATGCATTCTAAACATAACGTTTTTGTTTGGTTGGTTGGTTGGTTGGTTGTTTATTGTTTGTTTGTTTGTTTTTTCATAACTGGAGCTAGACTGTGGATGCAGACTTGTATTCAGAAGCAGAGACTGTGGTTTCACAAAGTAAAATCCTACACTTGCTAAGAGATTAATCACCTTGTGACTAAAACGTATATTAAATTTTAAACATAAAAATAGCCTAATTGATTTCACTACTTGCTGAAACAGACTTGACAGTGATGTTTGGAATGGCGTTTTCAGTGTTTTAATAATTTCTTAAACTACAGAGTGGAAGAGGCAACACGCTTATCCACAATAACAAAGGAAAGCTTTAGTCAATGTTTGAAAAAAAATTGAAATTTTAAGAATGGTTGTGGAATATTCTTTTGACTTGAAATCTTTATTAACACTTATAATTTATTTACTTACTTAAATACTACATATGTTTATAAAAACAATATTTAGTATTTTATGCAATGCTCCAGCATAACAAGTTACCTTAGGGAAGGAAGTAAATCCATGGCTTGTAATCACATTGAACTCTAAACCAGGTTGAAGTCTGTAATAACTAATTAGAGAAAAGTAACTACAGTAAAGTAGATTAAATCTTATTTTACACAGTGTATAGTCTTTTGCTACATTTAGGAAAAGTGACCCTTGCCTCTTCCAGACTATAATACTTACAGTCAAGTGCCTTACCTCTTACTCACTTTTTTTTTTTTTTTTTAATGCTATGTATACCTAGAATTTCATGAAATTTTGCCCATAAAAGAGAGTTTTAGAAATTGCACCTACAGTCAAATTTATAATGTTTAATTTCATCATATTTAGTTTCATATTAGGAATGTGAATTTAAATAGCATTTCCCTGAAATTTAAGGGACAAAACTCTAAAACATGGATTTTAAACAGAAGATGAACCACTTTATATATCAGTGAGATTTCCTCTACTATTTTTAATTGTTATGTCAACATTATTCTGCCAATTTTCCATACTTGATAAATAATGGAATAAAGCTTAAAGGTTTAAAAAGGTTGAGGCAGGTAGTAATCACGACTTTGACAGAGCTGTGCGGACTCAGCATGCAGTATCTGTGATAATCTAGAAGGATCACCGGGATCTGATCTTACTTAATTTGGTTTGTCCACTTAGGTTTCAACTACAGTAGGTTGTCACTGTTGTTGCAAACAACATTTTAGGGTATAAATCTAGATATTCTGTTTATTCTGATTTTGCAGGGACATATTATGTTCTGTGTGTTATTAGGAACAATAACTGACAACTACCAGGATTTCTAATGTTAAAAAATAAAATACTAATAATTAAAAAGTCTTTTGAAATGCATCAAACATTTACTATTTTAAAAACAAACACAGTAACAAACAAATAATTCCTGTTTGGATTATTTTGATTTTTTTTTTTTTCGATTACATACGGCTGTATGTATTTTATCAGTATAGGCAGATTAAATAAATAAAGGGATCTGAAATATCAGCTAGAGGCCAGGAAGCATATTTTAGAGAATATAATATAGCACTATACATGTCTTTTTACATAATTGAATTGCATCCTTAACTCACATATAGATTCTTACGTATTGCCATCTAAATTTAGATATATATCCAAATCCTACCACCAATGAAAATGTTAGATATTCTATATCTGTAACTACATATTCCTTAAAAATTAATTGGTTATAACTGGCATTATCTGAGACCAATTCAGCCTACATAAAATTATAGTTTTCTTCCAGAAATGTCATTCTCCTTTGGCTATGTAATTACAGGTGTCTAAAGTTAGGTGGGATGAAACAGATCTGCTACAAGTGTTTGTCATGGATACCAGTGAGAAAGACTTTCAGACTGTGTAAGGTATTGATTAAAATACCACTTACAAAATAGAGAAAAAAAAATAGAAGAAAAATCACAGAATCACAGAATGGTTGAGGTTTGAAGGGACTTCTGAAGATCATCTAGATCAACCCCCCTGTTGGATCTAGAGCACATTGCACAGGATGGCATCTGGGCAAGTTTTGAATATCTGTAGAGAAGGAGACTCCACAGCCTCTCTGGACTACCTGTTTCAGTGCTCTGTCATTCTCACAGTAAAGAAATGCCCTCTCATAGTCAGCTGGAACTTCCTGTGCTTCAGTTTGTGTCCATTGCCTCTTGTCCTGTCACTGGGCACAACTGAAAAAGGCCTGGTTCCATCCTCTTGACACTCTTCCTTCAGATATTCACATCCATTGATGAGATTTCCCCTCAGCCTTCTCTTCCAGGCTAAACAGGCCCAGTTCTTTCAGTCTGTCCTTCTACAACAGGTGCTCCAGTACCCTATTCATCTTCATAGCCTTCCTCTGGACTCGCTCCAGTAGTTCTATGTCCGTCTTTGTACTGGGGAGCCCAAACCTGGAAACAATACTCCAGGTGTGGCCTCACCAGGGCAGAGTAGAGAGGAAGGATCTCCTCCCTTGATCTGCTGGCAACACTCTTCCAAATGCACCCTAGAATACCATTGGCCTTCTTGCCCACAAGGCACATTACTGACTCATGGTCAGCCTGCTGTCCACCAGGACTCCCAGGTCTCTCTCTACAGAGCTGCTCTCCAGCAGGACACCCCCCAGTCTGTACTGGTGCCCGGGGTTATTCCTCCCTAGGTGCAGGACCCTGAACTTGACCTTGATGAACCTCATGAGGTTCCTCTCAGCCCACCTCTTCAGCCTGTCAAGGTCCCTTTGAATGGCAGCACAGCCCTCTGGGGTATCAGCCACTCCTTCCAGCTTTGTATCATCAGCAAATTTGGTGAGGGTGCACTCTGTTCCATTGTCCAGGTCATGGATGAATAAATTGAACAACACTGGACCCAACACTGCACCCCTGGGGGCCACTGCTAGCTACTGGCCTCCAACTAGACTGCACCACTGAGTATAACCCTTCAAGCTCTGCCATCTAGCCATTTATCTGCCATTATCAGCCAATTATCCAGCCAAGAAAATAAATAAATAACGGGGATAACATAGATAGTCTTACATCCCTTCACATGCTGGAAATCCCAAGTTTTGCAGCATTGGACAAGCTCCAGTCAGGACATGACATGAAGTACAGATTGCATCTACAGAAAGGTTCACCAGAACTTTAATCTTCAGTGCTTTTATAGGATACTGTGAAGTGTGAAACCCTGTTCAGTACATACTTTCAAGCAAAAGGATACTATGCTTGGTTTATTTTGAGATAAGATGAGATGAAACACACAGTTGGTGTATGGTGTAATAACCAGATGCCAAGTGGGAGTCACATATGGGCTCCTCTGCTATGGTCAGCTAACTTCATCCAGTGTCCATGAGATAAGAACAGTGCAGCACAGGCCTGTGCCTACTGAGTTTAATTGTATGTGGGTCAGTAACTCTTTGGGGGTAAAAGTTAAGGACCGAACCAATAAAGCACACCTTGTGTTTGGGGTCTATTACAGGCCACCTAATCAAAGGGAGCCTGTGGATGAGGCATTCTTGCTTCAGATGCAAGAAGCATCATGGTCGCATGTCTGCTGGAAACGCTACATAGCAGGCTGCAAGCAATCCAGAAGACACCTAGGGCACATTGAGGATAACTTCCTGGTCCAGGTATCAGGCAAAACCAACCAGAGGAGAAGAGTTACTGGACCTGGTGCGTACCAATGCAGATGAACTCATGTGAGAAGTTAAGATTGGAGGCAGTCTGGGCTGTAGTGACCATGCCTTGTTCGAGTATTTGATCTCGAGGAATATGGGCCAGGCAAGGAGCAAAGTCAGGATCCTGAACTTCTGAAGAGCAAACTTCAAGATATTTAAAGACCTAGTAGATAAGATCCCCTGGAACACCATCCTTAGGGACAAAGGAGCTGAGCAGAGCTGGCAACTCTTTAAGGATGTTTTTCTTAGAGCACAAGAACTCTCCATCCCCCTGTGTAAGAAAACAAGCAGGGAGGACAGAAAACTGGGATGGCTATGCAAGGACCTTCTGGTCAAACTGAGGTGCAAGAAGGAAATGCACAGGCAGTGGAAGCAAGGACATTTGGCCTGGAAAGAGTACAGGGATGCCATCCAGAAGTGCAGGGATGGGATCAGAAAAGACAAGGCACGGATGGAACTGAGCTTGGCAAGGGATGCAAAGAATATTAGGAAGAGATTCTATAGGTACATTGCTCAAAAAAGAAAGGCCAAAGGGACTGTACCACCTCTGATGGGTGAGAATGGTGAACTGGTAATTACAGACACGGAGGAGGATGAGGTACTCAACAACTTCTTTGCCTCAGTCTTCACTGAGAGTCAGGCTTCCCAAGTCCTTTGCCAAGCCACTCTCCATTATATTAGAAAAGTCCTGGCAGTCAGAAGTCCCTGGTGACTGGAGAAATGGAAACATCACTCCCATTTTCAAAAAGGGTAGAGAGGAGGACTGGGAACTACAGACTGGTGAGCCTCACGTCTGTGCCTGGAAAGATCATCAAATAAATCCTCTTGGAAGTAATGTCAAGGCACATGCAAGACAAGGAGGTGATCCAAGACAGCCAACACAACTTCACCAAGGGCAAATGATGCCTGACCAGTCTGGTGGCCTTCTATGGTGGATTGACTGCATCAGTTGACAAGGGAAGACCGACTGATGTCATCTATCTGGATTTTAGCAAGGCCTTGACATCCTGGTCTCAAAACTGGAGAGACATGGATTTGATGGATGAACCATCCAGTGGATAAGGAATTGGCTTGAAAGCTGCACCCAGAGAGTTGTGGTCAATGGTTCTATGTCCAAATAGAGGCCAGTGATGAACGGTGTCCCTCAGCGGTCCATCTAGGTCATTAGTCCTTGTGACTAGCGCTGTTTAATATCTTCATCAATGACATAGACAGGGGGATCGAGTGCACCCTCAGCAAGTTTGCAAATGACACCAGGCTGAGTGGTGCAGTTGATACAACAGGAGGAAGGTCTCATCCAAAGGGACCTGGACAAGCTTGAGAAGTGGGCCCATGTGAACCTAATGTGAACCTAATGAAGTTCAACAAGTCCAAGTGCAAGGTGCTGCACCTGGGTTGGGGCAATCCCAGACATGATTACAGACTGGGAGAAAAACTAATCGAGAGCCTAATCGGTGGTCAGGTCCACCCCTCGATCACGAGCCCATCTGTATGTTGCATCTCTACCTTGATGGCCTGAGGTGTCATGGGCCCATTGGGCTATAAATAATTCACCTTTATGTTGCCAGTCCAGGTCCACCTGAGCCACTTCAATCTTAGCAGCCTGATCCACCTGCTGGTTGTTTTGATGTTCTTCAGTAGCCCGATTCTTGGGCACATGAGCATCTACATGGCGTACCTTTACAACCAGGTTCTCTACCCGGGCAGCAATATCTTGCCACAATGCAGCAGCCCAGATGGGTTTGCCCCTGAGCTCCGAGTTGTTCTGCTTCCATTGCTGTAACCGCCCCCACAGGGCATTTGCTACCATCCATGAATCAGTATAGAGATAGAGAACTGGCCACTTTTCTCGTTCAGCAATATCTAAGGCCAGCTGAATGGCTTTCACTTCTGCAAACTGACTCGATTCACCTTCTCCCTCAGCAGCTTCTGCAACTCGTCGTGTAGGACTCCATACAGCAGCTTTCCATCTCCGATGCTTTCCCACAATACGACAGGACCCATCAGTGAACAGGGCATATTTCTTTTCATTTTCTGGTAGCTTGTTGTACAGTGGGGCTTCTTCAGCACGGACCACCTCCTCCTCTGATGATATCCCAAAGTACTTGCCTTCTGGCCAGTCCATAATCACTTCCAAGATTCCTGGGTGACTGGGGTTTCCTATTCGAGCCCGCTGAGTAATCAGTACAACCCACTTGCTCCATGTAGCATCAGTTGCATGATGTGTAGAGGGGACCCTTCCTTTGAACATCCAACCTAGTACCGGCAGTCGGGGTGCCAGGAGGAGCTGCGCTTCAGTACCGACCACTTCCGAAGCAGATCGAACTCCTTCATATGCTGCCAATATCTCCTTTTCGGTTGGAGTATAGCGGGCCTCAGATCCTCTGTATCCCCGACTCCAAAACCCCAGGGGTCGACCTCGAGTTTCCCCAGGTTCTTTCTGCCAGAGGCTCCAGGTGGGACCATTCTCCTCGGCTGCAGTGTAGAGCACATTCTTTACATCTGGTCCTGTTCGGACTGGCCCAAGGGCTACTGCATGAACTATTTCCTGCTTAATTTGTTCAAAGGCTTGTCGTTGCTCAGGGCCCCATTCAAAAGCATTCTTCTTACGGGTTACTCGGTAGAGCGGGTTTACAATCAGACTGTAATTTGGAATATGCATTCTCCAAAACCCCACGACACCTAGGAAAGTTTGTGTTTCCTTTTTGCCAGTTGGTGGAGACATAGCTGTTATTTTGTTGATCACATCCATTGGGACTTTTTTTTATTCCTAAAATTTTTTATTTTATTCCTAAAAACCGGATCTCTCATGCAGGTCCTTTAACTTTATTTTGTTTTATGGCAAAACCGGCCTTCAGAAGGATTTGGACTATTTTCTTCCCTTTCTCGAAAACTTCCTCTGCAGTGTCACCCCACACAATGATGTCATCGATGTACTGCAGGTGTTCAGGAGCTTCCCCCTGCTCCAGCGCAGACTGGATCAGTCCATGGCAAATGGTAGGGCTATGTTTCCACCCCTGGGGCAGCCGATTCCAAGTATATTGGACTCCCCTCCAAGTGAAAGCAAACTGTGGCCTGCACTCTGCTGCTAGAGGGATGGAGAAAAATGCATTAGCAATATCAACTGTGGCATACCACTTGGCTGCCTTTGATTCCAGTTCATACTGGAGTTCTAGCATGTCCGGCACTGCAGCACTCAGTGGTGGCATGACTTCGTTCAGGCCACGATAGTCCACTGTTAGTCTCCACTCACCATTAGACTTTCGCACTGGCCATATGGGACTATTAAAAGGTGAATGAGTCTTGCTGATCACTCCTTGGCTCTCCAGTTGACGAATTAGCTTATGGATGGGAATCAGGGAGTCTCGGTTGGTGCGATATTGCCGCCGGTGCACAGTTGTGGTAGCGATTGGCACTTGCTGTTCTTCAACCCTCAGCAACCCCACAACAGAAGGGTCCTCTGAGAGACCGGGCAAGGTAGACAACTGTTTAATGTCTTCTGTCTCTAAAGCAGCTATGCCAAAAGCCCAGCGGAACCCTTTTGGGTCCTTGAAATATCCTCTTCTAAGATAGTCTATGCCAGGGATGCATGGAGCATCCGGGCCAGTCACAATACGGTGCTTTTGCCACTCATTTCCGGTTAGACTCACTTCAGCCTCCAATACAGTTAACTGCTGGGATCCCCCTGTCACGCCATAAATACAGATGGGCTCTGGCCCTTTACAGCTGGATGGCATTAGAGTACATTGTGCACCGGTGTCTACTAAAGCCTTATACTTCTGTGCGTCAGACGTGCCAGGCCATCGAATCCACACAGTCCAATAAACTCGATTGTCCCTTTCCTCCCCCTGGCTGGAGGCAGGGCCCCTCTAGTCCTGGTCAGAATCTTTGTTTCTGTGTTTAAAGGACTGCCTGCTGGAAGTTGGAGCAGCAAACTTTTCAGAGAACCCCTTTCTCCTGATTGTTTTCTTTTGCAACTCACATACCCGTGCCTCTAGGGTCTCAGTAGATTTTCCATCCCATTTTCTCATGTCCTCTCCATAGTCACGTAGGTAAAACTGCAGGGTGGCGCGGGGTGTGTACCCACCATATTGTCTTCTTTGCACGGATGCACGTTTACCCCTAATAGCTGAGACGCTGGTTTGTACAGGTGGGGAAGAAAATACAATCTCTTTAAGTTGCTGGACCTCTTCAAAAAGTTTCTCCAAAGTATTCTCTTTTAGTTGGTGGCCACTGGTTCGTTCAGGTGGGGGGGAAGATAAATTCTCTTTAAGTTGGTGGAACTCTTCAGAGAGTTTCTCCACAGCCAAGACGCAGGCCTGTAGGGAAGAGGAGAGATTTCCTTTGTACTCCCGGAGTTGTTTAGCCACTTCATCCACTGTGGGTTCCTCATCCTCTTTCCAGGTCACTATCGCCAATGAGCTGACATATGATGATGGTGCACTCCGTACAAACTTCCGCCACATGGGTCGTGTACACTGGACTTCATCTGGATCTGTGGATATTTGTGCGTCGTCTAGGTCCTTATAAATTACTTCCCGTACTGCTAATTCCCTCAGGTACTGAATTCCCTTCTCCATGGTGGTCCACTTGACTGGTAGACATACAAGTTCTTCCTTGAAGGGATACCTTTCCTTCACAGCTAACAGGAGACGCCTCCAGAGGCTGTGAGATCGTGCTCCATCTCCAATTGCTTTGTCAATGCCTGCGTCTCTAGCAAGGGATCCCAGCCGCCTGGCTTCCCTGCCCTCTAATTCCACACCATTGGCTCCAGTGTCCCAGCACCGGAGCAGCCAGGTGACAAGCTGCTCACCTATACAGCGACCAAAATCTTTTCGCACATCTCGTAGCTCACGCTGGTATAGGGTTCGGGTAGTTACTGTTGATTTTTCGACATCCTCATCCTCATCTTCATGCTCCTGCACATTTGATGGCCCAGCCCCGTCTTCTCCATACCTAGACCTAGCAGAAGACTATCTGCATTCTAAACGACCTGAGTTTCTATACCATTTTTTCACCTTGTCTACAGGGGCAACTTGCACTGCTACAGCTTGCTTCTCTGACCCAGCTACAGGCTCTGCCACAGGGGTTGGAACACCCTCTGCAGGGACAACTTGCACTGCTACGGCTCGTTTCTCTGACCCAGCCACAGGGTCTGCCACAGGGGTTGGAATACCCTCTGCAGGGACAACTTGCACTGCTACAGTTCGTTTCTCCGACCCAGCCACAGGAGTGGGAGCGGCTGCAGGAGCTGGAGCAGCTGCAGTGGCTGGAGTGGCTGTGGGAGCTGGAACTGGAACGGCTGCAGGAGCTGGAGCTGGAACGGCTGCAGGAGCTGGAGCTGGAACAGTTGCAGGAGCTGGAACTGGAACGGCTGCGGGAGCTGGAACTGGAACGGCTGCGGGAGCTGGAACTGGAACGGCTGCGGGAGCTGGAGCTGGAACGGCTGCAGGAGCTGGAGCTGGAATGGCTGCAGGGTCTGTCACTAGGTTGATAGTAGCATCAATTGCAGCTCGATAGGCACAAGCCAGACACCAGCACGCCACAGTGATTTGTGTCACTCTGGAACTGCCAGAGTCATGACACCTTTTTTTTAAGCATTCTACCAGTTTTTTAGGATTTTGCAGTTGTTCAGGGGTGAATGTCCAAAACACTGGAGGTGCCCACTGCCCTAGAAACCTGCCCATATCCTCCCACACTCCCTGCCACTCGCAACTATCCCGCCTCAAGACAGATCTCCGGATGAGATTCCTAAGTAGTTGTTTAACCTTAAACAAAACCTGAAGCGCATTCAGGAGACATAACAACAGGAACATGCTGGTCTGAGTATCCCAAGGATATTCAACATCTTGGAGAGCTACCGTAACTAGCTCGGGGGATAAGAGGGTGGTGAAGGAGGAAGGGAGAGTGAACAGGTAGGAAAAAATATCTTCCCCTGTCCCCTCCACAGATTGACTCCCTGATGAAAAAAGGCAATAGGTGTAATTGCTAATAGTTTCTGAGATATGGTTTCCGAAGTATAGAGTCGACGACAGTGCTGAGTACAAATACCAGGTTAGAGTCATGACCAGATATCTCATCATTTCATAAGCCATCGTTACACCACACAGTACCATAACAATCTTAAACCAGGGCCCGGAAAGGATAAACAGCGCGACAGGGAGCGCATACAGAAAGTAACGTGCTATAAAACTCAATTTGGGAAACAGGCACAGCAGACTTGAGATTAAGGCAATCAACATTGTGACTAGCAACTATTAAGCAGGTCGAATACTTATACCAATTTTAGTTTAACACACTCTGGTCAAATCTGTCGATATCTCAACCCTTCGAGCCCCACGTTGGGCGCCAAATGGACTGTTGTGGTTTAGCCCGGCTGGCAGCCAAACACCACACAGCTGTTCGCTCACCCGCCCCCCTCCCTCTCCGGGATGGGGGAGACAAACGGGAAAGTGAAGCCTGTGAGTTGAGATAAAGACAGTTTATTAAGACAGGAAAATAATAATAACAATAATAACAATAATAACAATAACAATAACAATAATAATAATAATAGTATTAATAATAATAATGCGTACGAAATAAGTGATGCACAATGCAATTGCTCACCACCCGTTGACCGATGCCCAGCCTATCCCCGAGCAGCCGGCCCCCCCCTCCACCCCGGCTAGCCACCCCTATATATTGTTCAGCATGACGTCAGATGGTATGGAATACCCCTTTGGCCAGTTTGGGTCAGCTGTCCTGGGTCTGTCCCCTCCCAGCTCCTGCTGCATCCCTAGCCTGCTCGCTAGCAGGACAGAGCGAGAAGCTGAAAAGTCCTTGGCTTGGTGTAAGCACTGCTCTACAACAATTAAAACATCAGCATGTTATCAGCGCTCTTCTCATCCTAATCCAAAACATAGCACCCTACCAGCTACTAGGAGGAAAATTAACTCCATCCTAGCTGAAACCAGGACACTTTCATTCTGAGAAAGCGACAGATTTCCAATTATAATGATATTCTGAGTACTTCATAAATAGTATTTTCCTTTAAGAAGAATTCTTAGTCAATGAATGTTTAGTTAGTAATACCAAAGAGTAATTTACTTCTGAACAATACTCCTCATCACGTCAAAAGCTCTTTTTATGTTATCATGTATAAATAAACATGGTTTTAGTATACTGAGCCCCTACCTCATTCCCCACCCCTCCATAGGAACAATACTTAAATGACAAGGATTTTTATTTTTTTATTTTTTTTTAGTGAAAATTAATAGATGAATTCTGATCACTTATTCGGTCTTTCTGAAAATATTTGAAACACCAGGTTAGATGAAAAGAAGAGGAAAGAAGTAGATAGCTCTTCACTGGAGACATTTGTCTCTTTTGCTAAAGAAAGGTGAAAAATCAGTATTTCGTTTTGTAACCATAATAACCTGATAAGATCTTGTAGAAATGCCTTTCCCTATTACTATCTGTTATGAAAATATCACTGTGTTCATCCTAAGGGAAGATGCAGGGAGAATATTCCTCCAACTCCTAACAGTTTTATTCTTTCTTGCTATGTCTGGAAAATAATTTTTTTGACTGCTGTGAATGGAACCACCAGGAGTACACCATCATTGTGCCCAGTTCATTCACCCTCTTCCAGCTCACTTCACCAGATCCCAACAGGGAACACAAGAATACCAGAGGCAGTAAGCTCACTTCAGCATGGCCCCTCTGTTTTGGGGAATTTCTGGAGGGAGTATGACAAGCTTTATTTTATTTTATTTTATTTTATTTTATTTTATTTTATTTTATTTTATTTTATTTATTTATTTTATATTAGAGGCTGCTATATCCAGTAGCCCAATGAATATGAAACTGATGCAGCTCCATGTCTCCAGGTCCAGCCAGTGGCAAGGGAGAGCTCAGATTCTTGATAGCCAGATATGCATGAATACACACACTGTCAAAACACACACACATGACTGGCTACACAGATAATTCAGACAGAAAACAGAGAACTTGAATAAGTAAGAGTGGAATGAATGGGGTGATACCATTCTTCTCTTCAGCTGATCAACACTGAAGTCCACTCATATTATACCTATACCCATGTACAAAATCACAGAATCACAGAATGTTTGAGGTTGGAAGGGACCTCCAGAGGTCATCTGGTCCAACTACCCTGCTCAAGCAGGGTCACCTAAAGTATGTTACACAGGATTGCATCCAGGTTGGTTTTGAATATCTCCAAAGAAGGAGACTCCACAAACTCTCTGGGAAGCCTGTTTCAGTGCTCTGTCATCCAAACCATAAATAAGTTTTTTTCTCATATGGCAATGAAACTTCCTGTGGTTCAATTTATACCTATTACCCATTTTTCTATCACTGGCCACCACTGAGAAGAGTTTGGTCTCATGCACTTTACCATGTCCCCTCAGGTACTTGTAGAGGTTGGTAAGATCAACCTCTCAGCCTCGTCTACTCCAGGCTAAACAGGCCCAGCTCGTCTTTCCTCATAAGACAAATGCTCCAATCCCTTAATCATCTTCATGTCTCTACACTGGACCCTCTCTAGAAGTTCTACTTCCCTCTTGTACCGAGAAGCCCAGAATTGTACACAATATTCCAGGTGTGGCCTCACCAGAGCTGAGTAAAGGGGAAGGATCACCTCTCTTGACCTGCTGTCCACACTCCTCTTGATGCAGGCTAGGATACCATTGGCCTTCTTGGCCAGAAGGGCACACTGCTAGCTCCTGGCTAACTTGTTGTCCACCACGAACCCCAGGTCTGTCTCTGCAGAGCTGCCCTCCAGTAGGTCAGCCCCCAACCTGTACTGGTGTTTGGGGTTGTTCCTCCCTAGGTGCAGGACCCTGCACTTGCCCTTGTTGAACCTCATGAGGTTCCTCTCCACCCAACTCTCCAGCCTGTCCAGGTTCCTCTGAATGGCAGCACAGGCCTCTGGTGTATCATTCACTCCGCCAAGGTCTGTATCATCAGCAAACTTGCTGAGGGTGCACTCTGTCCATTCATCGAGGTCATTGATGAATAAATTGAACAGCACTGGACCCAATACTGACCCCTGGGGGACACCACTAGCCACACGCCTCCAACTAGACTCAGCACCTCTTGAGCACAACCCTCTGAGCTCTGCCATCCAGCCAGTTCTCGATCCACCCCACTGTCCACTCATGGATTCCACACTTCCGGAACTTGCCCAGGAGGATGTTATAGGAGACAGTGTCGAAAGCCTTGTTGAGGCCAAGGTAGACAACATCCACTGCTCTCCCCTCATCCGTCCGTCCATCCGTCCATCCATCCAATCAATCCACCCATCCACCCATCCAGTCATCTCACTGTAGAAAACTATCAGGTTGGTTAAACATTGCTTCTCCTTGATGAATCCATGTTGTCTGTTCCTGATCACCTTCTTTTCCTCCACGTGCTTAGAGATGGCTTCAAGGATGAGTTGCTCCATCACCTTTTCAGATATGGAGGTGAGGCTGACTGGCCTATAGTTTCCTGGGTCTTCCTTCTTGCCCTTCTTGAAGGCTGGAGTAATGATGTTTTTTTTTTTTTTTTTTTCCAGCCCTCAGGCACCTCTCCTGTTCTCCAAGACCTTTTGAAGATGATAGAGAGTGTTTTAGTGATAAAGCCCACAAGTTCCCTCAGCACTCTTGGGTGCATCCCATTGGGGCCCATAGATTTGGTGTTGGACTCGATGATCCTTATTGGTTGGACTTGATGATCCTTATAGGTCCTTTCCAACTCTGGATGTTCTATGATTCTATGATTTGTGGGTGTCCAGCTTGCCTAAATAGCCCAATCCTCTTCAACCACGGGAAAGTCTTCCTCTCTTCAGGTTTTCTCTCTTGTTTCCATGCTCAGTAGTGCATGGGGACTAGCCTTAGCAGTGAAGACTGCAGCAAAGGCATTCAGTAACTCTGCCTTCTTTGTATTCACCATCACCAAGGCAGCCACATCATTTAGCAGCACACCAACATTTTCCTTAGTCTTCCTTTTGCTGCTGATGTGTTTGAAAAAGCCCTTCTTGTTATCCTTTATGTCCCTTGCTAAATTTAGTTCTATCGGGCCTTGGCCTTCCTCATTGCATCCCTGCATTCTCTGATAATGTTCCTATATTCCACCTAAGTGGTCTGTCCCTTCTTCCACACCATGTATGCTTTCATCTTCTGTTTAAGTTTTCCCAAGAGCTCCTTGCCCATCCACGCAGATCTCCTGCCCCCCTTGCTCGACTTCTTTCTCGTAAGGATGCACAGATCCTGAGCTTGAAGGAAATGGTGCTTGAATATTAGCCAGCTCTCCTGAACCCCCTTTCCTTCTAGGGCTCTGACCCAGGGGATTTCTCCAGTTAGGTCCCTGAAGAGGTCAAAGTTAGCTCTCTTGAAATCCACAGTTGTGGTCCTACTTTTTGCCCTGTTTCTTCCTCGCAGGATCTTGAACTCCAATGTCTTGTGATCACTGCAGATGGGACTGCCTTCAACCTTCACATTTCCTACTAGACCATCCCTGTTAGTACCAGCTCCAGGAGCGCCTCTGTCCTTGTTGGCTCATCTACTACCTGTGTCAAGAAGTTATCTGCAGTGTTCTGCAGTAACCTCCTGGACTGTTTGTTCTGAGCTGTGTTGTCTTCCCAGCAAATATTGGGGTGGTTAAAGTTCCCCATAAGAACCAGGGCCTGTGAACATGAGGCAACTTGCAGCTGCCTGTAGAAGGCATCATCCACTTCCTCTTCCTGATCCAGTGGCCTGTAGTAAACACCCACTACAATGTCACCCCTGTTGGCCTGCCCTTTAATCTTCACCCATAGGCTCTCGACTCTCATCATTCCATCCTCCCTTAGGCAGAGCTCCATACATTTTAGTTGCTCATTCACATAAAGAGCAACTCCACCACCTCACCTTCCTGGCCTGTCCTTTTTAAAAAACACAAGGCTATCCATGGCCACATTCCAGCCATGAGAGCTGTCCCTCCATGTCTCAGTAACTGCGATGAGTTCATAGCCCTGCAACTGCATGCACACCTTCAGTTCCCCTTGTTTATTCTCCATGCTGCATGTGTTTACATAGAGCCATTTGAGTGATGTGTATGCCCCAATGTGTATGCCTTTCTAGATGGGGCAAATGTAACTCGTACATGTGGGTCTACGGTAGCTCTCCTGTTAAGCTCTGTTCCCTCTCTAGGCTCCTTTGCCAGATGTGGTGTTCAGCTGGTGTGAGTGGGATGGCATGTCATCCCGTACCTTATCGCCAGCATCCCTGAAGATATCCCTCTCCCCCACTGAATCTAGTTTAAAGACTGATCAATGAGCCCCACCAGCTCATGACCAAGGACTCTCTTCCCCTTTTAAGAAAGATGAATCTCATCCAATGCCAGCAAGCCTGGTAGCATGGAAGGCTTTCTGTCATCAAAGAACTCAAAGCCTTGGCAATCACACCAGACACATAGCCACGTGTTAATGGATGCTATTCTTATGTTCCTGTCACCATCAGTACTGGGGAGAATGTAGGAGAAGATGACTTGCACCCCCCTATTCCTGATCATCAGTCCCAATTCCTTGAAATCCCTTTTGATTTCTCTCGGGCTATGCATTGCCACTTCTTCTCCTCCCAGATGTAGGACCAGCAATGGGTAATAGTCTGAGGGTCGAACCAAGCTGAGAAGTCTCCTGGTGACGTCCTTAACCCAAGCCCCAGGAAGGCAGCAGATTTCCTTTAGAGGGCCCGTTCTACATATTGGACCCTCTGTTCCCCCTGTTGTGGAATCACCCACAACGAAAACATGCCTTTTCTTCCTCCTGCCAGTGGTCGTGATAGGGGGGGTTGCCCTTTCTGATCCTGGCAATATCTCTGGTGGAAAGGGATTGTCACCTTCTCCATCAATGATTGACTTTCAGCCTCCAGGCCCTCATACCTGTTGCTCAGGGCTACCTGATAGGGTGAGATAGGTGAAGGCAGATTTTGCCTGCCACCTTGAGCCTGGACTTTTTTCCATTCATTCACATCCTTGCAGCTTCTGCCTTGTGTCTGCTGGGGGATGGATACTATATTCCCTTCTAGTTGAAGGCAACTTGTTCCTGTGCCTTACCACCCCCCACAATGAGGAATTTCCTCCTAACATCTCATCTAAATCTCCCCTATTTAAGTTTAAACCATTCCCACTCATCCTGTCATTATCCGATTGAGCAAAGAGTCACTCTCCATCTTTTCTATAAGTACCCTTTAAGTATTGAAAGGTCACAGTGAGGTCACCCCAGAACCTTCTCTTCTTTAGGCTGAACAGACCCAGCTCTCTCAGCCTGTCTTCATAGGAGAGGTGCTGTAGTCCTCTGATCATCTCTGTGGCCCTCCTCTGGACCTGTTCTAACAGATCAACATCCTTCTCGTGCTGGGGACTCCAGACCTGGATGCAGTACTCCACGTGGGGCCTCACAGGGGCAGAGTAGAGGGGGACAATCACCTCCCTCGACCTGCTGGCCACTCCTCTTTTGATGCAGCCCAGGATGCATCCGGCTTTCTGGGCTGCAAGTGCACACTACTGGCTCATGTCAAGCTTTTCATCCACCAGAACCCCCAAGTCCTTCTCTGCAGGGCTGCTCTCGATTAGTTTTTCTCCCAGTCTGTAATCATGTCTGGGATTGCCCCAACCCAGGTGCAGCACCTTGCACTTGGACTTGTTGAGCTTCATTAGGTTCACATGGGCCCACTTCTCAAGCTTGTCCAGGTCCCTTTGGATGGGACCTTCCTCCTGTTGTATCAACTGCACCACTCAGCTTGGTGTCATTTGCAAACTTGCTGAGGGTGCACTCGATCCCCCTGTCTATGTCATTGATGAAGATATTAAACATTACCAGTCCCAGGACAGACCGCTGAGGGACACCATGTGTCACTGGCCTCCACGTGGACATAGAGCCGTTAACAATCACTCTCTGGTTGCGACCTTCAAGCCAACTCCTCATCCACTGAATGGTCCACCCATCAAATCCATATCTCTCCAATTTGGAGACCAGGATGTCATGTGGGACTGTGTCAAAGGCCTTACAGAAGTCTAGGTAGATGACATCAGTCAGTCTTCCTTTGTCAACTGATGCAGTCACTCCATCATAGAAAGCTACCAGACTGGTCAGGCACGATTAACCCTTGGTGAAGCCATGCTGTTTGTCTTGGATCACCTTCTTCTCTTGGATGTGCCTTGACATTGCTTCCAGTAGGATATTTCCATGATCTTTCCAGGCACAGATGTGAGGCTCACCAGTCTGTAGTTCCCCGGGTCCTCCTTTCTTCCCTTTTTAAAAATGGGAGTGATGTTTCCATTTTTCCACTCACCAGGGACTTCTGACTGCCAGGACTTTTCTAATATTATGGAGAGTGGCTTGGCAACTACACCTGCCAGTTTCCTCAGAATGCTGGGATGCATGTCATCAGGCACCATAGACTTGTACTTGTTTAGTTTTATCAGGTGGTCTCCAACCTGCTCTTCACTTACAGTGGAAGGGACTTTGCTCCCCGAGCCTCCATCTACTGGTTCAGGAAAACAAAAGACTTGGGAAGCCTGACTGTCAGTGAAGACTGAAGCAAAGAAATTGCTGAGTACAGAGAAAAAATATAATATTTTACAATTACATAGGCCTTTTCTGGACACAGGTTAGATTGTGCTTTTTATGTGTGTTTTAAAGAAGAAGACAAGCAGTCCCCTCTATCTTTTGGGTAATATTTAAATCAAAGTACTTCAGGTACTTCCCTTTTCTGGACATCAAGCCTTTAATTGAGGTTTTGATCTAATATATTTTGATCTAATAAACTATATTTTATATATTGATCAAAAACTATATTTTGATCTAATAATTTAGCTCTAGATATCCAAGTAGGAAAACTTTTGCTTGAGTAAGTCAGCAATGTAGACAAGGATACATTTTCTCTCCCAGTCACAACCTGGCAGCATATATGTCTTTTAAACAGCATATATGAAAAAGACAGATATACAGATCTCTGAAATAAAATGGCATATCATATATACGATCTTACATTTTCTTATGGGACTGCTTTTCCTTTTCATGGAGGCTGAATCATTTCCTAAACACTCCACTGCACATAGAAATAAGATGGCTGCATCATCTCTGGGCTATTGCCCAGAGGAATAGAAAATAACCCCAACTCTTTTCTATAATTTTAACCTTTAGGGAAAAAAAAATGATGTGAGTAGCATTAATTCTTTTTATTCTGAGAACCAACTGTTCCCTGTTCCTGAACTTCATTTGGGCAAAGATGCTTCCTTACAGGAAGTACACAAAGAAATGAAGAGTAATCACAGGAAAAAAGAAAAAAAAAAGTACAATGGGAAAAACCTCCACCACCAACATCAACAACAAAACAACATCCAAAGACAAAAGTGTACATTTTATCATGAGAAATACATGAAAATGTATCTTAAATCTGTGGTGGCTTTACCCTGTTGTGCAGCTGAACTCCACCACAACCGCTCTCTTACTTCCTCTCCTTAAAAGGAAAGGGGTGGAAAAAATGATGGAAAGGGCTCAAGGGCTGAGATAAGGACAGGGAGATCACTCAACAATTATTGTGATGGGTGAAAAATACTCAGCATAGGAAGATTAATATAATTTAATGCTTATTACTAACAAGCTAGAGCAGTGAGAAACTAAAAACAAACTAAAAATACCTTCCCCCCGTCCACCCTCTTCTACATCCTCCCCCTGAGCTGCACAGGGGAATGGGGAGTGGGGGCTGTGGTCAGTCTGTAACACTTTGTCTCCGCTGCTCTTTCACATTCACTCTCTTACCCTGCTCTACTGTGGGTTCCCTCCCATAAAATGCCATCCTTCATGAACTGATCCTGCGTGGGCTTCCCACAGGCTGCAGCTCTTCAAGAACTACCCTAAATATGGGTCCTTACCATGGGATCCCTCCTTCAGGAGCAAACTGTTCCAACACAGGTTCCCAATGGACAGCAGCTCCCCCCAGACCCCTGTGCCTGCGTGGGCTCCTCTCCATGGGCTGCAGCTCCGGCCCAGGGCCTGCTCCTGCAGGGGCTCTCCATGGGCCGCAGGCTCCTCTAGGCCACATCCATCTGCTCCACTGGGGGCTCCTCCACGGGCTGCAGCATGGAGATCTGCTCCATGTGGGACCCATGGGCTGCAGGGGGACAGCCTGCTCCACCAGGGGCCTCTCCACAGGCCGCAGGGGAACTTGTGCTGTGTGCCTGGAGCACCTACTGCCCTCCTTCTGCACTGACCTTGGGGTCTGCAGGGCTGGTTCTCACTCATCACTCTCCCAGCTACTGTCATGCAGTGTTTTTTTCCTCTTTTTAAAAGATGCTCTCACAGAGGCATAAACAATGTTGCTCATTGGCTCTGCCCTGGCCAGTGTAGACAGCTGGAACTGGCTACCAAACCCTTGCTACATAAACCCAGTAAACCTACTCTAAAAGGTTCATATTTTTCTTGTGCTTGGGGCCTCAGGGCTGAATGCAGTACTCGTGGGAGTCTCACTAGAGCAGAGTTGAAGAATCACCTCCTGCAGCCTGCTAGCTACACTTCTTTTGATGCAGTCCAGGATATAGTGGCTTGTCTGGGCTACAATCACACTCTGACAGCTTATGCTCAGTTTTCCTTCCACTACTACCCCCAAGTCCATCTCTGCAGGCCTGCTCTCAATCCATCATTCAGCTTGTACTGATTCTTGGAATTGCTCCAGCCCAATTGCAAGTCCTTGCATTTGACCTTGCTGAACTTCACGAGGTTCACACGGGTCCACCTCTCCAGCCTGTCAAGATCCTTCTGAATGGCATCCCTTGACTCTGGTGTCAACTGCACCACTCAGTTTGGTGTCATCTGCAGACTTGCTTAAGGTTTACTCAGTCCTACTGTCTGTGTCACCAATGTAGGTATTTAGCTGTACCAGACCTAATATGGACCCTGAAGGACACCTCTTGTCATTGCTCTCCACCTGGACATTGAGCTTTTAACTGCAGCTCCTTAGATGTCACCACCCAATCAGTTCCTTATCCACTGTACATTCCATCCATGAAATCTATGTCTCTCTGATTCAGAGACAAGGATGTTGTGTGGGACTATATTAAGGCTTTTCACATGTCAAGGTAGATGACATCAGTTGTTCTACCCTTGTCCACCAATGCTGTCACTCTGTCATAGAATAGTCTGTCATAAGATAGTCAGGCATGTTTCCTCTATGAAGCCATGTTGGCTCTCCCCAATCTCCTCCCTGTCTTCCACATGCCATTAACATGGTTTCCAGGAGGATCTATACCATGATCTTGCCAGGCACAGAAGTGAGGCTGACTGATATTGTAGTTCCCCAAGTACTTCTTTTTACCTTTTTAAGACATGGGTGTTATGTTTCCCCTCCTCCATTCACTGGACACTTCACCAAACTGCAATGACTTTTCAAAAATGATGAATAGTGGCTTAGCAACTTCACCTGCCAGTTCCCTCAGGACCCTGGGATGCATTTTATTAGGTCCCATGAACTTGTGCACATTCAGGTTCTTTAGAATGTCTTGAACCTTTGCTGTCTTATGTATCTGTATAAATCCTACTTATTCTTCACACCCCTAGCCAAGTTTAGCTCTAGCTGTGTCTTGTGTTTCCTGATTCTGATTACTGAGATATTAAATCTAAGGATTCTGAGACTTATACTTGTCTGAATCACTTTGACAAAATCAGAAAAAATGAATATACTGCTGCCTTCTGATGGTCCCAAATCTTCATGATTAGCAAATTATTTAATCAGTAGATGCATTAATTACTGTAAAGTAGAAATAAATATTATTGTTTCAGCTTTAACCAAGATCACATCAATAAATTAACGTGGGACTTGTGACTTCATTTAATGAATCTTTATCTGTTAATGTACTTAGCAAGTCACCTTCACAGTGCATTTAGACAGCAGCTTTTTTGAAGGGACCCATACAAAGTCAGGTGCACAAATTTTCCAGTGGTAGAGGAAATCATAGTCCATGCTTGCAAAATCATTACTAAAAATGCACTTTCACTGTAAAGCCAAAGTGTTGATAGGCAGAAAACTGGAAAACATGAAGTCCATTTTTTAAAAAGAAGGATGAGTGAAAGAGTTCCTTTATCAGAGAGCTGAATAAAAGTACACAGTTGCTTAACTGTTTGCACTGTTAGATCTCATAAACCATTAATGGACTATTTGATGGGAATACCAGTAAGCTCAAGTGAGTACAGATACAGGCGTATGAAAGGTGACATCTTTCACTTTCAGTTAATAATGTTTCTGGCTATAGATAATGGTTTTTTTTTTTTTTTTTTTTTTTTTTTTTTTTTTTTTTTATTCACCACTGATAAGAACATGATTAGAGAACTGTGTTCTGCCTTGGGTGACACACTTCTAGCACAATGTGACTCTGCTGGATGGAGTCTAAAGGAGCATATCGAAAATGATAAGCAGTCTCTAGAATTTAGCTGAGCAGAAAAGATAACTGTCACATTAATTCTTGTGCTGTCCTTTTTCTTTACACATATTCTGTGTGTGTGTGACAGAGAATAATGACATACAGCACTATGGAAGATTTCACTTAGATGCTAACTACAACTTTCTAACGATAAGAACAGCCAAGGACTACTACGAATTGCTGAGGTAGTCTGCAAAATCTCCTTTGCTGATTTTATTTATTTTTTTTAAACTGGCAAGCATGTTATCAGTAGTGATTACAGTATGTTTGGTCCTACAACTGATATATCAGGATGAAGGACAGGTTTTGTTGCCCTATTTTCTGTCATTGTTTATTAATACACTGGCAATGAAGCTATTGTTTTTGGTCATTAAAAGTGTTAGGTGTTATGTGTATGTATGTTTACATTACAGGACATAAAACACTGTTAAATGACTTCTACATGAATTAATGCTCTGAAATTCTTTGTGTCCTGATACTATATCAGAGTGAGTATGGATATGACTTTGTATTTTTCACTTAATTGAGATTCTGGAAAGCGTAGAATTCAGTAATAAGATTTTTCTGTGCATGTGATATGGCCCTTGGCCTATTAAATACTATACTTCCATTGCTAGTAAACAACCACATGATCTACTTTCAGTTAAATGCACAGGAATTAGGATTGATAGGCTCTGTCTATTCTTGCTAAGTGTTGGATATTTTAGGGTTTGTTTGTTTTTCATAACATAACAACAGTTGTCTAATGAGCAGGTGGTTATTACCTAATTTGATTTATTTTTTTCTAACCTTGTCACAGATTCATAGAATTATTAAGCTTGCAAAAGACCTCCAATATCATCTGGTCCAACTGTCCCCCTACCACTATCTTGTGTTGTGTAATGGTTATTGTTAATATTTTTCTAAAGATAGGAATAAAAATAGTATAGTGCAATACTGAACTAATTTTGCAGCATAGCAATAATTTAGCATTTGGGAATAGTAGCCTGGTTTACAGAAAAGGCTCTAAAAGTGAGAGTGTAGTTCCAGATAATGAAAATATGAAAAAAAACTAATATTTACAGCTGGGCAGAAATAGTTATAAGGATATTTAAAAAGACACAGTCTAACAAAGTTTGCTAGATAACATATAAATTGGCTCCAAACAGATCCTAGGAAGAAGAGGAGGATGAAGCTATCAATATCACATCATTAATGTTACCATCCCACCTCTTCTAGTGAAGACCTCAGGATGCTAACAGTGTATTTCAACCCAGTCTCCAGACTGAAACTCTTGCCCTAGGACTTGAAAAAGCATGGACAAGCTGAAAATAACAACAGATAAAAATGGCTAAATGACTGGTTATTAAGAGTTTGTTTGTTTGTTTGTTTTGTTTTGCCTTTTTTTTTTTTTTCTGTATAACAATTTTTAATTGTAGCATTGTTAAGATTTCTTTTGTATGTGGACAAGTATATGGAAAGTATTAGCACTATTAAGGGATGTCAGGAGCAGCTGCCTCCAGTCACTCCAGTTCATAACTTGTCCTGCCCATCTGCTGGAATGCAGCTTGGTGTCCCACGGACCTGTGGTTTCTGTCCACAATGAGTATGCATCTGCAACCCTAACAACCTTAGTCCCCCCTCCTACTCCTCCCTTTCCACAGGACACTGACATACCAGGTCACACGGACTGCCGCAGACTAGGTGTTACCTTCAACAGTACCTACACACAGGGCTCATATAAAACACAACTGCAGACAGCAAGGTCCCCTCCTCCTCTTGAACTGGCAGAGACAGCAGGTCCATGGTGCAGAAACACACGGTATCTCCAGGCTTACCAGCACACACATGTTCACAGATTCCCCGAGCACTGACACAGCCCTTCTGCCTGCCCAGCACCCTTGCCCTGATCCCATCTACTCTCATCTACTCCCATCTACTCTCACTCACCCCATGGGTCCCCTACTCACCATCTGCTCCAGTGTGGTACTTGCTGCAAGCATATAGCACTCACACTCTCATCCCACTGGCACCTCGCACACGGGTCAAGCAGAATACTATCGCAAACTTTCTGCCCATTTGATACTCCTGGCCCAGAACTGAGGCCTCCTACTCTCTGGTGAGTCCAGCTTGGTGTTTTCCAGTAATTACACATGCACACCCTATGCATACCAGGTTTGGGGAAGATACAGACTCAGCCCCTCCAGCAGCTGGCACCAAGCACATGACCTGTGACCCAGTGTCCTGCCCCAGCTAACACTGTGGAGCCCCCGCACTTGCCTCGCTTCTCTTCCCCTGGAAGCTGGTTTTGGGAACACACGCTAGTTCCATTCCAGGGTCTGGAGGCTGAAGACCTTCGTCCATTCCATTAGCTGATACCACAAGGCCAGGGCACCTATGCCCCTGGTGTGTCTCCCACTGCTAGCCCCAAACCCACTCATGCTATCCTCGTATCAATTAGCATGATTGATGCTTCTTGTTGTTTTCTCCTTTATGTTTATTAGATTTGTATCCCTACATATTCTGTTTATGGCTTCCCCCTTGTAGTGGGTTTAAATGGCAAGGTTTCGATGGGGGGCTGCAGGGGTGGCTTCTGTGAGAAGAATCCAGTTTCAGCCTGCTGCAGAAGGACCTGCCACTGTCCAGAGCCGAGCCAATAAGCGATGTTGTTTGCACCTCTGTGAAAGCAGATTTAAGAAAAGAGAAACAAACAAACAAACAAAATAAAAACCTGCTGCGCAACAGCAGCTGGGAGAGTGATGAGTGAGAACCAGCCCTGCAGACCCCAAGGTCAGTGCAGAAGGAGGGCAATAGGTGCTCCAGGCACACAGCACAAGTTCCCCTGCGGCCTGTGGAGAGGCCCCTGGTGGAGCAGGCTGTCCCCCTGCAGCCCATGGGTCCACATGGAGCAGATCTCCATGCTGCAGCCCGTGGAGGAGCCCCCGGTGGAGCAGATGGATGTGGCCTAGAGGAGCCTGCGGCCCATGGAGAGCCCCTGCAGGAGCAGGCCCTGGGCTGGAGCTGCAGCCCATGGAGAGGAGCCCACGCAGGCGCAGGGGTCTGGGGGGAGCTGCCGCCCGTGGGGGACCCTTGCTGGAGCAGTTTGCTCTTGATGGATGAACCCCATCTACGGACCCATGCTGGAGCAGTTCTTGAAGAGCTGCAGCCTGTGGGAAGCCCAGGTAGGATCAGTTCATGAAGGACAGCATCCTGTGGGAGGGACCCCATTCTGGAGCAGGGGCAGAGAGTGACTGAGAAGGAGTGGGGGAGGAGAAGTTCTATAGACTGACTGCAACCCCCATTCCTCCATTCCCCTGTGTTGCTCAGGGGGAGGAGATGGAAGAGGGTGGATGTTGGGAAGGTATTTTTAGTTTTTTTTCTTTGTTTCTAACTTCTCTAGCTTGTTAGTAATAGGCAATAAATTTCTCTAATCTCCCTACGCTGGTATGCTTTGCCCACCACAATAACTGTTGTGTGACCTTCCTGTCCTTATCTCAACCCTTGAGCCTTTTTCATTGTATTTTTTTCCCCTTTCCATTCAAAGAGGGGCAGTGAGAGAGTGGTTGTGGTGGAGCTTGGCTGACCACCAGAGTAAAGCCACTACATCCCTTTTCCATAGTATTCCATTTGGCAAGAGAAGATAATCAGATAATCTTACTGAAATAAAGGTTCCCACACTGCACATTCCCTTATCAATTACTGTGGCTGACCAGGTTTGGCTCTTCTTAGTGCCTGTTACTGGTGCTCTTATTGTTGGCTCATCAGGTTTGTGCTCCTGTCCTTGTTTATGGATTCCTCCTTTTCTCATTAACCCATGTCTGTATTGAAAAGGAATATATGTTCTCTCTTTCTGCATACCTTTACAAGTATCACAGTAACTGGACTGCTGTTGCTAACTTTATTATACCTAATATCTAATCTAAACCTACCCCTTTTTTAGCTTGAAGCCATTACTCCTTTTTCTATCTCTACAATCCCTGACAAGGTCCCTCCCTAACTTTCCTGTAAGCCCCTGTTACGGATGTTCACAGTATGTATGTTAAGTATTGAAAGATTGCTACGAGGCCTTCTGGGAGCCTTATCTTCTCCAGGCTGAACAACGCTAACTCTCTCAGCCTGTCTTTGTAGGATAGGTGCTCCAGCCCTCTGATCATCTTTGTGGTCTTCCTTTGGACTCGTTCTAATACTTATATGTCCTTTTTGTGCTGGGGGACCTAGAACTGAACACAGTACTCCAGGTGGGGTCTCACGAGGGCAGAATAGAGAGGGAGAGGTTCCTTCAACCATGCTTTTTTTGATGCAACCTAGGATACAGTTGGCTTTTTGGGCTGCAAGCATGCATTGCTGGCTCATGTTGAGCCAGGTCCTTCTCAACAAAGCTGCTTTCAATCTATTCTCCGCCCAGCCTGTATTTGTACCTGGGATTGCCCTGATCCAGATGCAGGACCTTTCACTTGGCCTTGTTGAACTTCATGAGGTTCACACACACCCACCTCTCAAGCTTGTCAAGGTCCCTCTGGATGTCATTCCTCCCCTCCATCATGTCTACTGCACCGCAGAGCTTTGTGTCCTCAGTAAACTTTCTGAGAATGTACTCAATCCCATTATGTCAATGACAAAGATATTAAATAGCACTGGTCCCAATACTGACACCTGAGGAACACTACTCGTTACTGATCTCCACCTGGACACTGAGACATTGACCACAAATCTTTGAGTATGACCATCCAGCCAATTCCTTACCTGCCAAATGGTCCATCCATCAAGTCCACATCTCTCCAATTTATAGACAAGGATATCATGGGGGACAGTGTCACATGCTTTGCACAAATCCCAGTAGATGATGTTAGTTACTCTTCCCCCATCCACCAATTATGTAACCCCATTGCAGAAGGCAACCAGATTTGTCAGGCGTGATCTGCCCTTAGTGAAGCCACGTTGGCTGTCACCGATCACCTCCTTATTTTCCATGTGTCTTAGCATAGTTTCCAGGAGGATCTGCTCCATGATCTTGTCAGGCACAGAGGTGAGACTGATGGGCCTGTAGTTCACTGGGTCTTCCTTTTTTTTTCCCCCTTTTTAAACATGAGGGTTATGTTTCTCCTCTTCCAGTCAGTGGGAACTTCACCCCACTGGCTTCTCAAATATGATGGGCAGTGGCTTAGCAACTACATCCACCAACGACATCCCCTCAGGACCTGTGGACGTATCTCCTCAGGTCCCATGGACTTTTGCACCTTCAGGTTCCTTAGATGGTCCCAAACCTGATCTTCTCCTATACTGGGCAGCTCATCATTCTTCCAGTCCTTGCCTTTGCCTGTTGAGGCCTGGTTATGTTCCTGGAGCTCTTGTCAGTGAAGACTGAGGCAAAATAGTCCTAAAGTACCTCAGCCTTTTCCATATCTGTGATTCTATGATATCCCAGGTGACCAGGTCTCCCACTTCCTTCCAGAGAGGGCACACAATTTCCCTAGTCTTTCTTTTATCACTGATTCTTCTTTTATCACCAATATCACCATTTGGTTGGTAGCCTTGCTGACATCTGACTATAAACCCGCTCCATCATAAAGACCACAGGAATATTGTCATGTCACTCTTCAACACACACAAGAGCAGAGGACTCAAGGCACCAATGTTAAACCCTGACCAAAGCCCAACATGGAGACTGATAGGAGCAAGTGTCAAGCCTGTCCAACACACTGGTGTGGTGACTAGGGTAGGTCCCAGCTACCTGTAACAGAATTTACAGTGTTTGAGTACACAGGTCTGTGGAGTGCAAAGCTTTTCCTGACCCAGCCCATCCTTTGTTTGGTCCACTTCATAAACTGAGCATGGCAGTGTTCTTTTCCCACCTTGAAAGACATACATGTAAAATAATAATTTGGCTTTCCAGGAAACCATCTTGACACCTCTGAGGTAATTAAATGAATTTTAGCTAATCTTAATTATAATGATATCTTAACTGAAGCAAAAACAAACAAACAAACTAACAAAAAAGGTTGTTTGCCTTGAGTTCAGATTTTAAAACAGAGCAACACAAAATAAAATTAGATTGGTATAAAAAGTCTTTCATAAGTAAAAATTGATTGTCCACATATTAATTCTTGTGTGGAGAAATTCACATTTATTTTTAATACAAAAATGAAACCATAGGAGAAATTAGAAAACTGTGATTTAAAAAGTAAATGAATAGCATTAAAATCAATTGATATTTCTAGATGAAGGATATCCTGTCCCTGTAGGATACTCTGGTTATTTCTGGCTTTCTATGTAATAGGCAATTAAACACATCTAAAACCCTTTTCTGGTACTGACACTAATAGGTACAAATCAGCACGCAATATTTTTTAGTCCTCTTGCCTTCCCAAATAAGGCAATCAATACAAACTGGGCATTGGAAATGGTTTGTTCTTTTTCCTGAAATAAGTCGAGGAGTTATTGGGAAAAGTGCAAGTTAGTTTAGGATGAAAGCATGCCAACAACTATTCCAGCAAATAATGAGGATAGATAATGTAGTCCAAGTGTCAGAGGACTGGCACTGTTTATTTAATTAGTAGCTACAACAAGATCAAAGAATGCCTGCTGGAGCATGCCAAGACTTCCAGACTACATGCTAGGGTGTCCTTTCCAGGCCTCTTCCTCATCTCCAGCAGAATTAGAATGACCAGACCTATATTTTAAATACTCACAGGAGATTGTTACCTTTCTTTATATTTAATTTTTATAAATAGTATTAAAATTGCATTATTTTTTTTTTCACATCTGTATTTTCAAAAATAAAATTTATAGTGTTTTCAGAACTTTTAAACTATATACCCAGCAAACCTGTTCTGTTCTTTTTCAAAATAATGGCTGCCACTCTATGGTTTTGAGTATACATTTTTTTAAATGCCTCACTCAGTGCTGATAATAAATATGATATGATGATTAAGGATTGCTGCAGTATTTTATATGTAATAAGATCTTAAAGTCCTGTATCTTTTTCACTGCTAACAAAATTCAGGCAGACTAGAATCTGTCTGGATATAATTCTGGAATATCTACTCATAATTATTTCAAGGATTATAGACAGAATTTAGAATTACTTACTGTATTAAATGGAACACACAAATCCTAGAGATTCTATTATTTTTAAAATAAACAAGTGTTACCTAAACTTCCTCAACAAAGATTTTTCTTCCAGAAAATTTAATTCAAGTTCACATACTACATTTAGAATAGCTATACCTCAGAATCCCCAAACGCTACAATGTATGAATGCAAAGCATCTTATTTTAAGCAGAGCTTTTTATTTTCAATTTAATTTATTTGATGAAGCATTATTGAGAAGATGACAGGATGATTTAATTGAACATTTTTTAGACAGAGCAGTTGAATAAAAAATGTTAATTTGTTTAAATTTTAGTGTGGAATAGATATTTACTTTTTTTTTTTGGGGGTGGGGGTGGGGGGAGGAGATGGGGAGGGAAGCAGTGTGTTTGTTTTTTTTCCTAGAATATTTTGACCAAAAAGCACTACTGCTTTAACTTTGTAGAAGGAAAAGTGTTGATGCTTACCAAACAGGCTTTACTGGATAAATGCATAAAATGCTTCATATCTTAAATCAGTAAGTATACTAATTGTGTTTTTTAAATTTATACACATGATTTACTGTATTGGAAGTGCAATTTATGTTCAAGTGTTTTTGTTTGTTTGCTTGTTTTAAAGCAAGCAAACAAACAAACAAAAAAAACTTTTGGTTTCAAACAAAGGAAGCAAGAATCATCCCAACAATGGTGTTTGTGTGATTGTTCAGTTGTTATTTGCATCATATTTCAAAAGGCAGTTATCTTTTTTCGTTCTTTCTTTTTCTTTTTCTTTCTTTCTTTCTTTCTTTCTTTCTTTCTTTCTTTCTTTCTTTCTTTCTTTCTTTCTTTCTTTCTTTTTTCTTTCCTTCCTCCCTTCCTTCCTTCCTTCCTTCCTTCCTTCCTTCCTTCCTTCTTTCTTTCTTTCCTTCCTTCTTTCCTTCTTTCTTTTTCTTTCTTTTTCTTTTTTTTCTTTTTCTTTCTTTCTATCTTTCTTTATTTCTTTCTTTCTTTCTTTCTTTCTTTCTTTTTTCTTTCTTTTTTCTTTACTTCCTTCCTTCTTTCTTTCTTTCTTTCTTTCTTTCTTTCTTTCTTTCTTATTCTTTCTTTCTTTCTTCCTTTCTTTCTTTCTTTCTTTCTTTCTTTCTTTCTTTCTTTCTTTCTTTCTTTCTTTTTCTCTTTCTTTCTTTCTTTCTTTCTTTCTTTCTTTCTTTCTTTCTTTCTTTCTTTCTCTTTCTTTCTTATTCTTTCTTTCTTTCTTTCTTTCTCTTTCTTTCTCTTTCTTTCTTATTCTTTCTTTCTTTCTTCCTTTCTTTCTTTCTTTCTTTCTTTCTTTCTTTCTTTCTTTCTTTCTTTCTTTCTTTCTTTCTTTCTTTCTCTCTTTCTCTCTTTTTCTTTCTCTTTCTTTCTTATTCTTTCTTTCTTTCTTTCTCTTTCTTTCTCTTTCTTTCTTTCTTTCTTTCTTTCTTTCTTTCTTTCTTTTCTCTCTTTCTTTCTCTCTTTCTCTCTTTTTCTTTCTCTTTCTTTCTTTCTTTCTTTCTTTCTTTCTTTCTTTCTTTCTTTCTTTCTTTCTTTCTTTCTTTCTCTCTCTCTCTCTCTCTTCCTTCCTTCCTTCCTTCCTTCCTTCCTCCCTTCCTCCCTTCCTCCCTTATCTCCTTCCTCCCTCCCTCCCTCCCTCCCTCCCTCCCTTCCTTCCTTCCTTCCTTCCTTCCTTCTGTAAAATATATGAGATTATTTGGAAGATTCCTTTAACCTCCAAACTATTCAGGTTGCATTATTTTATTTGCTTTCATTGAAAAGGGGAGGGGAAATTCAATAATACGAAATCTTCAGATGTTTGTGTGAATGAGACAATAAGCATATTGGCTTTTCTCTCAGACTTTCGGCCACCTTGATTGCTACAGCTTTTGACACATTCTGTTTGGAAATCTACCATTTTAAAATGATTTGTTGCCTCCCACTAAAAACACGGTTGAAAAAAGACAACACTATATGCATGCAGAGCATATTCTTTAATTTAGAATGTCATTGTAGCATATCAAAGTATATTATGGAAACATAGATGCAATAGAATATAAAATATTTCTTTTTCTTTGCACTTTTGGAAACATAAGTTCCTAAGAACATTACACTTAGATAAATGGAATTTGTCTGCTTGCAATTTCAGTAATATGTAGTTCAGCTACTTTCTAGTGTCTGGTCAGGAACATCCAAAAATATGATCGTCATTTCTGTATCAAAAATTGCTTCATTCATTTTAAATTGACCTTATTCTGTTGTTTAGAAATTTATGTTATGGGAATAGATTGTTAAATTAGAGAAACTCCAAAAATCAAAAGCTCATTTATTTTTTTATTTTTTTTCCTTTTTTTCCTTACTTCTCAAAGTTGTTTTGCAATGGAAGGCAATCAGGAAACAAGAAATATAGAATCCATGCAAAACAAACTGAAGACTTTGTGGTCCATGAAATGGATAATAGCTTTTCAATCCCCTCTGTTATTCTTAAGTGTGAATAGCTTATCCAAAGTACTGTGCGGTCATATGAAAACTGCTTCTTATTAATATAATCAGACACCTCTGTGATGATGACATGGTGTACAACCAGAATTTGCAGAACATAGCTATCTAAGCTTCTTTTCAAAAGAACTGGTGTTTAAAATTTGAATCTGAGTTTCTGTTTCTTGGAGGAATGAAATTGCAGTGAACCTATATTGCAAAGAAATGCTGATTAGGAAAGCAGTCTGCAGAACTGCTCAGTATAGATCAGGGGAAACAAATCCCATAAAATCTTTACCTCTGCAAGATCAAAGCTCAGAACTATTCAGTTTTCTACATCTTTCCTTCATTCTGAATCCATCTCTTTGATGTATATTCTGTTTTGCCTTGATTTAAGATTTTAAGAATAAATAAATAAATAAATAAATAAATAAATCCATCTTCTTCTATTGTTCATTCTTACATCTTACATTTCCAAGAAGGTTTGAATTTGAGGTCTGATTATTTTCTATTTAAATAGATTCAGAGAAAAGTATCTTTTCAGTGGAAAACTGGAACGTTTAGGATGACTATTTGCTTTGAATTATTGTGAGGGAGCAGAAGTGACTATGAGCTGTTTCAGTATCTGTCCTTAACATGCTTGTTTGTCAGGCCTATACTTATTTGGGTTTTTGTTTACCCATACAAATAGGAAAACAGATAGTGTCTTACTGGCCTTTTAAGTTAAAGTAAGCTCTAAATAAATGAAGGTTCATTTCTCTATAATATATTGAGAAAAAAATATTTTGTTGTTGGTGGTGATGGTTTAACTTTGGACTTTTAAAGTTATTATTGTTGCTCTGATATCAGAACAGCTGAAACTCTGAAACATTAATTTCACTGAAAGAAAATATACTTGATTTACCAGATTGGATAAGACAATTTCTGAGAAGGACTCCAAAGTAGTCACTTTCTTATTCGGGATGGAGAGTTCCTTGCTCTTTAATTAAACCTCTAATCGTAGTACAGTTTTGATAACTATCTTCAGAGAGAAAAAAAAAGTAAATAAAAAATAAATCACAAAGTATTCTTAATTAAGGTACTTAAAATAACAATTTAGGTTGCCAGTGAAAAGAAGCTTGTATTGCCCAAAGATGCTCTTGGCCACCAGAACTGCACCCATAATGTCATGCTTCACTAGGGTCTCATAAGAGGTGCATATAGAAGAGAACACTACTGCATATTATTGGTCTGTATATTTGCTTTTAGCAGACTGTGAACAAATACACACAAAGTTGTTGTCTTTGTGGGTAATTATCCAAAAGCATCTGTCATTTCTAGTCTTCACACAACAATGTGTTTTCTATATGACATTTTCTGATATTTTGTTTTCAAGGATCCATAGATAGTAAAACAAATAAAAAAATGTTACAAAAATTATTCATATCTTTAAAATCCATTTTATGCCTCAAGCTTGGTTGGCCTTCCCCAGAAGCTGCAATGGAGAGCCTGAGTGAAGTGGCATTGTTCCATTTTCCTTTCAGAGTTCTCCATGAGCATGTGGAGTTACATCATTAGGCTTTCATCCTGCTGCATACTGATCACTGGCTTGTATGGTTTTCTTTTTTTTTCTTTTTCCTTTTTTTTTCCCTGAACTGGTATTACAAAATGCAGCAGGATAATTGAAAATCATCTTTCCAGGACTACAGTTTTGTGAGAAGAATCTTTTGGGCTTTAAGTAGTAAAGCTGTTAGTAAACTAAATTCGTTATTTTTTTATGCTCTCTGAGCAGCGAGCTAACCTTCTCATATTCAGTGATTAGGACAAGTCGTTCTTGGAATTCTGCTCAACTCTAGATGCTGGAGATATGTGCTTATTTTTTGTTGGGTTCCACTCCAAGGCAGACAGAGAGAATCGTTATATTAAAGTCAGGACTTTCTATTAATAAGCCTTTCTATTAATTCTTCAGTTATAACTAAAGGTGAAATAATCCTTACATTTTTCCCTGCTCCCAGGAATGTTTTGGAGTCTCATCCAAGAACTGTCTAATATAAATAAATAAATAAATAAATAAATTATTAAAATAAAATAAAGTAAAATAAAATAAAAGTAATTAATGGGAGCAACCACCGTCACTCTGTGTTCTCTTCTCAGGTAATCATCCTAATTTCCAGATTTATGAATATAATTTCTACTTCCCATTCTATCCAGCCCAATTAATCTCATATTCTTTTGCCCAATAAAGGTTAAACAGAAAAAGTGGAGGTTGTTTCCTCTAAATGCTGAATATTCAGCAACCACGCTGAAGTGAATGCTTACACTCCAGTCCACGTTTGAGCCCTATTGCTGCCCCCTAGAAGCACTGAGTGGGATTTTCTATATCTCTGGTTATTGCTTAGACAATATTCTTTTATATCAAAGCATTACAACTTTCAGCCATATTTTTGAATAAATCAGGAGATATGAGCGTAGCTTTTAACCCATATATACTTCTGTGCTATGTAATCCTACATCCTGGACTGAACCCCTGTTGGGTTTTAATGCTCTGACCTACAGAGATAAAAGCTAGATCTATGTGCACAACTAAAGTTAGTCAGCTTAATGTTTAATGGAACAGAGATTTCAGTATGCAATCTGATTTAGAATCAAGTGAAGAAATCAGACATCTGTAACACTTCGTTTGCATCCTCCCTGTTACACCTTTGCAACTTCACTAGGAGACTTTCCTATGAAAGAATATTCTTGGCTTGTTTAAAAGGTTCTAAGATCCAGAAAAGAACTGGCACAATTTAAAATATTTCAAAGAAGTCTCAAGACTGTGCAACAGCAAGGCTACTCTGAGACTACAGAATGAATACCAGCCTTCAGGTTTCTTTTACCATACTGTCTTTGGAATGAATCACATAACCCAATACAGACATAATCATACGTAAGTATATAGTCACACCTATATGTATACATGGAAACTTTTTTATAAGACAGAATAAAGCAATGCAGAAGAAGAAATAAGTAGAGATGAGATATTAAAAAAAAAAAAAAAAAAAAAAAAAAAAAAAAAAACAGGAGAAAAGAGATGCTGTAAGATGAGATTTTATCCAAACCTTCTCTAGGGAACCTGCTTTGGCAAGGGGATTGGACCCTATGACCTCCTGAGGTCCCTTCCAGCCCCTACAATTCTGTGAAAATACTGCCTTAGCACTAACTGTTCAGCATACACTCATAGTAGAAACTGAAAGATGATATAACATTTGCCTTGAAAGAAACTGTTGTTTTTGAGGTAACATAATTAATGTTTGTTGTTTAGAGCACAAATATTATTTTAGCATTGTTTTGAAATCTGTTTTGTTTCACCATATAAGTTTTGCCGTAATTACTATTGCTTAGAATTAAAGCTGGCACTAGCACCAAACTCAGCCAAGTTTAATTAGCCTTTCTCCTAATGTTGTATTTTAAAAATCTCTAGTTGCTCAGAAAGAAATGTATTTGAAAATTGTGGTACCAATATAAAGAAAGTAAAACATAATCAGAAGTAGCCATGGAAATTCATAGAATCATAGAAACACAAGGTTGGAAAGGACCTACAAGATTATCTAGTCCAACTGTCCTCCTACCATTAGTTATCTGCGAGAAGAGGCTGACCCCCTCCTCATCACAACCTCCCTTCAGGAAGTTGTGGAGTGCAATGAGGTCTCCCCTGAGCCTCCTCTTCTCCAGACTAAACAATCCCAGCTCTCTCAGCCGCTCCTCATAAGACTTGTGTTCCAGACCCCTCACCAGTTTTGATGTAATAATAATTACAATAATAACAATAATAAACAATTATTATTCCAGTTATAAGCACTAACAATCATCTATCTTCTTTGTGGTATATATAATACAAGTGGAAGAAATTTGAAGACAAATTTATATTAGAAATTAGGAGGAAATTCTTCACTCAGAGGGTGATGTTGCACTGGAACAGGTTGCCCAGAGAGGTTGTGGATGTCCCTTCCCTGGAGGTGTTCAAGACCAGGTTGGATGAGGCACTGGGCAGCCTGATCTGGCAGTTCCTGAAAACCTAAACGTCTTTTAAATGAGGCACACATACACTGAACTATAAGGTACAATGGACGGAATTGCAAGGTAGATCAGAGACATTCTATAAATTTGCACACCAGTTTGTAAAAACCTGTAAGGCTTTCAGTTGCAGGCTCAAGAAAACTCCTTCTAAACTGGGTGAGGTGTTGTGATGTACAACCTCAATGTATAATAAAAGTAAAATATGAAAGGTCAAATATTTAATATCATAATACTATCATTTATTTATGTTTAGTCACCAAACTCTCATAGGTTTCACTCAAATACAAAACAAATATTGTTTTTCAATACATCAGAATATCAAACACTCATAGAATCTGCTGTAACATCTATCAGAAGTTGTTTTAAATCTAATAAAATAAAGAAATACTTATAATGCAATTTACTATTCCACCTCTGTAGGTGGAATTCTAACATATACCAAAATATAAGGATCTCACATTAGTTTCCCTTTGCAGTTAATGGAAACACTCCAACAGAGAGACTGCATTTGTCATGTGAAGTATGTAGACATAAATATACACTAATAAACCAAACAGAAAATATTTTGAGGTATGGAAGCTTAGTCAACTGTGCTGTTAAATGATTAGGATGGCTCCTGACATATTTGTCTTAGGCTAGTTAGGATTTCTCCAAACAGTTCCTGGGAAGCTTTAAAGGTAGCATCATCCAGTAACTATTCCTGGCAAGGAGTCACAAACACAGTGTTTCACAGAATAAGAGAGTTAAATTACATGGACCTGGATAGCTAGTGCCAAAGAGCAGTTGCGGGCCCATTTATTTTAGTAATAATAATGCAGCTTAAGATAAGCAGGGTGATTTTTTTTTTTTTTTTTTAATTTGATCATAATGGCTTAAAAACATGTATGATTCGGTAAATGTCCTGCATTTTCAATTACTACTCTTACAGCAACTGACCAGCAATTTACAATAGTGACAGGTCTAAACCAAAAGAAGGATAAAGATATAGCCAACCTGAATTTTAGTTGTCATCTGTTTTTAGACAAAGGATGAACTAAGGGTAAATGGAAAGTCCGTGTAAAAGGTTAGAACCAAGTAGCACTTGAATATCTCTGCCTATAGCATATTTTAAATGCAACAAAACGAATGGTTAATTAAGGGAAAAAAAAGAAAAAAAAAAAAAGAAACACACAGACAGTTAAGACTGAACTTAGGTTTGAAAACTCTGATCCTCAATTGCAATCTGTTCTCTTTTCAGTGTGACCTACCCTTTGAGCTATTAACAAGTTTTTGCATCAAAGTTAGAGAGTAGGTTCCTTGAATTCCAACCAGTTTGTTACACTCTAACAGTGCAACCTGTAGTGGGTTTACGTGGCAAGGCTTTGGTAGCAGGGGGCCATAGGGGTGGCTTCTGTGAGAAGAATCTAGAAGCTGCCCCATGTTAGGTAAGGGCCACACTGCTGACCAGAGCCGAGCTGTCCAGAGCCGAGCCAATAAGCGATGTTGTTTTGCGCCTCTGTGAGAGCATATTTAAGACAGGGAAAAAAAAAAAAAAACGCTGCGCCACACAGCAGCTGGGAGAGTGAGAAGAGTGAGGAACAGCCTTGCAGGCACCAAGGTCAGTGAAGAAGGAGGGGGAGAGGTGCTCCAGGTGCCAGAGCAGAAGTCCCCTGCGGCCTGTGGTGAGGACCATGGTGAAGCAGGCTGTCCCCCTGCAGCCCATGGAGTACCACAGTGGAGCAGGGTTCCACGCTGCAGCCCGTGGAGGAGACCACAGTGGAGCAGGTGGACCTGCACTGACGGAGGCTGCGGCCTGTGGAAGACCCCTGCCGGATCAGATTCCGGGCCGGACCTGTAGCCCGTGGAGAGGAACCCACGCAGGAGCAGGTGACCTGGCAGGAGCTGCTGCCCGTGGGAGACCCAGATTGGAGCAGTTTGCTCCTGAGGGATGGACCCCGTGGTACGGACCCACATCTGGAGCAGTTCTTGGAGAGTTGCTGCCTGTGGGCAGCCCACGCCGGATCAGTTCAGCAAGGACTGCATCCCATAGGAGGGACCCCACAGCACAGGGGACGAGAGTGACCGAGAAGGAGCGGCGGCGAAGAAGCGCTATAGACTGACCATAACCCCCGTTCCCCTGTTCCCTGCAGGGAATTTCTCATCCTCCCAGGGGGAGGAGGTGGAAGAGGGTGGATGGGGGGGAGGTGCTTTTGCTTTCTTTCCTTTGTTTCTCACTTCTCTAGCTTGTTAGTAATTAGCAATAAATCTCACTATCTCCCTATGCTGAGTCTGTTTTGCCCATCACAATAATTACTGCGCGATCTCTCTGTCCTTATCTCAACCCTTGAGCCCTTTTCATCGTATTTTCTCCCTGTTCCTCTTTGAGGAGGGGGAGTGAGAGAGCAGTTGTGGTGGAGCTCGGCCGCCCACCTGAGTAAAACCACCACAAACCTCTACCTCCTTTCCTTCCTAGGAATATATGAGGAAACTACCTTTCACAGAAAATAAGGCAGATGATAAATTTGCTTACTCAAAAATCTTCATACAAAAGAAAATAAATCTTTTCATTCATTTCTACATATTACCTTTTTTGTCTTTCTCTCTCTCTCTCTCTCTCTTTTTTTTTTTTTTTTCTTTTCCTTTTTCTCCACAGAAATAAGGAAATACAATCTAAGCTTTTCAGGACAATTGCAAAAATTGCATGAGACACAGTACCCATTTATTTAATTTCTACTGAATGTGTAAAGTCTCAGAACAACAACATTTCTTTAAATTTTTTTTTTTACTTGTAATTTTAACACAAAACTGTTCTCAAAATAGATCATACACATCTCTGTACACAGCAAGTATAGATATTTCAATTATCATAAAAGGCATGAAAATGAACATTCCATGTTTGACTTAATCACCTTCTTACATGGGAATGACCAAGAAGAAAAAAAAAGAGTATTAAAAGCAGGTATGAGAAACAGTAGTCCTTTATTTTAATGTACCTATTCAGATTGATCTAATTAAACATCAAAATCTTTCTATCCTCTAATGTAGTATTTAATTATCTGTTGTCGTGGCCTTATAATTGTGTAAATGCTGTACTGGTGTCTGTGTGCATGCCTGCATGCACTTGCAAATCAGGTCCAAGGGGTCTGTAGTTGTATAAAGCCTGTCAAGATAATTAGAGCTGATTGTTACTAGATCCATTATTTAATCGTAATTCATGTTAAAGCTGTGCTTTCGGTGTGCACTTGGAGTCCATAAATCATCAAACACAAATCTTTATATTTCACAGTTTTGCTCAGGATACATTTTTCCCTATCCAAATTTCATTTGATCTTGCTTATTCACCAGCTGCACCAAATGGTAACAGAAGCAGCTAACCAACTAACTTTGTTGTTGCCAGTGAAACTATTCAGAGCTTATCAAAAGGAGCTTATTCGAATCTTATTCAAGTTATAGTGAAAACATAAGATCCTGGTCTGTACACAAATAGTAAGATAGTAGCTAATGAGATAAGAAGAGGTGTGAGGAGTGACTCTACGGTTAACATCAGAAGGAATATTTACTAAGAAGTGTATCAGAATTAAACCTTTCAGACTAAGAATGTCCTGGGACCTACATCCTCTGTGACAATTTGAACTATTTGCATAGTACAAAAGGAGAATTCGTCTTTTTTTTTTTTTTTTTTTTTTTTTTTTTTTCATTTCAGATGTTTAACTGCTGCAACTCTACATTTTAATGCTAGGGAAACAGAACTGACCGCTATGAAATTCAGATGGGTTTTGTTGACCAGTGCTATTAGGTTCTTGTTATGGGTTAACCCCACTAAGCCAGCTAAAACCCACACAGCAGCTCACTGACTCCCCCAAGTGGGATGGGGGAGAGATTCATTAAAGTAAAAGAGAAAATTCATGGGTTGATATAAAGCCAGTTCAAGAGGTAAAACAAAATCTACACAAGCAGAGCAAAATGAGGAATTCATTCACTGCTTCCCATCAGCAGGTAGATGTTCAGACATTTGCAGGAAAGCACGACTCAACACACATAACAGTTACCTGGAAAAAAAAAAAAAAAAGGCATAACTCTGAACATTCCCCTTTCCTCCTTCTTTCCCCAGCCTTTATTGCTGAGCATGATCACAGAATCATAGAATCATTAAGGTTGGAAAAGACCTCCAAGATCATCTGGTCCAACCATCCCCCTACTACCAATATCACCCACTAAACCATGTCCCATGTCCCTAAGTACCACGTTCAACCTTTCCTTTTCCTGGCGACTCCATCACCTCCCTGGGCAACCTAGGGCTTCCTGGGCTTCAGTAAGTTATGTCATCTGATTTTCAGCAGCAAGGTTGAAAGGACACAAGTATCCCACAGGCTTTAAGTTGCACTTATCATCTCTTAAACCAGACCAGATAGTACTTGACACTATTGTATTAACACTCGATTCTGACTCTTGAATCCTTGTTTTTCCATTCACATAATATTCTTATGAATATTATGAGCACCCCCTCAACAGCAGGAGATATTCTATCTTGCCTTCTTTTTGAGGAAACCATATAATCCTGCTTTCTCAGGTAGGGCTGTTGATAAGGACTTCTTGTTAAGCTGCCATCTCAGATTCTGATCTTTAATTCTCATTTTGTAACTGCTTGAATTACAGTTAGTTTGACTTCATTTATTTATTTATTTTCACTAGTAGCAGATCAACAGTACAGTATTCCACCTTTGAAGTGACTGTTCAGAGACTGATTTAAAGAAGTTACTTTTACTGCAGTCTTAGTAACACTTGCTGTACTGGTACCTTTCTCTGATCTCACATATTTCCCATAGTGCTTTGCAGAATTTATCTCAAGCTGTGCCCTCTGAGTTCAGTGCTTCAGAAGAAGATGAAAAAAAGAAAGAAGAAAAAAACTGTGTGTGTGTGTGTTTTAATATCAGCTTTCAAGCAAAGTGTTCAAAGTCATCCAAACAGTCCAAGGGGTTACAAACACCACTGAGCTGGAAATAACAGATATATATTGTGGAATTTTATTCCTACTGTAGAGTACTTAGTAACTTAAATAAACCAATTAGCTTCAGTGAGACTATTTGTTCAGTTGAGAGTTCAGTAAGGCAATGTAACTGTTTCACAGTCTAACGTGCCATGTTTAGAATTGCAATGCTGGGGTAGTAAAATGATTTGTTTTAGTAGGGAACTATAGTCCTTTTTTACTATTTTTTTTCTTGTTTGTTTGCTTGTCTGTTTTAATATGATCCAGGCCACTTAACGTTATCTGGGCAACACTGCAAATTGTATTTTCTGTATATGTGTAAGGCATATTCCAGGTATATTTTTGTATGAAAAGGGAAAAGCAAATTAATTCTCAAGTGCATACAAATCCTGTGTATAACAACATATTTTACAAGATGAGCTGAAGAAAATCTGTGTTTTTTCAAACTTGTGTAGCATCATCATTTTAACATACATCAGTTTAGTAGAAACACATTCTGATGAATCTTTAGGGATTTCTTTAATTCCTGTAGTGCTGGCTAAAGTACCAACTCTAGGTGCCAAACTAGATTTGTTTCCAATTACTTTTCCAAATATTACTGGCACTTCAGACAGTAATCGTGTAATCTTTTATATTCCCAAAACATGTTGTGAAGTTCAAAAATATCAGGGCCATTCCAACATTTATTTAATCAAATTCAGTACATATTAATTGCGATCCAGTATATTCCATGGCTGCATTTAAATTATATTTTGCAGAGCTTGACAAAGTGTGCTTCCTCACCCTCAGAAATTCATAGAACTCTTCATACTCTTCATGTTGGTGTTCATCTTCCTGATTACAGTGCAATTTTGCAGAAGTGCTCCTTCTAAGAACTGTCTGTTTGAAGCAGACAGATAGGAAACCAGATTTTATTCTATAAAGAATTTCTTGCCTAAGAAGTGTAAATCCATCTGCCTCTTTTAAACAGCTGATGGTGTCTGAGTATAGACAAGTTACCCCCTGTAATGTTTTTCCTGTCTCCATTTTGCAGACTTGGCAGTTCCAACTCAATTTGTCAAACTGTAGCAAGCAGAAAGTACAAGTAGCATATCTTGCAATCAACTGCAATAAGTAATGACTTCTTTGGAACTGTATTTTATGACTCTGATGGCTCGTTGATCAAAATGGTACTGGCTGAAATTAATGTAGATAAAAAGCCTCTAAAGCTCGGGGCGGGGGGGGGGGGGGGGGGGGGGGGGCGGGCGGGGGGGGAGGAAGACAACCCTATAATAATTAAATGTAGGCTTTAGATAAATTATCCTTCTAGTTTAGCCAGAATCAATACAGTCTTGGTAGGACAGATGTGCATTTCTTGTTGCCTGAAGCATGTTCTGCTATGCTGGATATTGCTAATGAAGTGAAAACAGTGGTCAGGTAACCTGCTCTCCCTCCCCAACCTGAATCTGTGTTTAAGTTTAGTTGGGCTGAATAACAAACAATCCTATGTATAAAGAGTTGAAGAACTGCAAAATGCTCATGCCATTGGCAGGAGATGTAAAAAATGTTTAAACAGAGCTTTTAACATGCTTTTTGTAACTTAATTGATTTTTTTTTTTTTCAAAGTATCACATTCCTATATCAGGAGAGAGGCAGGGAAGGAAGTTGAATTGTTTTTCAGTGTAGTTCTCTTTCTAGAAAGACAGCCAAAAAGCTAACGATTTTTATTCATACATATGGTAACTACAGTACGTTCACTAACAGTTTGATGTTTGATAAGATTAAAATGTGTTTGCTGAGTACAATGAGTAAAGTCTGAACCTCAGAGTGCTATCTCAAGGAACTTGGCACAGCATAAAAGACTGTTTTACAAGAAGATTATACTTACAGCTTTTTTTAAGAGCACTTTGGATGATAGAATGACATAAACCTTTTCCATAACTGTTAAGACATCTTCAGGCATCATGAAGTTAGTGTGATCCATTTCAATAACAAATTTTTTTGTAAAATCCCAGCTTAAACAAATTCATGCAAGGTAAAACTGCTTGTTCGTGGGGATGGTGTGGAGGAAACAGCATAAGTGAGTATTGACAATAAAGTATCCCTAAAAAGATTATTATCTTCCTTAATTTAGCTGGAGTAGTAGCTTTTTTTTTTTTTTTTTTTTTTTTTTTTTTTTTTTTTTTTTTAATTAGAATTGTGTTGCATATCACCAGAATAAGAAACAGAAGCGCTGATGCCATTTGAAGCATTCCATACATGGTTATGTTTCATTCATTTTATTAATTTGTTGAGGTTCAGATTACAAAATACATGGCACATTGTCTGCGATAGTACTAATAAAACCATTTAACTCTGTTCACTGAATTAGATACACTGCTGGTGCTATGAGATAAGTAGACTGCCTCTGATGTCATAAGACTACATAATTTTTTTAGTTGTTGCAACATAAATAATGACATATAAATAGCTTTTAACTTTCACTGACATATGCCTAAAGAGGTCATATAACCATTATGTATAAGGAAACACAGTGCTCTTAAAATATAAAAAATGCCTGCATTTTGCTATCTATGGTGCAGGTGTATTTCTCAGTAAAAGGAGATAGAGAAGAGAGCCTTCAAAAGAAAAGAGACCAGATTTATTTATTTATTTATTTTTCTATAAGTAGGCTTAGCTGTGAATCTCTGGGGGAGAGTGCACTCAGTTATGAAATACTCCAAAAGAACATATAGGCCTGTGGCAGAATTGTCCTACTATTTTTTTTTTTTTTTTTTTTTTTTTTTCCTGCTGGCAAAACAGAAATCTCTGAGTTATTTTCTCATAGGTTATAAATGTTTTCCTAAAATACTTCCTGGGTTCATACCATACTGTGTTGGTTTTACCTTGCTGGGTAACTGAACTCCACCACAATCACTCTCTCACTCCCCCTCCTCAGAAGAGGGGGAGAAGAAAGTATTCTGGAAAGGGAAAAAAAAAGTCTCACAGATTAAGAAAAGGATGATTTAATTAAAAGGAAAAGGAAGAGGCAAAAAAACAAGCAAAGCTGTGTGGAAGCAGAGAGAGAAAGAGAGATAAATTATTCTCTACTTCCCATCAACGAGCAATATTTGGCCACATCCTGGGAAGCTGGGACTCAATATGTGTAGCTGTTGTCCTACCATGTCATTTATTTACTTGAGGTAATATGAATATTGAAAATGGAAAGTGTTGATGCTAATATATGGTATATTTTCACAGACTAGAAACTAGGAAGTCATCTTTTTACTTATGGTGAAATTTCAACAATACCCAAGTAAGAGAAATTTTTTCAATGTTTATCTGAATCTCTTCTATACAATTTGGACATGTCAGAATACAACACACAAGGTGAATCTCAAAAATTAGAAATCTAACTCATTCTACATTATTTAGGCATGACAGTTTCCTGGACAACAGTGTTGGTTGTTTCTGAAAGACTCAGTATAGTTTTCTAAAAAGAGTTATTCTAATTTCAAAGCACAAAAAATGTGACAAATGTGTTTAGGTTTCAATTTTAACTGACAGAATTTCTAAATTTCTTATATAAATGATTTATTACATTTTAAGTCTACATTACTATTGGTCTGTAGCCTTTCCTCACCACAAAAGCATAGGAAAAAAAATAAAGGGAAAAAACAACCAACAAACAAACCATCAAACAGTGGGATTACTGAGCTGTGCTTTTGTTTGAGTATATCTGCATTTTATGTATATATATAAAAAAAAATAAATCACAAAATATTGAAGGCCAAATCCTTGGCTTGTGTAAATCAGTATGTTTTCAACAGCCATATGCATTTACATCAGCTGGAGATGGGTTCAGTGCCTTTCCTGAGCAGCACAATTATTTGCTGCTACTTTACTGCTCTGTGAAACAGACAAAACATATGCAGTGATTAAAGCATCAAGCCCTGACAAATGCTGTTTTGAACTTCTGTTCATTTTCAGTGTTGACTGCTAGAAAATACACTGCAAAAGACTTTGTGTGGTGAAAAAGAACGTATATAACTGAAAACACTGACTGCTCTGCAGAAGTATTTTTCTCCATGTACTATCAGGTTGCAACGTAGCTGTTCATTTTTCTCCATCATATGAGGAAGGACTTTGTCTTTTCCTCATTTTTATTTGTAGGTAGATCTAGTGGGTTTACGTGGCAAGGTTTTGGTAGCAGGGGGCCATAGGGGTGGCTTCTGTGAGAAGAATCTAGAAGCTGCCCCATGTTAGGTAAGGGCCACACTGCTGACCAGAGCCGAGCCAATAAGTGATGTTGTTTGCGCCTCTGTGAGAGAATACTTAAAAAAGGGGGAAAAAACAAAAAACAAAACAAAACAAAAAAACACTGCTACACAGCAGCTGGGAGAGTGAGAAGAGTGAGGAACAGCCTTGCAGGCGCCAAGGTCAGTGAAGAAGGAGGGGGAGAGGTGCTCCAGGTGCCAGAGCAGAAGTCCCCTGCGGCCTGTGGTGAGGACCATGGTGAAGCAGGCTGTCCCCCTGCAGCCCATGGAGTACCACAGTGGAGCAGGGTTCCACGCTGCAGCCCGTGGAGGAGACCGCAGTGGAGCAGGTGGACCTGCACTGACGGAGGCTGCGGCCTGTGGAAGACCCCTGCCGGATCAGATTCCGGGCTGGACCTGTAGCCCGTGGAGAGGAACCCACGCAGGAGCAGGTGACCTGGCAGGAGCTGCTGCCCGTGGGGGACCCAGATTGGAGCAGTTTGCTCCTGAGGGATGGACCCTGTGGTACGGACCCATATCTGGAGCAGTTCTTGAAGAGCTGCTGCCTGTGGGAAGCCCACGTCGGATCAGTTCAGCAAGGACTGCATCCCATGGGAGGGACCCCACAGCACAGGGGACGAGAGTGACCGAGAAGGAGCGGCGGCAAAGAAGCACTATAGACTGACTGTAACCCCCGTTCCCCGGTTCCCCTGCACCGCTCGAGGGGAGGAGGTGCTTTTGGTTTCTTTCCTTTGTTTCTCACTTCTCTAGCTTGTTAGTAGTAGGTAATAAATCTTACTATCTCCCTATGCTGAGTCTGTTTTGCCTGTCACGATAATGACTGCGATCTCCTCGTTCTTATCTCAACCCTTGAGCCCTTTTCATCGTATTTTCTCCCCGTTCCTCTTTGAGGAGGAGGAGTGAGAGGGCAGTTGTGGTGGAGCTCAGCTGCCCACCCGAGTAAAACTACCACAGTAGATTATACTGTACTTATATTTATTTGTTGAAACATCTGCATCTCTTATGATTTCTGTTGTTTTGTTGTTTGGTTTGGTTTGTTTCTCCAATGGAGACACTTTTAGTATAGAAGGTGACAAATTACATCTAGTTTTGTCAAATTATCTACTATGAGAAAACTGAAAAGGAGTGTTTTAACAGTTGTGGAGATTAATTGTTAGGTAGGGTGAGGATTTTTTATTTTTAATTTATTTTTATGAATAAGTTTGTCATGGTTGCTTAAAGTAGCACTCTACAGAAGAAGGACCAAATGGTATTAACTGACATAGATGTAAAAAATTCAGTTGAACTGCACTGTGCCTATTTTCACTAATCCATGATATGTCTCATAGTTTTCTGAGTTGGTTTTCTAACTGCTGTTTTATTATTTTATTTCCTGAGGGAATCATTATCATTATCCCTAACTTTTAGGGAAGTACAGCTTTTAAACCTGCAGAGAAGCAAGAATAAACTAGAGCTTCACATACAGAAACTAGAAAAACTCTAGTATAGAGAAAAACTCTGAAACTCAGAGTTAAAGACAAGAGAAAAGAGATGCCTGGGATACCATCTCCATCCAAATAAATCTGTATGTATTTTACATTAAGAAGATATGGGACAAAGTATATAAATTGCGTTGAGGATTTCAAAGAATATTTCTACTGTTTCTCAGCACCAGCTAAGAGTTGTTTCCTACTGCTTACTAGCTTACTTCTTGCTAGTTTTCTGGAATTAAGAATTTTGTATGTTTCTTGTGTAATATCAAGATGTCATCTGTACTTCCTTTCCTTACTATTGTGTCCCATGTATGCCCATTTCATATTTTCCCTGTTGGATAAAAGTGCAAAGCAAGTGTTTAAAATTCCTTTGGTAGAGAGGGATAGAAGACTGTCACCTCCTATTGTGGCTATTGTTCATTAAGTACTAAATCATTTTATAGAAGATAACTGCAAGCATTCTTTTTAATAAGTTTGTTTTAAGCATTGAGAGCTTTGCTGAACTCAGTAACAGCAATATCTTTTGTGTACTTTGAGAATAGTTAGTAGATCAAGATATTCCAAGCCTTCTATGAGAGAGTATTTGGCCCATGAATCCTGAGGAAGCTTAGGTAACACACAGATTCAGCATGTTTAGACCTGCAGAGCAGCAGATCTCTAGGAATCCAAATGCTACTTGCAAAACAGATGGTATCTCAATTTGTGAATATCTAAACTCTGGGAAAGAGGAGAAGCTTAACTACCTGTGTGAGAAACTGTTGTGTTTTTGCAGTAGAGAACTAATTTTCTGTATTCAAAGGTAGTTGTGTAGTCATAACAATGAGAAATGCTAAGTAGATAAGTGGACAGTAGAAGGCCTCACTGTTCCAAAATAAGGAGAAATTAAAGGGTTGGAAAAAAAATAAAAAGTACATGTATGGTATAGAAGAGCGTCGAGTAGCTTGTGAACCTGTAGTACTCAACCAATGAGGAAATAGGGGAGGTGATCAGGTGTCGGGTAATAGGGAATAAAAGGTTATGATTTGTTTACTATAATGCACTCCTAATTGGCAGGACGCCCACTATTGCAATCATGAATAAAATAGCTTCACAGAAGATCCTGTCTGAAGAAAATTATTGAGATTTTTCTCACACCTGTGTACCCTTTGCAATCCAAACCACATTCTACTAATTTCCAATACCCACAAAAAGTTCTCAGAGGTTATTAGAGTTGAAGGGAAAATTTAATACAGATCCTACCCACTAGCAGGAAATATTAAAGGAACTGAGAACTCATGATTCTGGATTTCACTTTCTATGTGTGTCTGTGTGTGTACTTGCATATATGTATGTATGTACAAAATAACAATTGCATGAATTTGCATTTACATTCAAAGCTATATATAGTGAGAATGTACGTGTATGTGTACACATAAATATATCTGGATATACAACAGATATAAAATATCTGTTAGAAGGAAATCAGACTTTTTGAGGAAAAAGTACTTTTTAGAATGTGATGACAGTGTTTCTCCTGACAGCTTCATTCAAATGACCCAATTCAGTAGTCAGATTAACCTGAAATGTTAACTCTGAAGATTCCTTGCTGTATAAATATTACATTGTTCTTTAGAAGTAATGAGTGACCCTCTTTGCTCTGCAGTCAAGTGGGATTCACAGAAGACCCTTGATCCAGTTCATTTTTTCTTTTTCTGTTCACGACAGGATTTGGAGAGTATTTGAATGAGATCTTCTAAACACAAACATAGTGTAACTAACAACTGTAATTTATCATTATAAGCATGTTGATAAAACATTCACATTCAAAGAAAGAAGATCCAGATGTCTCACAGCTGACGAGGTTTAAATCCGCAATGTTAGTACAGTTTACTTAACCCTACTGAGCAGTACCTTGAGCTTACGTAACTTGCCAATCACTGTGAAAGCCTCAAGCTCCCAAGAACCTCTCATAGAGGAAGTTTGAGAGTGATGACAACAGCTGACTTTTCTTCTGGGCTCCACCATCTCCCCTGTGGGGAAGGATGGCTATGTTCTTAAGGAATCCTTCAGTCTTTTCATAGTTTCATCTGGGATAAAATTAATTTTCTTCCTAGTAGCTGATATGGTTCCGTGTTTTGGATTTAGGATGAAAATAATGTTGACAACACACTAATGTTTTAGTTGTTGCAGAGCAGTGCTTAAACCAAGTCAGGGACTTTTCAACTTCTAATGCTATCCTGCCATTTAGGAGGCTGGTGGTACACAAGAAGCTGGGAGGGGATACAACCAGGACAGATGATCCAAACTGACCAAAGGGGTATTCCATACAATATGACATCATGCTCAACCATAAAACTTTATCAGTTTTATGGCAGTTTTCTGTATATAGACATCTGAATATTTGCCAACTTAAACCTAGCTGATAATGTATAACAGAAAGAGTAACTAACTTTAAAGTATTCCAAGAATGTTACCAAATGCCTGCTTATGTAAGACAATGAAAGTAAATGCAGGGAGGTACAAAATACATAGATATTACAAGGAGAAAAAAAAAGTGTAGAGGAGTGAAAAGAAAAAAAAGTCAAAAGAACAATGAAGTCTCACATACCTGAATTGTCTAAATCTTCTCAAGAGAAGGATAATGGTTGCGGGACTCATCTAAGTGTATATCACAAAAGTGATCTTTCTTATCTTATTTTAATGAAAGAATTGAGAAAATTAATCTTGCAGGGTGTATTCCTCTTCTGTTTTTCTTGGAGATGTAAAAAATATCTCAAAACATATGTCTAACAAGGCAGCAAGGAATTTAGGAACTTTTATTTGACATGGCTAATCTGTTATATTTTTTGGTGGTTGGGATGTAAAGTCATTGTTTTACTTACTAGCACAACTTTGTTTTAAGGTTGCTTTTTAGTCAATGGAAGGACTGATGAGACTAATGCCTACCTTGATAAGGGAGATGTGTCAAGTTTACAAGTTTGCCTTTCTCACTAGAAAGGGTTATTTTCTCTGTCTAATGATCTTCCATATAAGTTGTAACCTGAAGAGAAAAGGAATTTAAACAAACAAGTATGATAATGTTGGTCAACATTGCCATAAATAAAAATTGTAGAATAATAGAAAAGTTTGGGTTGTAAGAAACCCATTCTTCCTGCCATGGGCAGGAATACCTACCACTAAACCAGGTTGCTCAAAGCCCCAACCAACCTGGCCTTAAACACTTCCAGGGATGGGACATCCATAGATTCTATGGGCAACCTGTTCCAGTGCCTCACCATCCTCTGAGTAAAGAAAGAGAGATGAAAAAGAACTTTCAGACCAAGATTGTCTGAAATGAGAATTAAAAATAAATAAATAAATAAATAAATAAATTGAGAAAAGTTAGTGGTAAGCAGAACGTCAGCTGAAGAATTACTGAGACCATTTGATGACAAAGGTTTAAAAAAGACATTCATAGATAATAATAATCCTATCAGCTCATGCCATTATTAGCATTGTCGTCACCAAACTGAAGAGAAATTACAAAAGGCTTAGGTAAGTGTTTTTTTTTTTTTTTTTTTTTTTTTTTTTTTCCCACTCCTTATTTATGTTTCTTTATTTACTAACTCATCTATTTATTTATTTATTTTTTGGGATGGTGTGTATTTCAGGACTTTCATCCTCAAGAACAAGTGTTTAAACTCCATGTTCAAAATTTCTTCATGTCTTTGTCTTAAAAAGATATAGTTCTATGAATTTCATGTCGGAATGTGTCACTACAGCTGCTATTTCTTGTGACCAGGATAATACTGTGTTGTTATGAATACAAAGATAAACAGAATGATTTCTTTAGAAAATAACTGATGATTAGGTCAGTTAACAGAAGCTATATTTATGTATTTCACTGCTACTGTAACAAAGCTATGATATTTAATTGAAAAAAAAAATGAACTGAGTTAAAATATATAGTTCCTTCAGTAGGTGAACTTTTCTGAATTATATATGCTGATGTTCTCAGTTCCTATTAAAGATATATATATATGTATATCTGAAAGAAGTTTGAACTTATGTCTATTTTAGTCCTTGATTTATACGTGTATGCAAAGATATCATAGGCAATGGGGCATTTTATTTCAGGTAATAGTGACAATACATAATTGTGCTGTATGCCACAGGTAGTGGGATCTTTTAGATTATGTTCACAGTACTTGTGACTTTAAAATATTTGACTTTCTTTATTATTCCAGAAACTATCTCACTCTTGAACATCTGACTTGTCTTTCCTTTAATATCTTGATGATATAACTAAAATGCTATTATTATTTAGGAGAAGGGGGAATGGTCTTAAACTAAAAGAGAATAGATTTAGATTAGACATTAAGAAGGAATTCTTCACTGTAAGGATAGTGGGGCATTGGAACACGTTGCCCAGAGACGCTGTGGATGCCCCATCCCTGGAGGAGCTCAAGGCCAGGTTGGAAGGGGTCTTGGCCAACCTGATCCAGTGAGTGGCATCCCTGCCTATGGCGGGGGGTTGCAATTAGATTATCTTTAATGTCCCTTTCAACCCAAGCCGCTCTATGATTCTATGACTATAGTTATAATAACTATATATGTACTTAAATGTTACTATCATTTTTATTATCAATGTTACTGGCAGTACAATTACTGTTGCTACTCTTACTGAAACTAAAGTTGGATAATTAAAATAGCAAATGTTTTTACATTGCTAGATCAGCCCTTATGTTTAAACACTGTGTTTTTGAGTGATAGTCATGGAAAAGGATGGTGGAAGGGGAAAGAAGAGCATAGTATCAAATCATTATATAAAATAAACATACTTGAATCATAACAAGTTGTCTTGGTTCCAGTTAGGATAGAGTTAATTTTCCTCCTAGTAGCTGGTAGGGTGCTATGTTTTGGATTAGAATGAGAAGAGTGTTGATAACACACTGATGTTTTAATTGTTGTAGAGCAGTGCTTACACCAAGCCAAGGACTCTTCAGCTTCTCGCTCTGTCCTGCCAGCGGGCAGTCTGGGGGTGCAGCAGGAGCTGGGAGGGGACAGAGCCAGGACAGCTGACCCAAAGTGGCCAAAGGGGTATTCCATACCATCTGACGTCATGCTGAACAATATATAGGGGTGGCTAGCCGGGGTGGAGGGGGGGGCCGGCTGCTCGGGGATAGGCTGGGCATCGGTCAACGGGTGGTGAGCAATTGCATTGTGCATCACTTGTTTCATACACATTATTATTAGTAGTACTGTTATCATTATTATTATTATTATCCTTTCTTTCCTGTCTTAATAAACTGTCTTTACCTCAACCCACAGGCTTTCATTTCTTTCTAATTCTCTCTTCCATCCCAGACAGGGAGGGGGGAGGGTGAGCAAGTAGCTGTGTGGTGTTTAGCTGCTGGCAGGGTTAAACCACAACATGTGGAAAAAATAATATAAAAAAAATGAAAACACTCAACAAAATGTGACTGGACTTTTTTATTATTATTATTATTTTTAAGATTCCAATCATTCACATAATCTTACTTCTAGAGCACAACTTTGTTTAATTAATTTCTCTGCTATTATAATGAATGCAAATATAATAACATTGTTACTAGAAAAAAATGTATAGAATTGGACAATTTACAGACAGTTGTATTCTCAAACACTCATCTTCATAATTAAAATTCTGTAATTAATTATTTATAATCTTGGTTGGATTGCTAAAAATCAGGTGTATACAGTCCTGGCAAATCCTTGACAATATTTAATTCTGAATCATGATTCAAGCACTTTTAGAAAGTTCATAAATTCCTACACACAGCCAATTTTCACAGAAAAATTTTCACAACTTTCATCAAAAGTTCACAAAAGAATAAGCATTAATTGTGTAATAAGATGGGGTCTTTAATTAACATGTATAGAATCACAAAATCACAGAATTGTAGGGGTTGGAAGGGACCTCAAGACATCATCGGGTCCAACCCCCCTGCCAAAGCAGGTTCCCTAGAGCAGGCTGCCCAGGTAGGCATCCAGATGGGCCTTGAATATCTCCAGAGAAGGAGACTCCACAACCTCCCTGGGCAGCCTGTTCCAGTGCTCCATCACCCTCACCGTGAAGAAGTTCTTTCTCATGTTGGTGCAGAACTTCCTGTGCTTCATTTTGTGGCCATTGCCTATCCCCACAAACCACTGAAAAGAGGTTGGCCAAATCCCTCTGTCTCCCACACCTCAGGTATTTATAAACATTGATGAGATCTCTTCTCAGTCTTCTTTTCTCCAGGCTGAACAGACCCAGGTCTCTCAGCCTTTCCTCATAGGGAAGATGCTCCAGACCCTATATCATCTTTGTGGCCCTCCGCTGGACTCTTTCCAGGAGATCCCTGTCTTTTTTGTACCGGGGAGCCCAGAACTGGACACAGTACTCGAGGTGAGGCCTGACCAGGGCAGAGTAGAGGGGGAGGATCACCTCCCTTGACCTGCTGATCGTGGTCCTTTTAATGCACGCCAGGAGCCCATTGGCCCTCTTGGCCATGAGGGCACACTGCTGGCTCATGGTCAACCTGTCGTCCACCAGGACCCCCAGGTCTCTCTCCTCAGAGCTCCTCTCCAGCAGGTCGTCCCCCAACCTGTACTGATATGTTCGGTTGTTCCTTCCCAGGTGCAGGACTCTACACTTGCTCTTATTAAACCTTATTTGGTTTCTTCCTGCCCAACTCTCCAGCCGGTCCAGGTCTCGCTGAACGGCAGCACAGCCTTCTGGCGTGTCAGCCACTCATCCCAGCTTTGTGTCATCGGCATACTTGCTGAGGGCAGACACTATTCCCTCATCAAGGTTGTCAATGAAGATGTTGAACAAGACTGGACCCAGCACTGACCCCAGGGGAACACCACTAGTCACAGGTCTCCAGCCGGACTCTGCACTGCCGATCACCACCCTCTGAGCTCGGCCAGTCAGCCAGTTCTCAACCCACCTCACTGTCCACTCCTCTATCCCACACTTTCTCAGCTGGTACTGTCTCTTCACAGCAACGTACAGTACGATTCCTGAAAAAAAACAGAAACTACCTACCTCAGGAGCCTACCTTGCCCGAGCACCTGAAATGCTGGCACCAGCGAACAACCATGCAGCCATCTTCCCACCCCAGCATTTCAGTTTACATACAAGGTCATATTAGTTAGCTGATTTATAAACATGCTAGTTGCCAAGGTCAAGGTATTGCCTTCATTTGCCAAATAACCTGCAACCAGTGTCACAGAACTGATTTACATATAAAAACAGAATGTAACGCTTTCGTAAAATTTCCCATAAAGAGGTTTATATATATATATAATTTATATATATATATATAAATAACTATGAAGTTATCAGGTTTTGCTTTTAAGGAGGTAATGGGAGGATTCCAAAGATTTGCATACATATACATATAGAGAGGACCTTTTTTATCACTCTACAGTATCACATAAGAATATCAGTGCTCTGTAAGAATCCATAATATTACATTTCATATTGATATAACCAGTTTTAAAGTCCTGCAATAATCTCATTCTGTCCTGGTTTCAGTTAGGACAGAGTTAATTTTCCTCCTAGTAGCTGGCAGGGTGCTATGTTTTGGATTAGAATGAGAAGAGCGCTGATAACATGCTGATGTTTTAATTGTTGTAGAGCAGTGCTTACACCAAGCCAAGGACTTTTCAGCCTCTCTCTGTCCTGCTAGCGAGCAGGCTAGGGATGCAGCAGAAGCTGGGAGGGGACAGACCCAGGACAGCTGACCCAAACTGGCCAAAGGGGTATTCCATACCATCTGATGTCATGCTGAACAATATATAGGGGTGGCTAGCCGGGGTGGAGGTGTGGCCGGCTGCTCGGGGATAGGCTGGGCATCGGTCAACGGGTGGTGAGCAATTGCATTGTGCATCACTTATTTCGTACACATTATTACTATTAATACTATTATTATTATTATTATTGTTGTTATTCTTTTCCCTGTCTTAATAAACTGTCTTTATCTCAACTCACAGGCTTCACTTTCCCGTTTCTCTCCCCCATCCCGGAGAGGGAGGGGGGAGGGTGAGCGAACGGCTGTGTGGTGTTTGACTGCCAGCCGGGCTAAACCACAACAGCCCATTTGGCGCCCAACGTGGGGCACGAAGGGTTGAGATATCGACAGATTTGACCAGAGTGTGTTAAACTAAAATTGGTATAAGCATTCGACCTGCTTAATAGTTGCTAGTCACAATGTTGATTGCCTTAATCTCAAGTCTGCTGTGCCTGTTTCCCAAATTGAGTTTTATAGCAAGTTACTTTCTGTATGTGCTCCCTGTCGTGCTGTTTACCCTTTCCGGGCCCTGGTTTAAGATTGTTATGGTACTGTGTGGTGTAACGATGGCTTATGAAATGATGAAGTATCTGGTCATGACTCTAACCTGGTATTTGTACTCAGCACTGTCGTCGACTCTATACTTCGGAAACCATATCTCAGAAACTATTAGCAATTACACCTATTGCCTTTTTTCATCAGGGAGTCAGTCTCTGGAGGGGACAGGGGAAGATATTTTTTCCTACCTGTTCACTCTCCCTTCCTCCTTCACCACCCTCTTATCCCCCGAGCTAGTTACGGTAGCTCTCCAAGATGTTGAATATCCTTGGGATACTCAGACCAGCATGTTCTTGTTGTTATGTCTCCTGAATGCGCTTCAGGTTTTGTTTAAGGTTAAACAACTACTTAGGAATCTCATCCGGAGATCTGTCTTGAGGCGGGATATTTGCGAGTGGCAGGGAGTGTGGGAGGATATGGGCAGGTTTCTAGGGCAGTGGGCACCTCCAGTGTTTTGGACATTCACCCCTGAACAACTGCAAAATCCTAAAAAACTGGTAGAATGCTTGAAAAAAAGGTGTCATGACTCTGGCAGTTCCAAAGTGACACAAATCACTGTGGCGTGCTGGGGTCTGGCTTGTGCCTATCGAGCTGCAATTGATGCTACTATCAACCTAGTGACAGACCCTGCGGCCGTTCCAGTCCCGGCTCCTGCAGCCACTCCAGCTCCAGCTCCCGCAGCCGTCCCAGCTCCAGCTCCCGCAGCCGTTCCGGCTCCAGCTCCCGCAGCCGTTCCGGCTCCAGCTCCCGCAGCTGTCCCGGCTCCAGCTCCCGCAGCCGTTCCAGCTCCCGCAGCCGTTCCAGCTCCCGCAGCCGTCCCGGCTCCAGCTCCCGCAGCCGTTCCGGCTCCAGCTCCCGCAGCCGTTCCAGCTCCAGCTCCCGCAGCTGTCCCGGCTCCAGCTCCCGCAGCCGTTCCAGCTCCCGCAGCCGTTCCAGCTCCCGCAGCCGTCCCGGCTCCAGCTCCCGCAGCCGTTCTGGCTCCAGCTCCCGCAGCTGTCCCGGCTCCAGCTCCCGCAGCCGTTCCAGCTCCCGCAGCCGTTCCGGCTCCAGCTCCCGCAGCCATTCCGGCTCCAGCTCCCGCAGCCATTCCCACTCCTGTGGCTGGGTCAGAGAAACGAACTGTAGCAGTGCAAGTTGCCCCTGCAGAGGGTACTCCAACCCCTGTAGCAGACCCTGTGGCTGGGTCGGAGAGGCGAGCTGTAGCAGTGCAAGTTGCCCCTGTAGAAAAGGTGAAAAAGTGGTATAGAGACGCAGGTCGTTTAGAACGCAGAAAGTCTTCTGCTAAGTCTGGGTCTGGAGAAGACGAGGCTGGGCCATCAAGTGTGCAGGAGGATGAAGATGAGGATGAGGATGTCAGTAAGTCAACAGTAACTACCCGAACCCTATACCAGCGTGAGCTACGAGATGTGCGAAAAGATTTTGGTCGCTGTATAGGTGAACAGCTTGTCACCTGGCTGCTCCGGTGCTGGGACACTGGAGCCAATGGTGTGAAATTAGAGGGCAGGGAAGCCAAGCGGTTGGGATCCCTTGCTAGAGATGCAAGCATTGACAAAGCAATTGGAGATGGAGCACGATCTCACAGCCTCTGGAGGCGTCTCCTGTTAGCTGTGAAGGGAAGGTATCCCTACAAGGAAGAACTTGTATGTGTACCAGTCAAGTGGACCACCATGGAGAAGGGAATTCAGTACCTGAGGGAATTAGCCGTACGGGAAGTAATTTATAAGGACTTAAACGATGCACAAACATCCACAGATCCAGATGAAGTCCAGTGTACTCGACCCATATGGCGGAAGTTTGTACGGAATGCACCATCAACATGGGCCAGCACATTGGCAATAATAACCTGGAAAAACGGTGAAGATCCCACAGTGGGTGACATGGCTAAACAACTCCGGGAGTACGAAGGAAATCTCTCCTCTTCCCTACAGGCCTGCGTCTCGGCTGTGGAGAAACTCTCTGAAGAGTTCCACCAACTTAAAGAGAATTTATCTTCCCCCCCACCTGAACAAACCAGTGGCCACCAACTAAAAGAGAATACTTTGGAGAAACTTTTTGAAGAGGTCCAGCAACTTAAAGAGAGTGTATTTTCTTCCCCACCTGTACAAACCAGCGTCTCAGCTATTAGGGGTAAACGTGCATCCGTGCAAAGAAGACAATATGGTGGGTACACACCCCGCACCACCCTGTGGTTTTACCTACGTGACCATGGAGAGGACATGAGAAAATGGGATGGAAAATCTACTGAGACCCTAGAGGCACGGGTACGTGAGTTGCAAAAGAAAACAATCGGGAGAAAGGGGTTCTCTGAAAAGTTTGCTGCTCCAACTTCTAGCAGGCAGTCTTTTAAACACAGAAATGAAGATTCTGACCAGGACTAGAGGGGCCCTGCCTCCAGCCAGGGGGAGGAAAGGGACAACCGAGTTTATTGGACTGTGTGGATTCGATGGCCTGGCACGTCTGACGCACAGAAGTATAAGGCTCTAGTAGACACCGGTGCACAATGTACTCTAATGCCATCCAGCTGTAAAGGGCCAGAGCCCATCTGTATTTATGGCGTGACAGGGGGATCCCAGCAGTTAACTGTATTGGAAGCTGAAGTGAGTCTAACCGGAAATGAGTGGCAAAAACACCGTATTGTGACTGGCCCGGATGCTCCGTGCATCCTTGGCATAGACTATCTTAGAAGAGGATATTTCAAGGACCCAAAAGGGTTCCGCTGGGCTTTTGGCATAGCTGCCTTAGAGACAGAGGACATTAAACAGTTGTCTACCTTGCCCGGTCTCTCAGAGGACCCTTCTGTTGTGGGGTTGCTGAGGGTTGAAGAACAGCAAGTGCCAATCGCTACCACAACTGTGCACCGGCGGCAATATCGCACCAACCGAGACTCCCTGATTCCCATCCACGAGCTAATTCGTCAACTGGAGAGCCAAGGAGTGATCAGCAAGACCCATTCACCTTTTAATAGTCCCATATGGCCAGTGCGAAAGTCCAATGGTGAGTGGAGACTAACAGTGGACTATCGTGGCCTGAACGAAGTCACGCCACCACTGAGTGCTGCAGTGCCGGACATGCTAGAACTCCAGTACGAACTGGAATCAAAGGCAGCCAAGTGGTATGCCACAATTGATATTGCTAATGCATTTTTCTCCATCCCTCTAGCAGCAGAGTGCAGGCCACAGTTTGCTTTCACTTGGAGGGGAGTCCAATATACTTGGAATCGGCTGCCCCAGGGGTGGAAACATAGCCCTACCATTTGCCATGGTCTGATCCAGTCTGCGCTGGAGCAGGGGGAGGCTCCTGAACACCTGCAGTACATCGATGACATCATTGTGTGGGGTGACACTGCAGAGGAAGTTTTCGAGAAAGGGAAGAAAATAGTCCAAATCCTTCTGAAGGCCGGTTTTGCCATAAAACAAAATAAAGTTAAAGGACCTGCACGAGAGATCCAGTTTTTAGGAATAAAATGGCAAGATGGACGTCGTCAAATTCCAATGGATGTGATCAACAAAATAACAGCTATGTCTCCACCAACTAGCAAGAAGGAAACACAAACTTTCCTAGGTGTCGTGGGGTTTTGGAGAATGCATATTCCAAATTACAGTCTGATTGTAAACCCGCTCTACCAAGTAACTCGTAAGAAGAATGCTTTTGAATGGGGCCCTGAGCAACGACAAGCCTTTGAACAAATTAAACAAGAAATAGTTCATGCAGTAGCCCTTGGGCCAGTCCGAACAGGACCAGATGTAAAGAATGTGCTCTACACCGCAGCCGGGGAGAATGGCCCCACCTGGAGCCTCTGGCAGAAAGAACCTGGGGAAACTCGAGGTCGACCCCTGGGGTTTTGGAGTCGGGGATACAGAGGATCTGAGGCCCGCTATACTCCAACCGAAAAGGAGATATTGGCAGCATATGAGGGAGTTCGATCTGCTTCGGAAGTGGTCGGTACTGAAGCGCAGCTCCTCCTGGCACCCCGACTGCCGGTACTGGGTTGGATGTTCAGAGGAAGGGTCCCCTCTACACATCATGCAACTGATGCTACATGGAGCAAGTGGGTTGCACTGATTACTCAGCGGGCTCGAATAGGAAACCCCAGTCGCCCAGGAATCCTGGAAGTGATTATGGACTGGCCAGAAGGCAAGTACTTTGGGATATCGTCAGAGGAGGAGGTAGTCCGTGCTGAAGAAGCCCCACTGTACAACAAGCTACCAGAAAATGAGAAGAAATATGCCCTGTTCACTGATGGGTCCTGTCGTATTGTGGGAAAGCATCGGAGATGGAAAGCTGCTGTATGGAGTCCTACACGACGAGTTGCAGAAGCTGCTGAGGGAGAAGGTGAATCGAGTCAGTTTGCAGAAGTGAAAGCCGTTCAGCTGGCCTTAGATATTGCTGAACGAGAAAAGTGGCCAGTTCTCTATCTCTATACTGATTCATGGATGGTAGCAAATGCCCTGTGGGGGTGGCTACAACAATGGAAGCAGAACAACTGGGAACGCCGGGGCAAACCCATCTGGGCTGCTGCATTGTGGCAAGATATTGCTGCCCGGGTAGAGAACCTGGTTGTAAAGGTACGCCATGTAGATGCTCATGTGCCCAAGAATCGGGCTACTGAAGAACATCAAAACAACCAGCAGGTGGATCAGGCTGCTAAGATTGAAGTGGCTCAGGTGGACCTGGACTGGCAACATAAAGGTGAATTATTTATAGCCCGATGGGCCCATGACACCTCAGGCCATCAAGGTAGAGATGCAACATACAGATGGGCTCGTGACCGAGGGGTGGACCTGACCATGGACACTATAGCACAGGTTATTCATGATTGTGAAACATGTGCTGCAATTAAACAAGCCAAACGGTCAAAGCCTCTCTGGTATGGAGGACGATGGCTGAAATACAAATATGGAGAGGCCTGGCAGATTGATTACATCACACTCCCCCAAACCCGCAACGGCAAGCGCCACGTACTTACAATGGTGGAAGCAACCACCGGATGGCTGGAAACATATCCTGTGCCCCATGCCACCGCCCGGAACACTATCCTGGGCCTTGAAAAGCAAGTCCTATGGCGACATGGCACCCCAGAAAGAATTGAGTCAGACAATGGGACTCATTTCCGAAACAACCTTATAGACACTTGGGCCAAAGAACATGGTATTGAGTGGGTGTATCACATCCCTTATCATGCACCAGCCTCCGGGAAAGTTGAACGATACAATGGACTGTTAAAGACTACACTGAAAGCAATGGGTGCTGGGACATTCAAAAATTGGGAAACACATCTGGCAAAGGCCACCTGGTTAGTCAATACTAGAGGATCTGCCAACCGAGCTGGACCTGCCCAATCAAACCTGTTACGCACTGTAGAAGGGGATAAAGTTCCTGTAGTGCACGTAAGAAACATGCTGGGTAAGACAGTCTGGGCTACTCCCGCCTCAGGAAAAGGCAAGCCCATTCGTGGGATTGCTTTTGCTCGGGGACCTGGATGCACTTGGTGGGTAATGCAAGAGAATGGGGAGGTCCGGTGTGTACCTCAAGGGGACCTAATACTGGGTGAGAATAGCCCATGAGTTGAATTATAATATGTTAATTATCATATAACACTGTATGTCATCGCTACCATGGTTGCTATATATCATAGATGAAAATGGTGATTAATTAGAAAGTATTGGAAAGAGTGTAACCTGAGCATGACATAAATGGTATGGAATAAGGGGTGGATATCTGTCCTGGTTTCAGTTAGGACAGAGTTAATTTTCCTCCTAGTAGCTGGCAGGGTGCTATGTTTTGGATTAGAATGAGAAGAGCGCTGATAACATGCTGATGTTTTAATTGTTGTAGAGCAGTGCTTACACCAAGCCAAGGACTTTTCAGCCTCTCTCTGTCCTGCTAGCGAGCAGGCTAGGGATGCAGCAGAAGCTGGGAGGGGACAGACCCAGGACAGCTGACCCAAACTGGCCAAAGGGGTATTCCATACCATCTGATGTCATGCTGAACAATATATAGGGGTGGCTAGCCGGGGTGGAGGTGTGGCCGGCTGCTCGGGGATAGGCTGGGCATCGGTCAACGGGTGGTGAGCAATTGCATTGTGCATCACTTATTTCGTACACATTATTACTATTAATACTATTATTATTATTATTATTGTTGTTATTCTTTTCCCTGTCTTAATAAACTGTCTTTATCTCAACTCACAGGCTTCACTTTCCCGTTTCTCTCCCCCATCCCGGAGAGGGAGGGGGGAGGGTGAGCGAACGGCTGTGTGGTGTTTGACTGCCAGCCGGGCTAAACCACAACAAAAGTCCTGCAATAATCTCATTCAGTAAGGATACGTTTCAATTGTTTGAAAGGTCTAGCTACCTTAGTAACATCCTCTTCAGCAAGAACTGATGGTGAAATATTTACAAAATTGTGTTTAGAGGGAATGAAAAACCAACAAATGTAGCTGGGAATCAGTAGCTGTAATTTCTGTTCTCTTTAGTTTCATGTCTTTGGTTCTTTCAGTTATCACATATGGCTGCTCAAAAAAATTCACAGTGCTGTCTGCTCTGGATTACGGATCTTCACTGGCATAAATGCATGACAAACACAGAAGTTATACTACTACTGATATGGTGCTGTTAATATTTGATTTCTGTTGGTTCATCATATACTTGATATGGAACACCTCAGGGTCCTCAGCCAGGTCTTTTATACCTGTTCTGCTTTCAGCAAAAGGATAACTGAAGGCTAACATGAACCGTTAATGATGCCTTAAAACTAACTGTAATTGTCCTTTACATTTTTCTTAGATCAATAACTCTATGGAAAAGTTTTCATACCAAGACATCTAGAAGCAAATCAATTACAACACTGTTGAAGTCTTTGAGGTAAAGTTAGTTAAAATGGAAGCTGGAAGGGGGGGGGGGGGCGGAATGTTCAAAGAGGATTACCTACTCTTTCCCAGTTATAAGAAATTCACATTCCAATGATGCAACTGTATATGTACTTACAGGCCTCTTGTTCTTGATTGATTCAACTCAAAATTAGTAAAATCAGCATCATCCTGCAAAAAATAGTCAGTTATAATGAACAGGAATGCATATGAGAAATAAGAAAAAAAAAAAAAAAAGAGAGAGGGGGAGAGAGAGAGAGAGGAGAGAGAGAGAGAGAGAGAGAGTGGGAGAGGGGGAGAGAGAGATAGAGGGAGAGGGAGTGGGAGAGGGAGAGGGAGAGGTGAAAGATAGATATAACTGCCGGATAAAAGAGTAAACTGGAAATTTAAGCATTTTATGTCAGTTTTAAATAGACTGCTTTATTCAAACTTTCTGTCCCTTTCACACTGATAAATTTAAAGACCTGTGAATAGGTAAAAATAAGTCAAAAGTTACCAATGGATTTTTATTTTTTTTTAATTTTATAAATAAGTAATCTTAATTATTTATTTTATTAAGAACTGTTTTTAAGTGAACCACTACTTCTCTGCAGAAAGCTTACAACAACGTAGATGACTGGCTAGAGGAACAGAAGAGCTGATACTTGCACTTTTGCTTTATTGCAGAGAATTTGGAAGGAGTATGTCAAATAGTTCTAGTGAGAAGGTGTCTCCTATATATTGGGATGTTTTTCTTTTCACAAGAATAGAGACTAAACTCTTCTTGGTGATAGGCATCACCTCTGACTAACCTCCAATAATAATTCAAATCAATAAGAGCAAAAGTGTGAAGTGTCTTCCTTTTCACTTTCAAATAAGAAAGAGTAAGGAAACTTCCTTGGCCCAGATGAATTTTAATCTAGAAAGATTAAATAGTTTTTTATTCCCCAAGAGAATTATTTTTATCAAAAAGGTTAATTAAGAATGTCAGCAACCAAGCTGTCATTTCTAATCAGGAGGTAGTTAATTGATGAGTCACTAGATGTTGTTCAATGCATACTAAAGGACACTGATTCCTTACAGAATTACTACATATTTTCAGGTATGCCTTCATCAGTGAATACAGTCAATGAAACCTAGATAATCTTCAAATTTTTCATATAGAATCGCAGAATCACAGAATCACAGAATCATTTAGGTTGGAAGAGACCTCCAAGATCACCTAGTCCAACTTGTGACTGAAGACTAACAAGTCCTTCACTAAACCATATCACTAAGCTCTACACCTAAACATCTTTTAAAGACCTCCAGGGATGGTGACTCAACCACTTCCCTGGGCAGCCCATTCTAATGCCTAACAACCCTTTCAGTAAAGATTTTTTTCCTAATATCCAACCTAAACCTCCCCTGGCGCAACTTTAGACCATTCCCCCTCGTCCTGTCACCAGGCACGTGGGAGAATAGACCAATCCCTACCTCGCTACAGCCTCCTTTAAGGTACCTATAGAGAGCGATAAGGTCTCCCCTGAGCCTCCTCTTCTCCAGACTAAACAACCCCAGCTCCCTCAGCTGCACCTCGTAAGACTTGTTCTCCAGACCCCTCACCAGCTTCGTTGCCCTTCTCTGGACATGCTTGAGCACCTCGATGTCCTTCTTGTAGTGAGGGGCCCAAAACTGAACACACTACTCGAGGTGCGGGCTCACCAGAGCCGAGTACGGGGGGACAATCACCTCCCTAGCCCTGCTGGCCACACTGTTTCTTGTACAAGCCAGGATGCTGTTGGCCTTCTTGGCCACCTGAGCACACTGCTGGCTCATATTCAGCTGCCTATCAACCAATACTCCCAGGTCCTTCTCGGCCAGGCAGCTTTCCAACCACTCATCTCCCAGCCTGTAGCGCTGCTTGGGGTTGTTGTGCCCCAGGTGCAGGACCCGGCACTTGGCCTTGTTGAACTTCATACACTTGGCCTCAGCCCATCGGTCCAGCCTATCCAGATCCTTCTGCGGAGACTTCCTACCCTCGAGCAGATCGACACACGCACCTAACTTGGTGTCGTCTGCAAACTTACTGAGGGTGCACTCGATCCCCTCATCCAGGTCATCGATAAAGATATTAAAGAGGACTGGCCCCAGCACTGAGCCCTGGGGGACTCCACTAGTGACCGGCCTCCAACTGGGTTTGACTCCATTCACACAACTCTTTGGGCCCGGCTATCCAGCCAGTTTTTAACCCAACGAAGTGTACGCCAGTCCAAGCCCCGCGCAGCCAGTTTTTTGAGGAGAATGTTGTGGGAAATGGTGTCAAAAGCCTTACTGAAGTCAAGGTAGACCACATCCACAGCCTTTCCCTCATCCACTAAGCGTGTCACTTTGTCATAGAAGGAGATCAGGTTCGCCAAGCAGGACCTGCCCTTCATAAACCCATGCTGACTGGGCCTGATTGCCTGCTTGCCCTTCAAGTGCCGCGTGATGACATTCAAGATAATCTGCTCCATGAGCTTCCCTGGCACTGATGTCAAACTAACAGGCCTATAGTTCCCTGGGTCTACCCTCCGGCCCTTCTTGTAGGTGGGCGTCACATTTGCTAGCCGCCAGTCGACTGGGACCTCTCCTGATAGCCAGGACTGCCAATAAATGATGGAAAGCGGCTTGGCCAGCTCCTCCGCCAGTTCGCTCAGTACCCTCGGGTTAGAGATAGGGACCTGTCTGCGGTTCCCAGGCTGGGTGCCAAGTAAAGCGCCCCATGGTCAAAAAAAACAAAATTTCTGTGTTGGCACCAGCCTCTGAGCCACGTGTTAATCAGGTGGGCTTTCCGTGTCCTCTCGGTACCCCTCCCTGCCACTGCAGGGATAGATGAAAACACCACCTGTACTCCTGCTCCATCCACTAAACGTCCCAGTCCCCTAAAGTCCCGTTTGATAGCCTTCAGGTTTCTCTCTTCAATATCATCACTGCCAGCCTGGACTATCAAAAGAGGGTAGTAGTCAGAGGGGCGAACCAGGTTGGGAAGCTTTCTGGCAACACCCCTGACCCTGGCCCCAGGGAGGCAGCAGACTTCCCTACGGGTAGGGTCAGGTCGACAAATAGGGCCCTCTGTTCCCCTAAGAAGGGAGTCACCTACAACGATCACCCTTCTGTCTTTCTTGGTGGAGGCAGTCTTGAGGCGTGGAGTCGGCTTCCTCGCCCTAGGCATCCTCCTGGGTAGACTTTCTACCTCGTCCTCACCCACCGGTCTCTCAAGCTCCAGGGCCTCAAATCTGTTATGTAAGGGCACCTGGGAAGGTGGGGGTGGTGGTGGGGGGGGCGTTGCCTGCAAGGTCAAGCAGGGACCTGTCTCCGTTCCTCCTCATCTCCTAGGTCGCCTCCCTCTGCCCAACAGCGACAGGGCAGGGGGTTCACCCCCATTTGGGGTGTGTCACCCCGGTACCTCTCCTTCAAGCCCTGCAGGGAGTCGCTCCACTAGTCTATCTCCCGCTCACACTCCCTGATAGCCCTCAACCTATCCACCTCCTCTTTGAGTTCTGGCACCAGGCAGAATATAGTTTGTGAGAAATATAGTTTGTTAGAAATCTGTATTATTCCAGTTTTGTAGAATTTCTGTTATGCATTGAGAGCCTTTTTTCATTTTCTTTAGATAGTGATATGTACCTGTGGGAAGACAAAACATTTATTGTTAAGAACTATATAATGATTTGTTGTGTGGTAAGTACATATTGCCAGTATGGTCTCTGATTTCTACACTACTTTATTTCTATATTGACTTTAGTAAGGCTGGAGGGTCAGATAGGACAAAGTAAAATAAAAATAAATAAAATAAAATAAAATAAATAAATAAAATAAAATAAAAATCAGATGAGAGCTTGAAACTTTTTACAATTTCAGTGTGAATTCAATAAAAGAAACCAGATGATGAATATTTCATTTTGGAAGAAAAATGGAGATCTGAATACCCTAATTAATATCTTCAGATTTGGTATCCTGTATTTGCATGCCTTACTGAGTGATAAGGAGTTGCAAGGATACATGGATGTGTACAACCAAATGTTTTATTCAGCACATGCATTTCCATCTTCCAAGGCAATTCATGATTTTTTCTCAAAGGTATTAATTTAAACATTTTAAAATTAATTTAAACATTTTTAAATTAATAAAATATTACATCTTGCTCTTTATATGGTATATGAGCAATTATTTAAAATAATTTTAATTATAACTAGGTAGATTATAGATTAGTGCTTAATGATTTAAGTGTTTAAAACCACCAGAATGAGTCTTATGTCTTTTTTTTTTTTTTTTTTTTCCCCATTGACTTAAAAGAAGTTAAAATTGTGTCATGAGAAAAAGATTTCTGAGAATGGCACTTAGGCTTACAACTTCAGAACATTTTTTTCTATTGAGGCTATTACACTAAGAGATACTGACTACTTGGAAAACAATTTATTTTTGGCATCACAATTTAATCTTAGCATTACAAAAAAAAACAAATCTTTTTTTCAGACAACGTGGGATTCATTTCCTCATTTTTTTCCTTTTGTTAATCCAATATAAACATCTGTATTTCCATTTGTCTTTCTAGCCTTCTTTTCATGTTAAGAGACATTTCCAGAGTAACACTAATCTAGCTAATTTTGGTCATCAAAATCCTGGTGAGAATTTAGACAGTACTTAAGTGTCAAATCATTTTCCCCCATGTATGCCCCTAGTGCCATTTCATATACCCTAATACCCTCCAGCTGCTGCAGTTGAAAGGCATGTCTCTTTCCACAGGTCTTGTGCCAGATCTCACACTAACACACATCTGCCACTGGCTGAATTGGTGTGTCAAACCAAACTGATCCCTTTCCTTTTTTTTTTTTTTTTTGTTCTCTCTGTTCATTATAGTAAAAGATAAAGATGTCTACTTAGAGAAGCATAGATGTACTAGATGTGTATAGATGTCAGTTTCCAACCTTGTCCACTAAAATCTCAAAGAATCCTTAGATGAAACAGTAGGTAGAGACAAAGTCATAAGGCTTTTGTTGTTGTTGTTCAATATTTGTGAAAGAAAAAAAAAAATCCATCTGCTCTTTGATACATCTCAAAATCTTTATAATATGGTCTTGCATACCATAGAGAAGCCAGTTTATACTGAAAGTGAAATCTTTATTCCTTAAAATTAGAAAAAAAAGGTTGCCCGAAATATGTATTGCATTAATTCATATATATATATATATCTTGCAGAAGTGCTGTGCATTTTTAACTGTTCCTTGACTTTTTTTTTTTTTTTTTCTTAAACTGGCTAACAGATAATAACAACAAAGATGGCCCCATCTCTCTGAAATTCATCTATTTTACTCTTATATACTTTACAGATTACATAACAGTTAGCTTCAACGGTTTCAATGCCCAGATTTTATGCATTTATAAAAATAACAGCTCATATAAAATGAATTTCTGTGCTTTCTGGTGGGAAGCTTAACTGAAATGTCTACAGGAGAATTAAACGAGGATACTGTTTCTTGAAAATAAATGTCAGTGCCATCTAAGACTCTTAGGGCAGCATGTATGGTACTAAACACCTGCACTGAAGCAGCTGAATTGAGCTCCTACTGTTCTCTGAAATACCTTAAGATATCTCACTTGTCCTCCAGGTGCTGCTTCACAGTGGTACACAATTCTAAACTCTAAAAAGAAATCTTAGATATCTATGGAATCTCAAAAAAGTATTTATTTCCATGTAGCCGAAATTCTTTATCAACATTAACTATAATGGTAACTTAGATCTGTGCAAAGTTCAGGTAAATAAACATGGGTGTTCAATATTATTCGGTATCTATAGGGCTTCTAAATGTTTGCAGGCGATAACAGAAGTAATACTTAACCAAGAAGACATGCTCATCTTTCTAGAATATCTTTCCAGATTAGATAATTTAAACCAACACAAAGGGCACTAGATTCTGTTAGTCAGGCTGATCAAGTAAATCAAAAATCTAACTTAAACGCAGATAGAAATAAATATTGAAATTTAGGGATCTAAAATTGAAAAATTAAAATCTTTAAAATATTTTAGTCCCAGATATGATAATAGTGCACTGTAATTCTTCACATATACCTTTCTTTATTATTGTACTGCATTTTCACAGAATCACAGAATCATCTAGGTTGGAAGAGACCTCCCAGATCACAGAGTCCAACTTGTGACTGAACACTAACAAGTCCTCCACTAAACCATATCACTAAGCTCTAAATCTAAACGTCTTTTAAAGACCTTCAGGGATGGTGACTCAACCACTTCCCTGGGCAGCCTATCTTTAGATGAATGCATCAGAAATTGTTGTGGTTTAGCCCGGCTGGCAGTCAAACACCACACAGCCGTTCGCTCACCCTCCCCCCTCCCTCTCCGGGATGGGGGAGAGAAACGGGAAAGTGAAGTCTGTGAGTTGAGATAAAGACAGTTTATTAAGACAGGGAAAAGAATAACAACAACAACAATAATAATAATAATAATAATAATAATAGTATTAATAGTAATAATGTGTACGAAATAAGTGATGCACAATGCAATTGCTCACCACCCGTTGACCGATGCCCAGCCTATCCCCGAGCAGCCGGCCCCCCCCTCCACCCCGGCTAGCCACCCCTATATATTGTTCAGCATGACGTCAGATGGTATGGAATACCCCTTTGGCCACTTTGGGTCAGCTGTCCTGGGTCTGTCCCCTCCCAGCTCCTGCTGCATCCCTAGCCTGCTCGCTAGCAGGACAGAGCGAGAAGCTGAAAAGTCCTTGGCTTGGTGTAAGCACTGCTCTACAACAATTAAAACATCAGCATGTTATCAGCGCTCTTCTCATTCTAATCCAAAACATAGCACCCTGCCAGCTACTAGGAGGAAAATTAACTCTGTCCTACCTGAAACCAGGACAGATATCCACCCCTTATTCCATACCACTTATGTCATGCTCAGGTTACACTCTTTCCAATACCTTCTAATTAATCACCATTTTCATCTATGATATATAGCAACCATGGTAGTGATGACATACAGTGTTATATGATAATTAACATACTACAATTCAACTCATGGGCTATTCTCACCCAGTATTAGGTCCCCTTGAGGTACACACCGGACCTCCCCATTCTTTTGCATTACCCACCAAGTGCATCCAGGTCCCTGGGCAAAAGCAATCCCACGAATGGGCTTGCCTTTTCCTGAGGCAGGAGTAGCCCAGACTGTCTTACCCAGCATGTTTCTTACGTGCACTACAGGAACTTTATCCCCTTCTACAGTGCGTAACAGGTTTGACTGGGCAGGTCCAGCTCGGTTGGCAGACCCTCTAGTATTGACTAACCAGGTGGCCTTTGCCAAATGTGTATCCCAATTTTTGAATGTCCCAGCACCCATTGCTTTCAGTGTAGTCTTTAACAGTCCATTGTATCGTTCAACTTTCCCGGAGGCTGGTGCATGATAGGGGATGTGATACACCCACTCAATACCATGTTCTTTGGCCCAAGTGTCTATAAGGTTGTTTTGGAAATGAGTCCCATTGTCTGACTCAATTTTGGAAACAGGCACAGCAGACTTGAGATTAAGGCAATCAACATTGTGACTAGCAACTATCAAGCAGGTCGAATACTTATACCAATTTTAGTTTAACACACTCTGGTCAAATCTGTCGATATCTCAACCCTTCGAGCCCCACGTTGGGCGCCAAATGGACTGTTGTGGTTTAGCCCGGCTGGCAGCCAAACACCACACAGCCATTCGCTCACCCTCCCCCCTCCCTCTCCGGGATGGGGGAGACAAACGGGAAAGTGAAGTCTGTGAGTTGAGATAAAGACAGTTTATTAAGACAGGGAAAAGAATAACAACAACAACAACAACAACAACAACAACAACAACAACAACAACAATAATAATAATAATAATAATAATAATAATAATAGTATTAATAGTAATAATGTGTACGAAATAAGTGATGCACAATGCAATTGCTCACCACCCGTTGACCGATGCCCAGCCTATCCCCGAGCAGCCGGCCCCCCACCCCGGCTAGCCACCCCTATATATTGTTCAGCATGACGTCAGATGGTATGGAATACCCCTTTGGCCACTTTGGGTCAGCTGTCCTGGGTCTGTCCCCTCCCAGCTCCTGCTGCATCCCTAGCCTGCTCGCTAGCAGGACAGAGCGAGAAGCTGAAAAGTCCTTGGCTTGGTGTTAGCACTGCTCTACAACAATTAAAACATCAGCATGTTATCAGTGCTCTTCTCATTCTAATCCAAAACATAGCACCCTGCCAGCTACTAGGAGGAAAATTAACTCTGTCCTACCTGAAATCAGGACAGAAATGTGAAAGGTATTTAATACATATGTAATACAACTTTTGGTTACACAAAGCTTCAGTTTATCAAAGCACTGAAGAATAATTGGGAAGATGTTTCAAATACTGCCTGGGGAAACAGGAATAAGTGCTTTATAACCTCTTGCTATGAAATTCAATAACTTAAGCAAAATAGTTTACTATCAAATGTGTTCATTTAAAAGTGCAATATTTATTAACTTATTGTGGTTAAAATATTTGGTGAGGAAAATAAACACAAATCTTAAAATAACTAATATCTTTAGACTTGTCCAGTAGATATGCTTCAAACTGTCAGATCACTTTCAAAATAACAGCTGTCAAAGATATTTTAAATTTCCAGTGAAAATATGTTCTTTGTTAAGAAGAAGTTCAGAGTTAAATTTGTCAATAACGAATTTTAAAAAGATTCACTTACCATGTCAGATTTGAATGATATAGATAAATTGCTTATTAGCTGATGGCTATTTTTTTTTTTTTTTAATTAACAGTGCATTTTCTTAGCAACATGATACCGTTGTTCTACATCTAGATTGCTTGCTGGAGACCAATCATATGTTTTTAACCTAAATTACAATTTAGGTATAGGTGGTTTCTTTATTCTTCACATACAAGTCAGTCCTTACTTTGACATAAATGACTAAGAAAATATCGTGATTTTTCTGAAATATAGACCAGAAACATTTTCTGAACATGGACTTCTGATGAATCATTTTAATTGACAAGAGAAATTCAGGAGAATAAAAAGATGCTGCCTTTGACTTTGTCCTTTCTTTCCCATCCAACCAAATAATTCAAGTTTAAAAAAGCAGTAAGTGTGTATTCAGTTCTCAAGCATTTATATAGTGTTATGTCAGCATCACTTGGAAACTTATCATAAGAAGATAATCTTGCCTCAGAAAGGCAATTTCAACTCTGTAAAATGTTCTCTGAAAAATACAGAAGAGTATGTAGATTTATTGAACTTATTTACAGTTGAATAATAAATGCAAAAAAAAATAATATCTAGCTCTGCATGGAATTAATATCATGTATCAGGCATTGGCATGCTTTGGTAAACACGATTCAGCTAACATGAACTGCTTGGGACACACTTCCAATCCAACCTAGTCAGCTTGTTAACAGAGGTAACTTCTAAAGAATAATTTCTAACTCTAAAGCAATTTTTTGAGATCACTTTCTGCACAACAGTGACGAAATCTGTAGGCTGGATGAAGATTGTTGGTATATACATAAATTTCTAAATTTACTTATCTTCACGCGAGCTGAATGTATAAGATCCTGTAATGGTTAGCAGGGTTCCAGTCAGTACAGTGAATGAAGCCTAGCAACCTGTTAAGTTCAGTTTGCTTTTAAGTATGTATCTGCATTTGGACAATTAAATTGTTGTATTGGTTTGGTCTCTAATACGTATAAGACAAGCTTAGACTCTCAGCTCACACATAAACAGATACGTTCAAATGTTCACAAATATTGCAGTCAAAAAGATACAGCCCATACAAATGGCAATAACCACATTGCTCACACAAAACATCTAGGGACATTAATATACCATGTTTAGAAACCTGGACTTTCTTTCTTTTTTATTCTTTGATTATTTTTTTTTTTTTCTGAATTAACAAACAACAACAAAACAATAGATACTTTGGGCCTTCAAAGTATTTTATCCCACGGCTCTTACTTTCTAGGAATGATTGACAATGAGAAAGAAACGGAAGAGCTAGTATTTGATCTATTCTATATCCTGTCTGCTGAAGTCTGGACAACACTTTCAGGCATATGGTTTGATTTTTGAGTGGTCCTTTGTGGAGCCAGGGGTTGAACTTGACAACCCTTGTGGGTCCCTTCCAACTAGGGATATTCTATTATAAGTTTTGCTGTTATGCAGGAAAAGAATGCAAAACTAATGGTGCAACAAAAAACATTTCACTCCTCAATTTCAAGGATTATGCAATTAAATGCCATTTTTATACTATACTTTAAGTAGTATATTTTAAGCTGTCATCCAGTGAAGTATGTCAAATGACATTCAGATTTTTTTTTTTTCAAAAACAAGCAAACAGAAAAGATATATTTTTCTTGGGATGTAATTGACTCAATAATTCTTTAAATTGATTCAGGTATTGAAACCTGTATAATTACTATAACTTCCAGCTTGCCCACACTTACCTCATTTCATAACAGGAAGATACCAGGAAGATACATGCTTCCTGTTAACGATACCTGTCTGCTCTGAAAGTAAAACCATCATCCGTTTTATATAGATATATAGATACATAGATATATAGATATATATACACATATATGTATATATATATACATACTATAACAGTTTTATCTTAAAATCATTAAAGCTGAGGTCTACTTCTTGTAGACCTTAAAGTAAATATATAAGAAATCTTAAAAGCTATCATTTTATATGTGAGTTTACAAGAGAAAGAAATCTCTTCCCAATGAAAACATTTACTGTATAAAACTAATCTGTATAAAGTGTATAAATATATTTTCCCTCAAATTTTCCATCCAAATTGTACATCTACATTCTTACACATTTTTAGAAGTTTTCCAAAACTATGCTTCTCTCTGAAACTTTCTTATTAACTTGGAGGTACATGTAATTTTCTCTCAATGAACAGCTGAACACTAGCAACTTGAGGAACTGGTTTTAAAAGGAAGACTTCATCCAAGGGAAATAACTTTGGAAGTGAGTCTTAATAGGTCGCTGGAAGAGCACTGAAGAACAGTTATTAATTCATGGTAAAAAAGCATACAACAGGACACAATTTCTTTAATGGCTACAAAAATGGTATCTTTGATGGTATTACTGCTTCAGCATAAGAATGAGGCATAAGTACAAGTAGTAAGAAGTGTCAGAAAATGGTTAAAAATTAAATAGGAATACTGATGATTTAAATAATAAATCAGATTATAGAAAATAAAAAAGATAATTAAATACTGAAAAGAAAATGTATTAAAAAATCACAAAGAGATGAATGAAATGAGCTTGAAGAGTCAAACATTCATTTTCTTATTCATGATGGACACAGCACTGGAGAATTTTGGTTAGTATATCATTGTGCATGTCAACTATGTCAAAAAACATTAAGTGAAAAACAGATAAAATCACCTTCCATGTTGATAAGCTTAATATGTGCCAAGAAGTATGCAAATTTAGCATACACGAAAAGCAACAGCAGGCACAAAATGTTTGTTATCTCTATACAGACATCTAATATCAGTTTTAAGAAACATAAATTGATGATCTTTCTACCATAATTTCTTAAACAGTACTGTCCTAATATGTTTCATATACAAATACTGTAAACATGTAACACTATTAAATTTTATGGAGTTACATAACTATTTCATTTAGAGAAACTGCTTTGATTGAGAGCAGATTTAAAACTTCAAATGAATTTTTAAATGCGATAACTAACTTAACATAAATTTCCTCTGCAGAGCAAAAGACCTCACAAACAGTTAGCTCAAGTCACGAGGCCACTTAGCTTGCATACATTAGATTAACAAAAAAGTTAAAGAAGAAAATAGATGATGAAACCCAAAAGTAGTATGTGGAATTTTAGCAACAAATAAAAATTTGACTTTTTTTTTTAATGTTATGTTCACTTTTGTTCAGGTTTTTTAATAACTATATTATTGCATCTTTTCTTCATTTTTGCTTGTTTTGAAGTCATTAGTATGAGTTTTGTTCAATGTTTCATATGTGTGTACATCAGTTCACTCTTCTGAGAGGCAAAAGCAGGAGCAGGAAGAGGCTTATTTTATTTCTGTCTCACTTTTGTCTTCAGATAAACTTTAAATTATTTCAGATATAGGAAATATCATTTTAATGTCATGATTTTCACTATTTTTCTTAGAGGCAAAGTTTTATTCTACTCTCAGGTGAATGACAACCTAATGAACTCCTAATGAACTCACTCCTGAGAATTTGATAGATGTCAGTCATTCTGTTTGTGTGCTTGAAATTCTCTGACAATCCTCAAGGGACACATATAATTGACCGAGTGATTAGGAAAACAAACAAACAAACAAACAAAAATCATTTGATCATTTCACTCAGCTCCTCCTGCAACAAGAGGTGAAATACAAACACACTTATCCATTACAATACAAGTTAAAACAATACAAAACCAGAACAAAAGCTCACTCATATATGAGATATAATAATGAAGGTATTTCATTTTCCTCCAACAACATCTAAAAGTCCTATGTCATCTTTCTCACTGTTAGGTACCTTTCCAAATTAATTTTCTCTTTATTTAATATGGTCACATGAGGCAATACAAATAATATATCAATTTGTTTTGGAAAACTGTTCATATCCAAAGAACATTTAGAGTTATTTATCTTTATTTCTCTGTTGTTTTTCATTGAGAATATAATACACCATGTTTAATTTCATCTAATTAAGATTTAAGGTAGGATGTTTTGAGTCAGCTCTAAAGCATTATGTAGTCTGAATTAGCCCCATGATACACTGATACCCTGATTCACACTACTGCTATATATCTTTTTTGTTATTATTTCTGTTGCTCTTATATATATATAAATATATATATATATTCATATATGCATATATCCTACATAGTACCTTGTGTTTAAATTTCAGCAGACTGAAGGATATATAGTTCATAGATACATAGATACATAGTTCATAAATGAAATCCACATGAAAATAATGTGGTAACAGAAAAACAACAGAATATCTGTCAAATTTACTGTAAATGTAACTCAAGATACCACAATGTCTTTAAAATCACACAAGAATTTTTGTATGTTAGAAGTGTAAGTTCACATATTTTAATCCTAGGTAAAAATACATTTTAAATACATTTTTTTCAATGGAGATGGATTTTTTTTATTATTATTGTTACCTTATAATTAATTGTAAGCTCATTCAGAACTTGAACAAATAACCAAATTCCTAAACACAGAGCAAAATTTAAAATTTAATGCTTTGTTATATAAAGATCTGGTTAGTTCCTAATACTACATAGTTTTAAGAACAAGCAATTACTTTCAAGTATTAAGCATCTTTTGTCTTCAAATGTGTACTGTGGAGATTTTGCAATAATGAACTTGTAAATTAAATTTGGCTTTATATATGCATGTTATTTGTAATAATTTCCTGTGCAAACTTTAACATTTATATTTTGATTATTGTTTCTTAACCTAACATTTAATCTGTAACAGTTTTTAAAATTTAGTAGAGTAGCTAGTAGTAGTCAGTATGTTATATCTTGTGATTGGCATTCATCTGCTGTAATGTAAGCATCTAAAATTCAGCTTTCCATAAAGCTTTACCTAAATCTAAATGTTTCAGGATAAATGTAGGCTGTGTTCTCTAGTAGACAGCAACTTGACTGAATGAGTAGATATATATCAGCATAAAGCAGGTATCAAGGCTTTTTACGTGTGTGTTTCATCAAATCTAAATGGAATATGACTTGGAGTTCCATATAAAACTTTAGATGTCTAAACATTACCCAGGAGGAATTCCTTAATTTCTGGCCACTGTAATAAGTAAGAATTATATATCTAGATCTATCTATATATAGTTATAAATTTATACACACAAATATTTTTTATTTAATTTTAAACACACAGGACACTAAAAATAAAACTTTTATGCAATATTTTTGGAAATAACTTTTTATTTTCATGAAAACAATTTTAAAGGATAAAAAATTGTTCAGATTTTGATTAAGGAAAAGTTCGGTAAAGGTATTATTTTAGCACTTTCATGACAACTGCTTGCAGTTAAATGCATTTAGTCACTTTAGTCCTGAAGATGTCTACTGTGAGTTGACATAGCTACATGAGCAACTGGCTCTATGTTGCTTATATTATCTTTTAATATGAGTCATTCAAATTAGCATTTGTTTATAATATGAAGTCTTCGGGAGGATGGAAAAGAGGAACGGGAGGAGGTTAGGAGAATGCATATTAAACTAGATATTATCTTTTCTTAAACTATGTGAAATGTGCCTTTTCACACAGCATGGCAGGAGGCTGAGAGGTAGAAATGGTATAACCAAAATCTGGTTCATTACTTGTCTTTATGTAGGCAGTGAAACACTTCATATTTGTAATATTTATTTAAACGGGGATGAAATTGTATCCAAAATTACAGGTCAACAAAGACAGATATCCACAAGTAGAGAGTATGAGAATACTACAGGAGCACAGTTGCGAGAAAATGAATAGCCAGCTGTATAAATAAAATAAAAATAAAATGTAACGCATATTGGAGTGTAGGTGTCGAGGTGTTGGCAGTCCAGGTGTTGCAGAAGTGCCCTCTGTCAGGAGAGGCCAGGGGCTGCTCCCTCTGTTTCCAACTGTCTCCAACAGCTCCAACACAGGACACAGCTTAGAACAGCCAAGACAATGACACCTCTGAAGAAAGGCATTTAAGAAAGGGTGAAGTGCCACATGGTAATATAAGAAGTAAGAAAATATATGAGAAACAAGCCTTTACACAGCAAGGTCAGAGAAGAAGAAGGGGAAGTACTCAGGTTACCGGACCAGAGATTTCCCTGTAGCCTGTGGACAGAACCATGGTGAAGCTTGTTGTTCCCCTGTAGTCCATGGAAGATCACATTGGAGCAGATACCCATGCTGTAGCCCATGGAGGACCCTACGTTGAAGGAGTTGCAGAAGACTGTGAGGAGGAAGGAGCAACAGAGAGGAACCATAGAATCACTGAGGTTGGAAAAGACCTCCAAGATCATCTGGTCCAACCATCACCCTACCACCAATATCACCCACCAAACCATGTCCCTAAGTACCAAGTCCAACCTTTCCTTAAACACCCCCAGGGATGGTGACTCCACCACCTCCCTGGGCAACCCGTCCCAATGCCTGACTGCTCTTTCTGAGAAGAAATTTCTCCTAATTTCCGAACTAAACCTTCCCTGGCACAACTTGAGGCCATTCCTTCTAGTCCTATCACTAGTTACCTGTGAGAAGAGGCTGACCCCCAGCTCCCCAAAACTTCCCTTCAGTTAGTTGTAGAGAGCAATAAGGTCCCCCCTGAGCCTCGTCTTCTCCAGACTAAACAACCCCAGTTCCCTCAGCTGCTCCTCATAAGACTTGTGTTCTAGGCCCTTTGCCAGCTTTGTAGCCCTTCTCTGGACACGTTCCAGGACCTTGCTGTCTTTCTAGTAGTGAGAAAGACGCTATACTGTGTACTGAATGTAACACCCCCCACCCCCCCCACCTCCCCCAATAGTTCCTTCCTTGTAGATCATGGAATTGGGAGTAAAAGAGTGTGATGGATTAATTCCAGTGGGCAGCAACTCCCCCCCACACCCTTCCTGCCCCTCCCCCCAACATGAACATGGTCCCTGGAGGGAAGAGGAGCCCAAGAAAGCTGGTTAATAGTCAGGTATCACCTCCTCCAAGCTCAGAAGCAATGCATCCCAACAAAGAGGAAGTCAGGCAAAAATGCCAGGAGGCCTGCATGGATAAACAAAGAGCTCCTGGCCAAACACACTGAAGCAGAAAAAGGAAGCCTACAGAAAGTGGAAGCTAGGACAGATAGCCTGGGAGGGATACAGAGATTGTCTGAGCACCAATGGATCAGGTTAGGAAAGCCAAAGCTCAATTAGAATTACATTTGGCTGGGGACATCAAGGACAACAAGAAAAGCTTCTATAGGTACATCACTGATAAAAAGAGGACTAGGGAAACTGTGAAGATGGGATGTGGAGAAAGATGAGGTACTCATTGACTTTTTTACCTCAGTCTTCACTGACAAGAGCTCTAGCCGCAGAGACTAAGCTCCAGAAGGTAAAGGCAGGGACTAGGAGAATGAAGAACCACCCACCGTAGGAGAAGATTGGGTTCAAGACCATCTAAAGAACCTGAAGATGCACAGGCCTATGAGACCTGAGGAGCTACATTTGTGGGTCCTGACGGAACTGGTGGATGTAGTTGCTAAGACACTATCCACCACATTTGAGAAGCTGTAGCAGTCTGGTAAAGTTCCCACTCACTGGAAGAGGGGAAGACCCAGGGACCTACAGGCAAGACAGTGTTACCTCTGTGACTGGTAAGATCATGGAGCAGATCCTCCTGGAAACTATGCTAAGGCAAGTGGAAAATAAGGAGGTGATTGGTGACAGCCAAGATGGCTTAATTAAGTGCAGATCATGCCTGTCAAAGCTGGTGACTATCTGTGATGGGGTTACAGAATTGGTGGATGGGGGAAGAACAACAGACATCATCTACTGGGACTTGTGCAAAGTGTTTGACACTATCCCCCATCATATCCTTGTCTCTAAATTGGAGATTCATGGATTTGATGGATGGACCACTCAGGAATTGGTTGGATAGTCACACTCAAAGAGTTGTGGTCAACAGCTCAATGTCCAAGTGGAGATCAATAATGAGTGGTGTTCCTTAGGGGTCAGTATTGGGACTGTTGCTATTTAACATCTTTGTTGGTTACATGGACAGTTGGTTACAGGGATTGAGTGCATTCTCAGCAAGTTTGTCAATGACACCAAGCTGTGTGGTGCAGTTGACACACTGGAGGGAAAGGATGCTGTCCAGAGAGACCATGAAAGGCTTGAGAGGTGGTTCCTACATCTGTGTCAAGACAATCCCAAACACGAATACAGGCTGGGTGAAGGTTTTATTTAGGATGTGGCCAACCACATCCTGGGCTGCATCAAAAAAGAATGGCCAGCAGGTTGAGGGAGGCGATTCTCCCCTTCTACTCTGCTCTCTTGAGACCCCATCTGGAGTACTGTGTTCAGCTCTGGGGCCCCCAGCACAAAAAGGACATGTAAGTATTTGAACAAGTCCAAAGGAAGACCACAAAGATGATCAGAGGGCTGGAGCATCTTTCTTCTCCTGTTATTAATAAAAATAATAAGACAGGCTGAGAGAGTTAGCGTTATTTAGCCTGGAGAAGAGAAGGCTCCAGGGAGACCTTAGAGCAGCCTTCCAGTACTTAAAGTGGGTCTATTGGGAAGCTGGAGAGTGACTCTTTGTCAGGGATTATGGTGATACGACAAGGAGTAATGTTTTTAAACTAAAAAAGGGTAAATTTAGACTAGATTTAGATTAGATATTTGGAAGAAAATCTTTATTGTGAGGGTGGTGAGACACCGGAACAGTTGCCCAGAGAAGTTATGAATGCCCAGTCCCTGGAAATGTTTAAGACCATGTTTGATGGGGCTTTGAGCAACTTGGCCTAGTGGAAGGTGTCCATGTCCGTGGCAGGGAGCTTGGAAGTAGATGATCTTTAAGGTCCCTTCCAACCCAAAGCATTCTATGATTCTGTCTACACTGAGGTATTTTACATACGTGCTGAAGTCCATCCAAGGGATCCAGTGACATACACACAGAATATATAGTGTCTTTTTAATTTCAGAGAGGTATCTCATCTGATCTTAAGCTATCCCTTGCTTTCACTAGGCCACCAATACAAAAGTACTTCTGCTAAGTAAAATATCTGATGATCTTGATCTTCCTTGAAAGTCTATAATACTTTTAAGTATGTCAAATGACACTTGACACAGATGTTTAGTAAACTGAACCCAGGATATCTGTATACCAGTACAAAAGGATGAATATTTGCAGTAAGTGATTAATCCTATATGTATTAGATATCTCTGGTTGTGTACCTTCATCGGCTGTAGAAGAACAATTTATATTTGTTTTAGAATATGTACTGAATTTACACATGACTGAAATCAAGGCAGATTAATCCAACCACCATTTGATTGATTTATTTGTTTATTTATTTTTCCCACAGAAAACTGTCTATATCCATATCTCTAGCCATTGGACTTTTGAGAAAAAAAAATAAAAAATCATTCCAAGGAGTGGAATGATTTGGGGAATGGGGGAAGATCTGGGGAATGGGGGAAGACAATTTTTTTTGTTGTTGTTTTTCATTTCCCACTATGCAAATCAGTAATTAGATATTTATTTTAATTGATAATAAATAAAACTAACTTTCTCAAAGTGTAGTCTGTTTTGCCCACAATGGTAATTAGTAAGCAATCTTTCTGTATTTATCTCAATCCACAAACTTTCTAAGTCTTGTTCTTCCTATTTTCTCTCCTGCCCTATCCAACTGGGAGGGGGTGAACAAGTATCTAGATGGGAGTTTGACTATTAGCTAAGGCAAATGCTCTACATAACACAGCCATATTATTATTGTGATGAAGTCGTAGTGCCTTAATGTTAACTGAATGCCTGAACCATATGTGACATTTCTAAACATTAATTCCAGAATACAGAGTACAGGACTTTGTAGGTTGGGCTTTTGTACGGCTCACTCATTTCCCTCTTCAATTGCCTGTCTGTCACCATGAATTATTCAGAGATCCTGTTTAATTACTTTATAAGGTGACCAACAGTCAGTATGATCTGAAACAAACGGTAAGATGAAGAGTTCTACTATTTGTATGGGCATTTGAAGAAACACTATGAAAGCTGAACTCTTACAGAATGAAATTATTTTCATTTTTGATTAAATATTTCTGAAAAATATTTAAGTTTTCATACATAAATCAAATCAGGTAGCATTTCCTAGAATGATACAAATAATGAAAAAAAAAAAAAAAAAAGTTTAACTTTGACTCATAGTGCATATTCCACCAGTCTCTTTCTTTTTCCCTGGGAGCATTATGACCTTGTATTCGTAAGGCATATGTTTGAGAAACTTTAGAAATGCACTGCACTGTACTTTATTTAATATTAGAAGGAAATGTATTTCAAGCCCCTGTAAAACTGTTGAAATATATTTTATTGATATTAAAATCTTTAAGCCTGCAACTTAAATAAGATAGCTGAAGTAATGTCACTCTGTGTGACTGGCAATGAACTCTCATGAACACAACTGACAAAGTTTTGATGTTCTGATACTATTGAATAGTGCTGGAAGAATTACTAAGTTATTAGGAAGTGAACTCTAAAACATAATAATAGTAATAGTAATAGTAATAGTAATAGTAATAGTAATAGTAATAGTAATAGTAATAATAATAAATGTTTTGCATGCATAATGTCCTAATGTCCTCATAGGCATTTGTATTCTACATATGTAGGCAACACCTCATTTACCATTAATAGAACCTGGAAGAGTAAAGTCTATTTTACTACAGAATCTAGAGAGGATACAAAAGATAATTCATACGTTCCCATGACTGTAGAATATATTGAGTCCATCCAAAGCAAATATATACATATATCCAATTTTATAAAGTACATATGTCAAGATTTGTTTTCTGATTCATATGATTATTTTAGGGATTATAATAAGATATTACTATCCAAACTAATAAATACCCTAAAAGATAAGCTTTATAATTTCATGTCATTGCTGCTCATGTTATATTCCCAATGATCACTTGCACTTTACTTAACCAGCTTCTGATATGCTTAATTCCTAGTCTCTCTGTCGTACCACTACTGGAGGATTTGAGAAAAAATGATTTTCATTAAAATAGTGCATATTAAGAAATTTATTAATGATACAAAGACCCTCCCCCAAAGACAGAAAAAAGAAAAAAATAAAAATAATATTATAGCAGCTTAATGAATTACCATTTGCTATCTATACCACCATAGATGACCATTTGCACAAAATGAGCTCATATCAATTGCAGATTTGCTAGCTTCATATTATTTGGGAAGGATTTATATGGTATATGATATTTTGCATGTACGTGATTTCTGTATTTTTTATTTTTAAAATCTCTTTCCATAAAAAAGGAAAGGTATGGATGTATGTGCCTGTTTTTAAAAGCTGTCAGGAAAGAGGTTTTTTTTTTTTTTTTTTTTTGTTTGTTTTTCTTTTTTGTGTGCTTACAAATGAGTTTAATCACAATTGCTTACCTTTGTACTAGAGAAGAGAGGAGCAGAGGGGAGGGGAGGGGAGGGGAAGGGAGAGGAGGGGAGGGTAGAGTCTTGGTTTGTAATTCATTTACTGAAGTTCTTGTGTAAAAGAAGTTTAATTATTCACTGAGGCCAAAGATCTGGCAATCTTCCAAATTTTTAATTATTTTATTTCACCTTCAAATATATATATATTTCCATCACAGCGATAATCCACAGAATTATTGGTGAATTCTGGGCTTATTCTGTAAAAGGTAAGGGTGTTTTATTTTCTTTCTTTTTATCTCTTCCTTCCTTCCTTCCTTCCTTCCTTCCTTCCTTCCTTCCTTCCTTCCTTCCTTCCTTCCCTCCTGAAAATGTTTATCCACAATTCAGATTGACCTAGTTGATGAAGATCTGAATTTGATTAAAGGTGATGTGTGTGTAGATGCAAGGCTTAAATCCAAATCTGTTTTAAATTCTGAACAAATGTTTTCTATCTAAAGATGAAAAGCAGTCACCTTATGAAAGATCAGTGCCTTCGAGAAGTAATAGGAAAATCAATCCAGTTTGCCTCACTTAAGCACTTTATTTTCATCCAGCTGAACGAGACTTTCTAAAAAGTATCTGTATTTTTAATTCAGACAGTTGCATCTAAACTCAGAACACTTAAACTCAATGTCCAAGTTGCCTTTAGAGTTAATATATAAACCAAACAAAAATAACAAGGGGTGTTTGTTTCATTTGCCTAAACAACAAAATCTAATACCATGTGAGATACTCCAAACGAGCACTGTCAGCCAGAGGCCAGGACACCCTGCAATACTTCAGATAGCAGACATTTATGTTTGCCTATTTGAGACACAGCAGTGTCTGGTGAGCTGTTCATCTAGATAAATATAGCCAAAAGATCTTTTTAGGGTGATCTGAACACTTACCTGACAAGCTTTAGGGAGTTTAATTCTGCTTTTTGTGGATAGTTAGTAACAGGTCCTCATGGGTACACAAGATTTAGGACTTCTATCCAGTGATCAAAATTTTCAATTTTAACAAGCCCTGGTACTAAGTGATCCATATCATTTTTCTTTGTCACCATCTGCTGCAGTTTAACCTGGCAGGCAGCTAAGCACCACACAGGCATTGACTCATTCCCACATCCCCAAGTGGGATTAGGGAGAGAATCAGAAAAAAAAATAAAAAAAATAAAGTAAAATAAAATAAAATAAATCACAGAATCACAGAATCATTTAGGTTGGAAGAGACCTCCAAGATCACCTAGTCCAACTTGTGACTGAAGACTAACAAGTCCTTCACTAAACCATATCACTAAGCTCTACACCTAAACATCTTTTAAAGACCTTCAGGGATGGTGACTCAACCACTTCCCTGGGCATCCCATTCTAATGCCTAACAACCCTTTCAGTAAAGATTTTTTTCCTAATATCCAACCTAAACCTCCCCTGGCGCAACTTTAGACCATTCCCCCTCGTCCTGTCACCAGGCACGTGGGAGAATAGACCAATCCCTACCTCGCTACAGCCTCCTTTAAGGTACCTACAGAGAGCGATAAGGTCTCCCCTGAGCCTCCTCTTCTCCAGACTAAACAACCCCAGCTCCCTCAGCTGCACCTCGTAAGACTTGTTCTCCAGACCCCTCACCAGCTTCGTTGCCCTTCTCTGGACATGCTTGAGCACCTCGATGTCCTTCTTGTAGTGAGGGGCCCAAAACTGAACACACTACTCGAGGTGCGGGCTCACCAGAGCCGAGTACGGGGGGACAATCACCTCCCTAGCCCTGCTGGCCACACTGTTTCTTGTACAAGCCAGGATGCTGCTGGCCTTCTTGGCCACCTGAGCACACTGCTGGCTCATATTCAGCTGCCTATCAACCAGCACTCCCAGGTCCTTCTCGGCCAGGCAGCTTTCCAACCACTCATCTCCCAGCCTGTAGCGCTGCTTGGGGTTGTTGTGCCCCAGGTGCAGGACCCGGCACTTGGCCTTGTTGAACTTCATACACTTGGCCTCAGCCCATCGGTCCAGCCTATCCAGATCCTTCTGCGGAGACTTCCTACCCTCGAGCAGATCGACACACGCACCTAACTTGGTGTCGTCTGCAAACTTACTGAGGGTGCACTCGATCCCCTCATCCAGGTCATCGATAAAGATATTAAAGAGGACTGGCCCCAGCACTGAGCCCTGGGGGACTCCACTAGTGACCGGCCTCCAACTGGATTTAAATCCATTCACCGCAACTCTTTGGGCCCGGCCATCCAGCCAGTTTTTAACCCAACAAAGCGTACACCAGTCCAAGCCACGAGCAGCCAGTTTCTTGAGGAGAATGTTGTGGGAAATGGTGTCAAAAGCCTTACTGAAGTCAAGGTAGACCACATGCACAGCTTTTTCTCTTGTCCACTAAGCGCATCACTTTGTCATAGAATTCACTTTCCTTCCATAAAATATTATCCTAAATAAAAGCATGTCATCCAATATTTATCTATTTATCTATCACTTATTTATTTATTTATTGTTCTTGTAAGTTACATAGCTATTAAAAACTAATGAGAGCCGATTGGTAATTATTCTAACATGCAAAATTTGAACCTTATAGCTGATATGAAAGATATAAAACACCAAAATGTTTTTAAAAAATATTTATTTTTTCTTATTCTAAATCACTAACTTATATAAGGAATATATTTTAGACGTATGGCCTCAATACATTATTTGAGAATTTATAGCGTTCTACACTTTGGAAAATCAGAATACTATATTTACACAATAAATTTTTGAGTAATTCACTCTAAATTCTTCACTGCTCTGCTTCTTACTCTCTAGATACGAAAACAGAGACATTATTTGACAAGAATATGAATCTAGGGCTTGAAGAAGAATTTATTAAAAAAAAAAAAAAAACACAAAAAAAACACTTTAATAATAATTAAAATAATACAAATAGGTCCTAAGTTTAAAACTTTGATTGGAATTTTGGGAGCAAAAATGTTGGAAAATGTTTCGGTTGCTAAAGAGAACCCCATAAGTAGACAATACACTTTCTAATCCCAAATAGACACTTCTATAGACAAACACTTCAGCTCTGAGGTTTATTTTACAGACAAGATATAATGCTGTAGATTTTCCAACATATACTATTATCTTCCAGGAGTAGTGTTACAACCCTCAACCAGGGGATTGAATAGAAGTGAAAAATATTTTTTAAAAGAAAGATATAACTGAGCATCTAACATTTTAATTAATACTAATACATCTAAATGAATTATTAACATTACTGACTTTTAGTACTAAAGATGGAATTTAGAAGGGTATACATTCATAATAGATGAATCTTGCATCATATGAACACAGCAGCTTCTGTAATGCTCACTGAGCACATTAGTGAATGTCTACCCTGCCACACGATCCAACTAAAAATGCAGATAAGGAGTCAGGTTACTGCCTTCTTTTCAGCCTTAAACTTTGTTCAAAATATGTGAGAAATTAAAAAAATAAAAAAAAAATAAAATTAAAAATCAGAATTTCCTTTTATTCTTTGAAAGAAGGACGGAGAGTAAACAACAACAGTGCTAAATGCAACATTGCTAAATCAAAGTCAGATTTTCTCTAGAAGAACTTGTATGAAATGTATTATTACATCTCAGTATTATTAATTAAACTATGGGACTTTACCCTTGTGCAGTGCTCTATCGATGGGTTCTTTCTACATGGTAACTATGTCTGGCATGAATGTAAACACTTTTTTTTCTTTTTTTGAGAACCATCAAATAAAAATTTTAGAAGTCATCAAATCACTGTTCACTTAGCTGAAAAGCACTGTTTAAATTCAGGGAATTGATAATTTATAAATGAAGGAGATACTAATGAAGAAAATAAAAATAAACATATCAACCTAGCTTTAAGAAGTCTATAAAGTAACCTGCAAAGAGTCAATCATATTAAAAAGAATGTCTTAGAACTGTCTAGTTTAATTTAAGAGTTTATTTGAGGTTCCAGTTAAGAATTTAATCACAGTGAATCTTAGCAAAGGCAATGAGGGTAAGAATCCTAATTCAGAGATTTAATCTGGAATCCTTAATCTGAGATTAAATTGTAGCGGTGAATATCACCCACTAGTATATATTCAGGTCTCCTGAACAGCTGTACATGGTCATACCTTCTACTAAGATTTTATCATATTGTTCCCAAGGGGATGGAAGTGTCTAACATTCATTTTTGTCTTTCTTGTATTTCCGGTGAGGCAAATATACTATGCGTTGTGAAGATGTCTCATAGAGCCACTGAAGGAAGAGGGTCCCTCTGTTAGACAAATTTTAATTTATAAATCTTCAAAGGGATTCACTTCTTTTCTATTGTCCTTTCAGTAAACTTGTTAAGATTATATGCTTTTTTAGGTAGATGTAAAATATTGATGAGGAATTTCTTAAGGTGAAGCCCCAGTACAGGACAGATTAATTTCCTTACTATATATGAATTTACAGATTATTACTGCTTTACCAGTAAATAGTTACATTTGATATTTTGCAGCAAGGTCTTTGAAACGTATCTCCAAATTAGGTCTACTGCTGGTGGAAACAGCTGAAGCTCATTTGAGCCTTCAAAGTATCTTTATTATCCAGCTATTTTGATAGGTTTCATAGCCTAAGATCCTTCTGAAATGTCATAATTTCAGTCATAATTTCAAAAATGAGTGTACAGAACCTCAATTTGAACAAATTCCAAATAGAATTATTAGTGATGAAAAATATCACCTGAACCAATCGTGCTGTATTTGCTACCTGAAATCTTCAAATCTTAAAGTTTTTGTTTGTTTTTCTTTTTCCCAGTTTATACAAAAGTCAAATTGCACATAAATATATGACCAAATATATGTCCATAAAAATATGTCCAATGTTCCAAAATTCTATTTAGGTACAAATAGGACAGTTTTGGATCAGATCTTGAGACTTTTATATCACAAGAAGGAAATGGAGGCTGGCACTACTGTAAACCAACCCAAAGACATTTTTTTTTTCCACAGGTAATTATTTTGTAACTTGTTTGCTTGTTCAGTAACAAAGTTGTAAGATAATTTGAAATGACATTGTGCCTTTTAAGAAATATCATTTTGATGATGCATTTTAGGCTATTAAATAAAAGACTTGGAGGTTTTACTTTAATCAGAGGCAGCTGTAGACTTCCTATAAAAAAAGATAAGGAATGCCAGGGGAATCAGGCTAAAAACACAGATGTGTGTCTTTTTTTTTTTTTTTTTTTTTTTTTTTTTGTGTGTGTGTGGTGGTTTCTCTCTAGTGAATAATAACATTTTAAATTTGACTTGACATATCTTAAAGATATACTGTTTTTAAATTCTGAGAATACATGACTCTGTAAGACAAAAATCTAGTGTGGTGGTTTGAGGTTTAGATTTTTTTTTTTTTTTTTTTTTTCAGCTAGTGTTTAAAGATGAAGCATAATTCTAATTTCCATAGGTTGTCTCAGTGTTTTCTGTCAGTCGGTATCACTCACATTGTTATTTTATCTGACAGTGGACTCTTGCCTGTCAAGGCCAGAGAAAATGAGAGAAAATGAGAGGGAGGACCTTTTCACCACTGAGTCACTGTGAAGACAGTGGGAAACAGACTAATTTTGAATCACCTTTGCTAGCCTGCTTTTTCTATTTACAGGCATGAAAAATGCAGAAGAAGATGGTGAAGTACTATGAAAATTGCATTGTTATTTATCGTTAGACCTATTGTTTCTGAAATTATTAGCTTCTGTTAAAAATTTGCAAAAGACCATTGCAGTAAGTTTTATATCTGTAACTGACTGAATCATTCATGACAAAAAAAAAAAAAAAAAAAAAAAAAGAAAAAAAAAGGAAGCAGCCTGTGGTTTGTATTTGTAAGGGTATAGAAAAAAAAAAAAAAATCCGATACTTTAATAGACACACGGAATTCTATGAATAATGTCCATGTTCTTTCTTTTTGTTTTTTTTAATTTTATACAGATGATTAGATTAAAATAGGGAAAAATAAATTACTTTTTTATAAGTGAATAGAAGAATATGAAACTTTAATCTTTACCTTTTTATTATTATAATTATTATTTTTTATTTATCTCATTTTTAATTTTTCACTGTCAAACTTTCACTATAACCTTTAATTACAGAATCCCAAAAATCACAGAATGGTTGAGGTTGGACAGGACCTCTGGAAGTCAACTGATCCAACCCCCCTGCTCAAACAGGACATCTAGAGCTGGTTGCCCAGGACCATGTCCAGTTGGTTTTTGAAGATGTCCAGGACTTTTCTTACGCTTTGCTATGGAAAAGGCACAACTGAGCAAAAGATTAAAAAAATGCAGAAGAAAAAGGTGGTTTTCTCAATTGTTCAGCAAATTCAGTATTTACATGAAACAGTAATAATATTGGTAAACTTACAACAGTCATGCAAGTTACATGTCTGAAATACTTCCCACAAGAAAGTGGAAAGAGAAAATTTAATTATAGTGTTATTATTTATTATTATATTATGCAGCACACCATAATCAGGAGTGATAGGATTTAGAAGACTGTTTGGTGCTTTCTTTAGATGACAACTGCTTTCATAAAGAAAATTTGAGGTAAAATTAACTGCAAAGACTTATCTATGGGATTGATTTTGTATATGTTTATACAGAGTAATTATATCTTAATTAGATACATGTATATAATTCTATGTTCATATATATATACTTATATTTCTACTATATATTAATATAATATATAATATATTAATATATAATAGTAATTATATTATAATATTATAATTATAATATTATAGTATTATGATATATTATATATTATATATTAATATGATAGAAACATATATGTATATATTTTAAATAGATATCATATTTATAACAGAAAAAATATTCGTTCCAGCTGCTATAATTCTTGCTTACATTCCACAGTATTAAAAAAGCTAAGGATTTTTTTTTCTTTCAGATTTTTACTGAATTCTGAAAAATCTAAAGGCCTGTCTTAAAATCCAGTTCTGTGAACAAGTAACTTTCCTTCGTCTTTAAGGGCATTCAGATCTACTCCTAAAGGTACACATATTCTTGTAACTATGGCAAGTATCTGTGGTATTTTCAGTATAACACAAAAGCTCGAAGTAAGCTTCAAGCTACATATATACATATACTGAATGAGAGGTGTTTTATTTTGTTTTGCTTTATTTTATTTTGACAAACCATGTAGTAACATGTTGGTTTGTATTACATAATGGCACACTAAGAAAACATATGATGTGACAATAAGCACAATATTCTTTGTATGCTTGAAAGCATAGCACATAGTTCCAAATGGCTAACTGATCTCAGAGATATCTTTCAGAAACATATTAATAAAAAGAAAATAAATATTAATTCACTGTTGTGAGGACACAGCAAATAAAAAAACGTATTGGTGTCCTCTACTCGATAAAAAATATAGATATGGTATTAACACATTTTGATATATATATATATATATATAACACATTTTATTACATTGTTTGCATTTGTTAGGCAGATAACTATTTTCAACAGGTGGGAATAATAATTATTCTGACTTGTTAGATTCCATTTCCACACTATGAAGGTATTTAGACAGAGATTACATTTTAACATCCGTGTTCAAATATATACATTTCAAATTTATGCATTGAAATTATGCATTCAGTTACACTTTTATTTTTAAACTATCAAACTATCCCTGATTAATTTATTATTTTATTAATTATCTGGGGAGGAACAAGCCCAGGCACTAATACATGCTGGGTGCCATCCATCTGGAAAGCAGCTCTGCAGAAAAGGACCTAGGAGTCTTGGTGGACACTATCTTCAATATGACCAGCAATGTGCCCTTGATGCAAAGAAGGCTAATGGTGTTCTTGCCTGCATTGGGCAAAGTATCACCAGCAGGTCAAGAGAGATGATCTTTCCCCTTACTCAGCACTGGTGAGGCCGCACCTGGAGTATTGTGTACAGTTCTGGGCCCCCGAGTACAAGAGGGACCTGGACACATTGGAAATAGTCCAACAGAAGGCTACCGAGATAGTTAAGGGACTGGAGCACCTCTTCTGTGAGGAGAGGCTGAGAGAGCTGGTACTGTTCAGCCTGGAGAAGAGGAAGCTCAGGGGTGATCTCATCAATATCTATATATACCTGAAGGGAGGATGCAATGAAGACAGAGCCATACTCTTTTTATTGCTGCCCAGTTACATGACAAGATGCAACGGGCACAAAGTGGAACCAGAGGTTCCAGCTAAACCTTTGGAAGCACTTTACTGTTCAGTGATGGAACCCTAGCACAGGTTTACAAGTGAGATTGTGGAGTATCTTGGAGATTTCCCTTGGAGATCTTCAAAAGCTGTCTGCACATGGTCCTGGGCAAGCAGTTCTAAGTGTCCCTGCTAGAGCTGAGGGATTGGACCAGATGATCTACAGTTTCCTTCCAACCTCAACAATTCTGTGATTCTGTGATTAAACTTTTCTGATTTAAGAGATATTTGAATTCCATTATGCTGTGAATGGATCATCTTATCAAATTTGAGCCTCCACAATATCAGACAATTAGTCGAAGTCCTTCAGTTCAGATACTTTTTGTAGGTCACTTTCAGGGGCTGCTTCATCCTATCTACATTTCATTTGACAGAGAAGCAAGTTTGATGTCTGGCTTAAGACTAGATAACTAATTTAAAATTGCAGATAGGTACCTGAGTTGCTTTTCAATACAAAGTTTTTTATATTATTTTCAGTTGATTTTCTAAAGCAAATTAAATGCAAAGCAAATTACTAGTTTTTCAAACAACAACAACAAAAAAGTTAAAAAAAAAAATGGTTATATCTATTTTCATTTTGGATAGCAGCCATTAGTATTTGTTTTAATATTGAATGCTGTTATTTAAACAAGGTACATACTTAATATTCAAAATTCAGTGCATGGTGGTTTTGCATTGGTAGGTAGCCAAGCATTGTAACACCACTCTCTCACTCTCCCTCCTCAACAGAACAGGGGGAGAAAATATGATGCAACTGACATAAAGACAGAGAGATCATTCACTAATTATTCTCAGGGGCAAAACAGACTCATTATAAGGGAGATTAATGTATTTTATTGCCTACTGATAACAAACTGGACCAGTGAGAACTAAAAGCAAACTGAAAACACCTTCCCCCTCATTCAACCTCTTCTCCCTATCAAGTGGCACAGGGGAATCAGGAATGGGGGTTGAGCTCAGTCCAGAACACTTTGCCCCTGCCATTCCATCCTCCTCAATCTCTTCCACTGCTCCAGAGTGGGACCCCTCCCACAGGATGTAGTCCTTCCCTAACTGCTCCTACGTGGGCTTCCCGCAGACTGCAGTTCTTCAAGAACTGCTCCAATATGGGGTGCAGTCCTTCAGGAATGGAGTGCTCCAGCATGGGCCCTCCATGGGCAGCAGATCCCACCCAGGTCACTTGCTCTAACATGAGCTCTGGCCCACGGTCTGCTCCTGTGGGGGCTCTCCATGGGCCACAGACTCCTTCAGGCCAGATCCACCTGCTCCACTGTGGGCTCCTCCACAGGCTGAAGCACTGAAATATGCTCTGCCACGGTACCCCATGCGCTGCATAGGGACAACCTGCTCCACCATGGGCCTCTCCACAGGCTGTTCCCTGGAGCACCTCCTCCACCTCCTTCCTCACTGACCTTGGTGTCTGCAGAATTGTTTGTCTCACATTTTCTCACTCTTCTCTCAGCTTCTGTTGAGCAGTGTTTTTTTCTCTTTCTTGAAGATTCTCTCACAGAGGCACAACCAGTGTCACTCACTGGCTCAGCTTTGGCCAGCGTGGGTCCCTTTCTGACCCAGCTGGAACCAGTTCCTATCTAACATGGGGCAGCCTCTGGTCTTTGTGCCTAGGGGTCACCCCTGCAGCCTCTCACCCTCCTACCAAAAACTTGCCATATAAACCCAAGACAGTAAAAACATGTTTTTTGATTGTTTGTTTGTTTGGTTGGTTGTTTTGTTTTGTTTTGTTTGTGGTTTTGTTTGTTTGTTTTTTGAGCAGTGCTGTGTATTCAGGTCATATAATACATTTGATCAAATTTGTCCCTGTGATATCTGCAGGTATATATGCTGAAGGAAGTTACTAACAGATAATCTGTTACCAGTTCATTAGGCAACCACTAGTAAATTTAAATCTGCAGCTAATCTACAAAGTAATTAAAAATTGGACAAAATCTGAGGGAAACAAGGGAGCTAATAATAGATTGCTATAGGGCAGAAGTCTTCAGAGACAGTTATTTTCTTTTCCTTATCTTTCTGTGTAGCTTTAGAGTGTCTTAGCACTCAAAGTGTTTCTTGTGTTTTCCTAAATACTGTAAAATCAGAACCTCCTTATTTTGTCTTGTCCTGTGCACTGTTACTACCATCAGTTACAGTTTTTGTGTCCCTAGGTGTTGAGAAGCAATTACTTCCCCTCAGTAAGATGCTTCATCATGCTCACCATAATTTTGACCAACGGTCAAAATTAACTTCTCATTTTCTCCTAATTGTTGCATTTTCCAATTGCCTTGATCTGGTTTATAATACGATTCAGAGTTAAGTGGCTTTTCCATATCCCTATGCTTACTTTAGAAAGCTTTTGAAATTATTTAAATATTTAAAAATAAGATTCTTACCTCAGAGAGAGCTTGAACTCGAAGTCTAAATTTTTGATTTGCCAAAAAATATAAAGTCTGGTGTCAGTGAATGTTTCCAGGGAGTGATTCAGAGATTCCTGTTAAAAGCATGCACCTTTCCACTAAGTTTTGAATTCAGAGAAGAGACAACCCATGAGAAAGGAGAAAAAAAAAAAAAAAAAAAAAAAAAGGGGGAACGAAAGGAAGAAGTTGTTTAGCCCCAGAAAGTAGAAAGCCTGGAAATTAACCTGGTCAGTGTCTCAGAAACTTTAACTCCGCAAAAGTATTGAGAAGTATTGAGCTTGCCAGGAAGTGGTTTCAGGACCTTGAGGACACTTACGTGATCTTAATGGCCCTCATGGAGCACAGGACTCTGTGTCAGCTCCCTGGGACTGTTAGTCCCTGACCCAGGGACTAACAGCAGGACCATTCTCTGTCTCCCCACAGCCCTGCCCTGCCCATCCATGGCCTGAAGGCTGATATTCCTGGCCTTGTCTCAACTTCATCCCCATAGTTCTGCTTGGACATTGTGGTGATATGTCTGATCTTAGTTCCCCTTCACAGGGCCTGATTCTGATCCCCAGCCACAGGCTGGTGTCCCAGCCTGAGCTTGGCCCATCCAAATCCCCATGGAGGTTCCTGATGCCTGGAGCTGGGGCTGCCCTCTGTCCCCCCAAAAGTCTGCAGTTCTCCCTAGCTGTAGCAGTGGTATGGGCTGTGACTGATGGGGTCCCTCTCCCTCCCCACCTGCTGGCCTCCTGACCCCAGGGAGCTGCTGCCCCCTTTGACACCCTGACAAAATGTCTTAGATCCTTTAATTTTCAAAGCATTTTATTTTTGCAGTAGTACTTATTGTCATTAGCATTTATTCTTAAGAGGACTGCAATGTATATGCCATTCCTGGAGGCAAAAACAATCTTTCAGGTTTCAGATACAGCTAACAGGTAATATCTCTCATCTAGTAAAATCTGTTCCATTATATAGTCACACATTTAAGAGTCCAGAACTTTGAATTCTGATGTTGAGGGTTATCACTTAATATGTGGAAATTTTAGGCCACACCTATATTGGTAAATAAATGGCGGTTAGGGACAATTATTTCTGGAGCCCTGGCCCCAAAGCCACAGAGCAACAAGTTTAGGAATGACTGCAATATTTTGTTCTTCTTGAAAAGAGCCATTAGCAACAGTTCAAAATCAAGTCTACCTGAGCATGGATTGGTGGGGTTAGGAAAGCCAAAACCCACATGTAGTTGAATTTGGTGAGTGACATGAAGAACACTGATAGTCAATCCTTTTGTTTGTTTGTTTACAGATCAGAAAAAGCAGTACAATGTATTAATCAAAATAAATGTTCTTAAGGAATGTCTCCCTACCCAGTTTGAATTGAATTTTAAAGAAGTGAACAAGCAAATGCATGGAAAGTAAATAAGAAGAGCCCAAAAGTTTAAAGGAAATTCTTAAGATTTTGGAGCTGATATAAAAATTGTTGCCTAATGTTTTAAAATTAAAATTGTATTGGTTAAAAATACTTTTAAAAAGCTGTTTCTGATTCTATGGCACACTGTGATTAACTTTTAATTACTCCACGAATTGTAATAAAAGCAGGGAGTGCATATATTAAGATAAGCCTTCAGGCCAAACACATTTTTTCTCTACTTTGTGCACTTTTACTGCAAGTAAAGAGCAAGTGCTGGGTCCTTCACCTGGGAAGGGGCAACCCTGGCTATACGTACAGACTGGGCGATGAGATGCTGGAGAACAGTCCTGCAGAGAGGGATCTGGGGGGGTTTGGTTGATAGCAAGTTGAATATGAGCCAGCAGTGTGCCCTGGCAGCCAGGAGGGCCAACCATATCCTGGGGTGCATCAAGCACAGCATTGCTAGTCGGTCGAGGGAAGTGATTGTCCCGCTCTACTCTGCGCTGGTGAACTAGAGTTCATAACAACTGAGGAAATACTGAAAGATCCGTCACTTCACATAACTCAGTTTTGACCAGATAGAATGTTAGACTACAGGCCAGATAACCACTGCAAAAGAGAAATAGGGTATTCAGGGCATTCCAATTTTTGCAGGGACACATTAAGCAATTTTAGGGAAAAAAAAAAAAAAAAAATCCTGTATGTATAAAGATAATTAATTATAATATCTGATATAAATTACAATCTGAAAAAAATATATTTTAATTTCAGAAAATCAGTTTTACATTTCTCAGACATAAACAGAATTAGTATCATTACATTAATGGCTAAAAGAAAGGGAGCAACAGAGAAGCCAAGAGTCTGGAACAAACATACAATATTAAGAGGCTTTGATACTATTTTTATTAGTTCTTTTTTTACTATTCTTTCCTTTTATAATAATCTAAATCAGAAAATATACTGGTATAATTGTATTTGTATTATATTTTTTATTTGATTCCTAGACTATACATGCTTTTGTCAACAAAGACACAAGAAGTATACTTACTGGTTATATTCTCACTAAATCAAAAAGATGACTATGCTTAATTTCATAGAGGCATAGATAAACTGAAACTGCAGATAACAAAATCATGTAATTTAGAAGACATTTCCTATAATAAATAAATAAATAAATAAATAAAACATGCTGTATGGACCTGCTATTCTTAAGTAATACATTTAGTCATAGAAAACAAAATCTTAAATTATTTATTTTTCATATGAGATCATCCAGTATCTTCGACAATTAATTCATTATTCTCCCAGAAATACCAAGCTGCAAATTCAACACTTTTATCAACACTACAACAAGCTATAGCCTTACAATTATAGCACACTATGTACATTATTTTTTTCATAAGTGACATTGCAGCTGACTGCTAACTTAAAGGAATTGTGAAAATTAACTGATAATTATTGCAGATTGATAAAGTTACATTAATTCAAACATGAAATAATATAACTCAAAGCTAGGCATATATGGCATATGGTGTATACAGCTCACACAGAATACAGCCTTGGAAAAAAACATCAAGGTATCTGTGAAAACAGCATTTTACTACATATAAACAAATATATATATATATATATATATATATATTGTCTACATATATATATGTACACATAAACTTTATATGCATAAAACATGTCTGTGTTAAGACACCCTTCTGTCTTAAGAAATGATTCATGAATAAAGCAGGCCTTCCTAAAATGAGATTCTGTTTTCTTCACCAGCCTGGAGAATGGTAATTATATCTAACCAAGCAGGATATTCCCAGCCTATACAGACTTTGTAATAGACCTTCAAGAAAGATTAGTTTAACATGAAGATATAGAAATGTTTCCATTTTCATGAATATTAAAATCTAGCTCATATGGTATCCTGTGGTGGAAAGGTTGAGTGAAATGTCTCCTACTATTATAAACCTATCCTTCAAGTCCTTTTCTACACACAGAGTTTGAGGAAAATCTGGAAAGTTTGGAGCTTGGATTTCCTGTTCCCAGAGGACAATATTAGCTTAGACACTATTAGCTCAGTTACCCTAGACGTTAATAAATAAAATAAAATAAAATAAAATAAAATAAAATAAATAAAATATGTAGACGTCCAGATTGCATACAAGTGAAAAATCTCTTTCTAGTTTATGGCTATGTGTTTGGAAAGAAGATGTCTCACAATACAATATGGTCATATCTGGTAAAACATCAGATAATTTAATCCTAACAGTTTTTGTTTTGTTTTGTTGTGTTTTTTTTTTTTTTTTTTAATTTTATTTATTTTATTTTATTATTATTTTTTTTTAATCATAGAATCATAGAATGGCTAGGGACATTAAAGATCATCTAGTTCCAAGCCCCCCTGCCATAGGAATGGATGCCACCCACTACATAGGTTGCCCAGCGTCTCGTCCAACCTGGTCTTGAACACCTCCTGGGATGGGGCATCCACAACTTCTCTGGGCAACCTGTTCCAGTGCCTCGCCACTCTCTGAGTGAAGAATTTCCTCCTAACATCTAATCTAAATCTCCCCTCTTTTAGTTTAAAACACATTCCCCCTTGTCCTGTCATTATCTGATTGGGTAAAAAGTTGTTCTACATCTTTTTTATAAGCACCCTTTAAGTACTGAAAGGTCGCAACGAGGTCTCCCCAGACCCTTCCCTTCTCCAGACTGAACATCCCTAGCTCTCTCTCAGCTTTTCTTCACAGGAGAGGTGCTCCAGCCCTCTGATCATCTTTGTGGCTCTCCTCTGGACCTGTTCTAACACATCAACATCCTTCTTGTGCTGGGGGACCCAGACCTGGACACAGTACTTCAAGTGGGGCCTCACAAGGGCAGAACAGAGGGAGACAATCACCTCCCTCAACCTGACGGCCGTTCCTCTTTTGATGCAGCCCAGCATGAAATTGGCCTTCTGGCCTGCAAGCGCACACTGCTGGCTCATGACAAGCTTTTCATCCACCAGAACCCCCAAGTCCTTCCCTGCAGGCCCGCTCTCAATGTGTTCTTCTCCTAGTCTGTCCTCATGTCTGGGATTTCCCCAACCCAGGTGCAGCACCTTGCACTTAGACTTGTTGAACCTCATTAGGTTCACATGGGACCACTTCTCAAGCTTGCCCATGTCCTTTTGGATGGCTTCCCTTCTTTCTTTGGTACCAACCACACCACTCAGCTTGGTGTCATCTGTAAACTTGCTGAGGGTGCACTTGGTCTCATTGTCTATGTCACTGATGAAGATACTAAACACTATCAGTCCCCGGACAGACCCCCGAGGGACACCCCTCATCACCAGCCTCCACCTGGACATGGAGCCATTGACCACCACTCTCTGGGTGCAACCTTCAGGCCAACTCCTTATCTACTGAGTGGCTCACCCATCAAGTCCATATCTCTCTAATCAAGATGTCATATGGGACCATGTCAAAGGACTTGCAGAAGTCCAAGGAGATGACATTGGTTGGCCTTCCCTTGTCAGCTGATGCAGTCACTCAACCATAAAAGGCCACCAGATTGGTTAGGCATGATTTGTCCTTGGTGAAGCCATACTGGCTGTCCCAGATCACCTCACTGTCTTGCATGTGTCCTGATATTACTTGCAGGAGGATCTTTTCCAGGATCTTGCCAGGCACAGAGGTGAGGCTCACTGGTCTGTAATTTCCTGGGTTCTCATTTCTACCCCTTTTAAAAATGGGAGTGATGTCTCCCTTTTTCCAGTCACCAGGGTCTTTGCCTGACTGCCAGGACTTTTCAAAATGATGGGGAGATTCTTGGCAACTCTACCAGGCAGTTCCCCCGGACACTGGGATGCATGTCATGAGGCCACATAGACTTGTACTTGTTTAGTTTCATCAGGTGTTGAAGCTAAAATTTAATTGGAGGAACTTTTCTCCCTTCTACCCCCATTTACATTTTCAGAGGAACAAAAGACTTGGGAAGCCTGACTGGCAGTGAAGAATGAAACAAAGAAGTAGTAGACCCTGTAGTAGATCGCATCTCTTAACAATCAGTCCCTTCCCTAACGTAGAGGGTAACACACCCTCCTCTCCTTCCTTGCCTATCTGTTCTGCAGAGCTTGTAGCCCTCTCTTCCAGTGTTCCAGTTATGTGATCCATCCCTCCATGTTTCCCTGATAGCAATCAGATCATATATGTCTAATTGCATCATGGTTTCCAACTTCTCAGGCTTGTTTCCCATGCTATGTGTGTTGGTGCAGAAGCACTTCAGCTGGGTTATTGGTCTGAGCACATTTCCAGGAGAACCCTTCTTGATTGCTTTGGGACAGTTCACTAGTATTTCCATGTTGTTACTTTGAGTGACGACGTTCTCAGGTATGCTTCCTTCACTCAGAAGTGCATCCTCTTCTCCCACCGCATCACCTGGAGTACTGTGTCCAGTTCTGGGCTCCCCAGTACAAAAAAAAAAAAAGAAAAAAAGAAAAAAAAAAAAAGACAGGGATCTCCTGGAAAGAGTCCAGCGGAGGGCAACAAAGATGATGCAGGACCTGGAGCATCTTCCCTGCGAGGAAAGACTGAGAGACCTGGGTCTGTTCAGCCTGGAGAAGAGAAGACTGAGAGGGGATCTTACCAATGTTTACAAATATCTTAAGTGTGGGAGACAGTGGGATCTGGCCAACCTCTTTTCAGTGGTTAGTGGGGATAGGACAAGGGGCAATGGCCACAAAATGAAGCAGAGGAAGTTCCGCACCAATGTGTGAAAGAACTTCTTCACAGTGAGGGTGACGGACCACTGGAACAGGCTGCCCAGGGAGGTTGTGGAGTCTCCTTCACTGGAAATATTCAAGACCCGTCTGGACGCCTACCTGGGCAGCCTGCTCTAGGGAACCTACTTTGGCAGGGGGGTTGGACCCGATGATCTCTTGAGGTCCCTTCCAACCCCTACAATTCTGTGATTCTGTGATCTAGTTTAAAGCCCTCCTGAGAAGCCCAGACAGCTTACTGGCTAGAACACTCTTGCCCCATCTGGTCAGCTGCACCCCATCTGGTGTCAGCATGCCTGGTCTCTCAAAAGTGTGCAAGATTGTAGAACCCCAAACCTTGAGCGTGGCACCAGCCTTACAGCCAATCATTCACTTGGTCCATTCGTCTCCTTCTTCTTGGGCCCCAGTCACCAGCTGGGAGGACAGAGAACACTACTTGCACTCCCGATCCCTTCAGCATCTTTCCAAGGGATATAAAGTCCTTTCTGATATTTCGGAGTCTCCTTGTCACGGCATTTCTTGATTCTATGTGAAAAAGTATGAAGGAGTGGTAGTCTTTGGGACCCACCAGGCTTGGTAGCCTCTTCATAATATCACGAATATGGGCCCCGGCAGGCAGCAAACGTCTCTGGAGAGATTGTCTGGATGGCAAGTAGGACCTCAGTGTCTCTCAGAGAGGAGTCTCCAATGACTAACACCCTTTTTGCCTTCTTTGTGGCACTGGTCCTGATGCAGGTGGGAGACTGAGCCAACTTTTGTGGTTGGCCTTTCTGAGGTCTTTACTAGTCCTCCTGGTCTCTCCTCTCTCCTGCCCTAGCACATCATATCTGTTGTGCAGGGCCACTTCAGGTGCAAGGGGGAGACTCCTCCTCCGGCTCTGAGCACAGACAAGGGTCCACGCTCCCTTGTCATGTGACTCTTTCATATGTGTTGGTTCAGGGCTGCAAGCTTGTTTACCTTCTCCTTTGCCAGTACTTAAGGCAGGGCTGTTGCTTGAACTGTGTCAGCATGTAATACCATTTGTCAATCTCCCGCTCAGATTCCTGGATGCTACTGGTGAGTTCCTCTCATAACAGAGCCACCTGTTTGAAAAGCTAATCCAGATGGGCACACTTGCACCCATGACACCCACCTCTGTCTTCAGAACCTAGGGGAACTTCCAGAGACTGGAGTTGCCTGGAACTGAGGGTCTGGGCAGCTCTTTCGATCCACGGGAGTTCTGTTTGGTTGTAGGCCTCTGCCCAAGGAGGTTGCAGACCTTTCCCCCCTGCCCAGGTTTCAGCCTCAGACCAGCGGCTCAGCAGGTGGGCACCATTTATGTCTCAGTAGAAGGCCCTTCCTCGGCTGCTCTCAGACTACAAAATGACCCACCTTGTGCCCTGCCCGAGCTGCCAAGCAAACTGCCCCGCCCCACCCTGACTGACATGCCACACCCTGTTTGCCTGCCCTGTTCACACTGAACTCCCAGTTGCTCACAGTCCCTAGGGGCTGCCTT